>NC_063446.1:35563241-35875205 GCF_020379485.1 Brassica napus
ATGACAATTAATAATTTTAAATAATAAAGATTTGATAAAAAATAGTGCATCTTCTATCATATTTTTTAATTTAAAATTATTGACATAAATTAAAAAACCATATTAACCATATAATAAAATTTTATTTTTTCGTATATGTTATATTTTAAATTTTTAAAAACGATTATAAATTACAAAAACTGTTAAAAGTATCACATACAAATTTTGTGATCCATGGTTTAAATTTTTTATTATGACAAAATACAAATGATTACAAAATAATATAAGTAAAAAGTCTAATTTAATTAATTATTAAGATTAAAAGATATATATATATCGTTTTAAATTAAACTATATACCATATAAAATACATAAATATCTTAATTGTGAATTTTACATTAATTGAACATTTTCTTTGATAAAAGATTTGAACAAACATTGACAACTTAACTTTTAAAAACTGTAGATTATTAAAACAATTAATCCCACAATGAAAATTTTGTTATCAATAATTTAAAGTTTTTTCTGTAAATGATACAAATGATCAAAAAAATCATATGAGTAGAAGCATCATTTAATAAACATTAATATTAAAAATATATTATCTATGTTAATATCATTTAAATTTAATTATATATCATATCAAATAGAAAAAAATTGTTTGGATTAATAAAATTGATTTATATGTTTGTATCAGTTTAATTATATATGTAATAGTTACTGACTTTTATTAATCAATATATATTTATTATTTCATGATATATAAAAACATATAATACATAAAATAGTTTATATATATAATGTTCATCCCGCTCAAAGCGCGGATCTTAATCTAGTGCTAAGTTATTTAATTTCCTAGATAATATTTTTTTTAAGCTAAAGTTTGTCTAAAATTATTGTGAGAATGCCACATAAGTAATAAAATGATGTGAGAAGATGACACCTCATCAAGTCTATAATGTAATTAATACAAAATTGAAGTTACATATTCTTAAAAGATCCTCAAATAATATATAAGAGATTTCTTATTTTGTTTTGACTAAAATACCCAGATGGCATATGTTAACTCTTGGAATATTTTACGTTACAAAATCAATGCACCCTTTTCAATCGGACCCAAGATTGTTCTGGTGTCATAATGAGATTTTATCACTAATTTAATGAGGTTAACATTAATAAAATGGTGAATTGGTGCAATTCACATAGCAAAGAAAAAATTGATGAAATAATCATGTAACAAATTGGTTCTATAATGTGACAATTTTGGATGAAAGTAGGCCACTTCTTTTCGGCGTGTTTATCTAGTTGATGCGATGTAAAACAGAAAATTATACTACACTATATATATTGGACAAATAATATAGAATAATTCATTAATGTCAATAATATATCAACAAACATAATTGTTTTACTAACTGCAAAAAAATAATAAAAAGATAAAAGGAGAAAAGGGAGAGGAGAAAAAGAAATGGAAAGATGAGTAGAAAGAAAAGGAGAAAAATTAAAAAGAAGGAGAAAAAGAAATAAGAAATGAAAAATATAAACCTATTAATTTATAGTAATGATGCAACAATAAAACATAACACATGTTTATTTAATGTAAAATCATATGTTTATTCTACGTTTGCCAAATAGAATAGAAAAATAGTACATTTCAAAGCAATAATTAGTAAAACATGCATAATTTTTAATTCGATCGATGAATCGACTTTAAACCACTTGCATTGGAAAGTAAGACAGTTCTATCTCTTGTGTCTGAAAAATGAGCCCAATCCATCAGTGTAAAGTTTTTCATCAATTGCTAAACTTCTAATGCGTATGCACGAGTATGTATTTTTAATTGTATTTTTTTGCATCCAAATTGGTTTTCTTTGTTTCAAATTGATCTAAAATCTGAAAGGACTGAATAAAGCATTAAGAGACTCTTTAGTTCGATAGAAAAAATCAAAACAAAAATTAGAAACTAGTAAAAACACAGTTTATCACGGTTGTAATACCATAAAATAATTAACATGATTGTATTCATTCCTAAAGTAAGGTATTTATAGAATGATGGTGAACCTAATATTAATAGGAATTAACTAGAATGTGATATAATAGACTACAACATTGTATAATCCTTTATCTTACTAAAAGACAGCACTCCGAAAGAAGTGGGCTACTTGAGTATAAACCAGCTCCAAGTTTTAAGGATAACTCTTCTCCTGAAATCTGGTTTGTTTGCGGAAAGGCAAAGAGGATCGTCCTACGATCTTTCACCATGTGACATTGTCGATCTTGTTTTGTCAAGATCCTTTAATAACATCGCGAGCTTGAAAAAATAAGCTTTATATTGGTGTATATATTCCGGTTTAGTGGTTTGGTTATTTAGTTTAATTCCCCATTTGTATATATAGCCAAGTATATACTTGTAAATATTCATTCTAATCAGTAAGAGATATTTTGATAACAAACTTTCATCACTCTCTCTCTCATACCATATTACCATCAAGCTTCAGAGAGCGAGAGTGAAGAAAGTTTGTTATCAAAATATCTTTATTGATTAAAATGAACATTTACAAGTATATATACTTAGCTATACAAGTAGAGAATTAAACCAACTTAAACCAAACCATTAAACGGGAATATATACACCAATATTTTATAATAATTAAAGCATTGTAATAGTTAGATATATGTACAAAAATATATAATAGTTAAAGCGTCGTATCAGTTAGATATATATGTGTGTGTGTATGTAATAGGGAGATTACACACGTAATGCTTCAAATAATTTAATTCGAATGTTTGATCTTTGCTCTGTTTTAGGGTAGAGTTTACCAAAAACCGTAAGAGCTTCCAAGTATTAAGTAGCAAACTGATAACAAATTTCCATGTTACAACAAAACGGGGGCATCAAACAACTAATAAAAGGGCATCAAACAACTAACAAAAGGAATAAGAACATTAGAGAGAACGTCCACGTCAGCTTGGAAAATCGTCTTTGCCACGTCAGAAAAATACTCTCACCAAAACGCAACACCTGTCCGGTCTATTACTGAACTCTGCGTTTAGTTAAATCAAACTCTGTTTCTGGTAGGTCATCCTTTTTTTTCATCAAGCTTTTCGTCTTTCTTCGTTGAAGTCTCACGGACTCCTCCATCTCGAGTGCTGCTTCTCACGCCGTCTAGGACCTGTCTCGATGCCGCTGCATCTCTGCCTCCCCTCTGGGCCTCCAACGACTCTGTGCTGCATCTCCTCCTTTGTGAGCGGCTCTGTATCTCCTCCTTTGACTCATTATACTATGCGACTCCAGATTTATTTTTCTTCTCTATCTGTCGCCGGCAATGGTGGTTAAGCCTCTTGGATCTGCTCTGCTCTAAGGTATTTGCAGATTTTCCGTCTCTTCGTTTCATGATTGAGATTTTGATTTTGATTATAATTTTAATTTACTTCTCTATTGTCTTTTCGTGTTTGTTCAGATTGAATCTGATTATATTTGATTATCAATCTGTTATATTCGTGTGTGTTTGGGAATCTGTTAGGTTCTGATTTGATTTATCTGATATTCTTATTGAGAGTTTGAAGATAGGCATGTTGTTCGATTGTTGATAAATGACATAACAGTAAATCAGATATCATATTCAAGTTGAACCTACGTTGATAGGCATGTAGCCATCACAAACATCATGAAGAAACCAGATAGGCAATAGGATTTGAAAATGAGAGCAGGAATAGGCTAACAGTGGACTTAACTTGCTACTGACACTCCTCAAGGAAAAAAATGTGTCACTGCAAGTTGCAACCATCAAAATTGATAAGTTGCATAACTTCATCACTGTGAATAGATGTTGAGCATTTAGTGTTCTGTTTTCTCTTGACAGTGACGTGTCTGTGACGTTGAGTCTGTTTGACTAGCAAGCTATATCTTTTCACAACAAGTCAGAAAGTCTTCGGTGATCCTAAGGTTGTTAACAAGTATCAACTCCAAGATTGTAGGAGGTATTTTTGTTTAAATGGGATGACTCTAATAGTTCTTGGCCCTAAAGAAATCAATATTTTGCAGGGCATCTGTTCTTGAACGCCACATCAGGGACCGATAGAATTTTTGACAAAGAGATTAATTTGATCTCAGTTTGGTAGTTTACTTATCCATCACATAATTAGCGAATTCCTGCACAACACTGTAGGCTGTTTTCCATTGACATTGGGATTCCTCCAGCATCTTCATTACTGAGGGGCTACACTAAGCTTGAGCCTCTAACCATAGCTGAAATGAGTTCATCATCACTGCCCAGCCACAGGTTATATAGCAAGCTTTATTTGTTATAATTCTTCCATGACTGTACTCTGTACGTGATCCCAAACTTTGTAAATGCAGGATATCGACTTCATATGCACCGGTAGGGGCACTGGGATCAAGATGGACAAAGGCTGGTGTTACGTCTCTTTCTCCATGTGTACAAAGAAGCTTTAGCGGACTGTATCATCCTTCACTTGTGTCTTGTGTGGCCTGCAACAACACTAATGTTGTTGGTGTGCTAAGGTATATTGGATCCTTTACCTTTTATTAGATTTGGAATTAAGAAACACACACAGAGGCAACAATATATTTTATAAACACTTAATTGTCTGTAACGTATTGTGTGTAGATGAGTATTGCTGATGAGACTGCTGAGGGCCTGTTTGTTGGCTTCGATGGGGTAATACTAAATTGCATCTCATACGTGCATATGAACCTGGTCATCTACTGGTATGTAGCTATCGCACTATGTAGCATCATCCTACAGTTTCCTCTGGATCTTTTCGTCAGCTCTCGCATTTAAAACATGTAACTTATAGGCTGGAGAGGGAGTTAACTCAGAAGAAGAATCGGCTCGAGGGAGAGCCGAGCGTGAAGTTGCATAGAGAGAAGTTGCTAGAGTGAGAATGAGACAAGAGTAAGCACTTGCTCTTGGACTGTATTTCCCGTGATAATGTAGATTTTGGTAAGGTTCCTGAATGGATAAAGAAAAGCGAGGAGGTTTGAAAGCAATACCAAGATACAAACATTGTATGACTACGTTGATACACTTGGATGCTAGAAACAGAAGAGTATAGCTTAATCACAAACTTTCCAAGAACGGTGTATGGAAGAGACAAAGAGTCAATGTCACTGGAAGATGCAGGTTTGCATCCTCAGGCAAGTCTCTTCATTGAGATAAACTAAGTTTCAGATTCTTCTGTTTCTTTCTCCTTAAGCCACTCTTTTTACAGTTTTGTTCATCTCTTTTAAAATAATTAGTAGTGTTGCTTCAGTGATCCGATGAACAAGATAACATATATACACATATATTCAGAAGTTGTGTCACATATTTGATATATTTAGTTCTTAAAATGATGAGCTTTCGCATTGTATTTTTTTTTTTGGTGTCATATTGAAGACATGAAGATCAGTCTTCGTTTCTAGCTGCAACAAATAATTCTTTACCTAGAGAAATTTTGCAGATAAAAAATGTGTTGTATATTGTGAATTGGAAGAGAAAATGTATGAAAAAGTGCAATCGACTAACATGTTTAAAATGATCAAAATAAAAATATTGATGACAAAATAAAATAATTATATATTGGTGTTAAGCTAACTAAATGATTTCTAACAATGATAAAATATTAAATAGTAAAAATGATAAGAGAAAATAGTGAGAATAATACGAAATGATTTCTTGGATAAGTCATCATAACTTAATTACATCATTAATCATAATAAAATAAGTACTATTATAAGTTCGGATATTTTTCTTGCTGCCATCTCAACAAACGAGAAAAGAAAACATGATACGTTAGTGTAAATGTTAAAACATTATAATAAAATTCACATTTTTAACATTTGAATTTTGAACCATATATATTAACAATACATCAAATGCCCTATAAATAATCTTTATAGCTAACAATACATCATATAGTTATGGTTGTTTGTTATTTCTTGGTTTAGCCTAAACTTTGGTAGTAAAAAAAAATTGTGGAATTCATTATTTTTAATTTTTTGTTAATGTGAGTTTGAAAAAATACAAAAAGAAAAACAGGAATATATTTCTCAAATATAATAATGCATAAATATATAACCTAACATATATTTGTAAATATTAAAAAATAACAACTGATCAAATTTTTATGCTAATTGACTATTTTCCAAAAAAAAAAGATAAAAATTGGCTTTTCATTTTTCGATTTTTTAAATTATATAATTTGAGAAGAAATGTATTTAAAATCCATTAAATTCAAGATAAGCAAATATTGTGAACAAAGTAAAATATTTATATTTTAGTGAATTGTTTAAATATAGTAACAAATGCATAATTTCAAAAACAAAAGAAATAGTAAAAAATATTGAAAATTATAATAAAATTAACTGAAATTTTCATTAAAATTTAAAATATGTTTGTATTATTTCATTCATTTGCTTACCCGCCCGTAAGACGGATCCGGCCCTAGTATTTATAAAGCGTAAGAGTTTATACGAGAAGGAGAGGAGCCCAAAGGCTAAATGAGACTGAAGTAGAGGAGTGATTAGGTGGCAAAATCCTCGTTACAAACTTACAATAATACAATAACAGCTACATAATTAGAGCATTGGTACTGCATAGTTAGCCTAATAGAGATGACATATAACTTTGGGAGATTAATATAGATAATAGGCTGAACAGATTCTTTATTAGATGTATAGAAGGTATTTATACAATACGTACAAGTAGGGGTGTCAATTCGGGCTGGCCCGGCCCGGCCCGGCCCAAACCCGCTAAGCCCGTAAATATTTGAGCCCGGCCCGGCCCGGCCCGAAAATTATTTGGGCCTAGAATTCAAAGCCCGGCCCGGCCCTTATAGGGCTATAGGGCTTTTCGGGCTTTTGTGGGCTTTTCAAAAAATAATTTGTCATTGTCACTTCCATCGTTTTAATACATGTGAATTTTCATTAAAAAAAAGAGTTTCATTTTTAAAAAATAAAAAATTTATAAAGTGAGTTTAAAATTTTCTTCTCTATCACAATTTTTTTATTTTTTCGTATTCTTTAAAAACATTTTATACACAAACCAAATTTAATAAGATTTAAATAATCAATTATCAATTAAAACAAAAAATATAAGAGAACAAAATTTATGATAAACATGGTCAAACGTTTCATACTTTGTATTTTGAAAATAAAAACATGTTGTACATGAAAGAAGAAGGTACTTTTGTAACATTTAAAATGTAACACTTGTAATGATGAAACAATAAAGTGCATTAACAACTTTTATATTTGCTTTATTAGAGTTTGGATAAAAATATTAAAATAATATATCAATACTAATAATAGTTTCGATTACAAGAAAAAAGGATAATATTTACGCTAAAATATAAATTTCGGATTTTCGGGCCGGCCCTAGCCCAAACGGGCTTAAGCCCAAAATACCCAAAGCCCAAATGGGCTTAGCCCGAAAGGCCCAATTTTTTTTTGGGCTTATAAAGCGAAGCCCAAGCCCGGTAATTTTTAGGGCTGGGCGGGCTCGGGCTACGGGCTTCGGCCCTAATTGACATGTCTACGTACAAGTAGGGTAAACAGTAGAATTGAGTATTTACATAATGATCCTTTGTATCTTAGGTATTTATTTAACACGCCCCCTCAAGATAGTGGAATCTTGGTGACACCAATCTTGTCTCGTAAAGTCTGAAATTGTGTTCTTGGTAGCGGTTTGGTTAAGCCATCTGCTAGCTGATCATGAGTAGACACATGAATTACTCGAAGAGCATGATTCTGGATCTGTCCGCGAACGAAGTGATAGTCTAATGCGTTATGTTTCATGCGAGAGTGGAAAACCGGATTTGCACACAGGTATGTGGCGCCAATGTTGTCGCAGTAGATGGTCGGGGAGTGTGGAAGTACAACACCGAGTTCTGTAAGAAGAGAGCATACCCATCTGATCTCAGCCACAGTGTTAGCGACGGCACGATACTCTGCCTCTGTCGATGAACGAGCGACACCTTTCTGTTTCTTCGAGGCCCAAGAGAGAGGATGAGATCTGAGATAGACAATGTACCCATTTGTAGAGACATAGTCGTCAGTGTCTCCAGCCCAGTCAGCATCGGAGAATGCATGAAGGAGAGGAGCCGTCTGTTTCTTAAGAAAAATGCCATGGCTAAGCGTACCGGAGAGATATCGTAAGACTCGTTTCACAGCATTCCAATGATCCAGAGTAGGATGATGCATAAACTGAGAGAGACGATTAACTGCATAGGAGACATTGGGTCTAGTAAGAGCTAAATATTGCAGACTGCCAAAAACTCGTCAGTATTCTGAAGGATCAGATGAGGGAGAGCCCGAGTTCAACGTAAGCTTCGGTGATGCTGCAAGTGGTGTCGCAACCGGCTTGGAATGAAGCATGTTTGTCCGTTGTAGCAAATCAGTCACATACTTTCGTTGCATAATGTGTAGTCCTTGAGGTGTGCGGATGGTTTCAATGCCAAGGAAATAACCAAGTTGCCCAAGATATTTGATGGAGAATTTAGCCGCAAGAGATTCGATTACTTGTTGAATCAACACAGCGCTTGTGCCAGTAACAAGGATATCGTCAACATAGACAAGGACGTAGACGAAGTGACGGTCATGACACAAGATAAAGAGAGACGTATCAGATACTGAGTTTTGGAAACCTGATCGGAGAAGGAAGCTTTTGAGTTCAGAGTACCACGCCCGAGGGGCCTGCTTAAGCCCATAAATGGCTTTCCGTAGCTTAAAAAACATGAGTGGGTCGATCTGCATCATGAAATCCAGGCGGTTGGCACATGAATACTTCCTCATCAAGATGGCCTTGGAGGAAGGCTGTTTTTACGTCAATCTGTCGAACCAGCCAGTCACTGTTAACCGCAAGACCCAAAATTAATCGAATTGTCGTGAACTTTATAACCGGACTGAAGGTATCATTGTAGTCAACACCTGGTTGTTGATGGAACCCTTTGGCAACTATCCTCGCTTTATATCGATCAATACTCCCATCAGGGTTGTATTTAATCGTGAACACCCACCTGCATCTAACGATATTCATTTGACGAGTAGCTTCCACCAGATCCCAAGTGTGATTTTCATTGGTTGAGTTGAACTCAGCTCCCATTGCCTTGCGCCATCTTTCATGCTTTATAGCATGTTGCCAAGTTGTGGGAATCCAATGAGGATCCGACTGGACTTCGACATGAAGATTGTAATTTGAACTAGGCTTGGTAATGTTGTTTCGAGACCTGGTCGTCATCGAATGATGTACCGGAGGTTGCACAGCAGGAGCAACATCAGTCGACGTTGCAGGTGGCGTTGGAGAGGCAGCCGGAGACGTCGCAACTGGAGATGTTGCAGTTGGAGATGTCACTGCCGGAGACGTCGCAGCTGGAGATGTCGCAGCTGGAGACGACACAGCTGGAGATGTCACACCTGGAGAGGATCGCTGAGATGCAGGTGAAGTATCAGAAGCAGGGGCCTGATTGTTCACTGCCGACGGAGAAGACTGTATGAGTGATGGCACTTGGATTATAGTGTAAGGTTCAGGTGGTACTACGAGGTCTTGAGGTTTAGGAAGAGGTGCAGGAGTGATAAGAGTGCGATATGGGAAGACAGTTTCATTGAATCTGACATGTCGAGAGATGTAAACACGGCCAGAAACAGGGTCTAAACATTGATAACCACTCTGTGTCAAAGAGTATCCAAGGAAAACACAGGGAAGAGAACGATTTTCAAGTTTATTCGGGGCATAAGGGTGTAACCAGGGAAAACACATGCAGCCAAAGGTGTGGAGTTTGTGGTAGTTTTGTGTGGTCTGGAAGAGTTTTTGAAAGGGGGAGTGGTTTCGCAAAACTAGTGTGGGCATTCTGTTGATCAAGAAGACCGATGTAGCAAAGGCTTGGGGCCAAAAGGTAAGAGGTAGGTTGGCGACATAGAGAAGGGAAAGACCGGTTTCGACAATGTCATATATGGTGTTTTATACATCTTGTATATATGCTTTTCAATTGGTTTTCAAGTCTTTATCGATTCTTCCTAGTCCTTTTCGAGTCATTACAGGTCTGGAGTTGCATTGGATGAGAGATGCACCATCTGGAACAAAAGAGGCAGAAAACAAGGCAATTTGGTGATTTTCACGCAGAACAGTCTTGATGACTGTTCCGGATAGCGGAGCAACCCGAGTGACTGTTCTGGATAGAGCGGAACAACCCGAGTGCATGTTCCAGCGGCAGAGATTTTTAAGGAAACTACAACCTATTTCGGGATTTGCCCTAATCTCTCTATTTTCTCTCCCAGCCGCCTGTGGCTTTGATATATCTTCTTTTTCTGTTTCTCCTGACTATTGTACGCTACTTTTTACACAAGGAACCAAACCTTAGAGTTGGAGACTTGAGATTTTGCTACTTTGTAAAGGGAGAAGGCCATCTCTCTCGATTTAGAGAAGAACCCCCGGAACCCTATTACTTTATTTCAGTCATATTTCATGCTGCTTTATATCTCTGTCTCATTGTTTTCTTGCTTCATGGCTGAGTAGTCAGCTTGCTTAGTCTAGGGTGTTAGATCTGTGAGCTTGACATAAATAAGTTATAAATCGATTGTCTTCATTCACTGTTGTTCTTAAGGCTTGCATCAAACTAACCACTTAGTGCCTGATTCTAGGTTTAATCTATTCATCAAAAGTGTTATAGGTTGCTGGACATAACTTGAATGAGCATCATATCCCTAACCAGCGAAAGTAGATGTTAGGGTGTTTTGTGAACATATCGGACTTGATCTATATTGCTTGCTGTCACGTCTTGATCCAAACGAGAGTTTAGGTATCAAGATCGATCAGCATAGGGAGCAGTACCACGACAGTGGACTGTTCTATTTGAGTGATCCGAGTTCTAAACTTGCTCTTAATTGAACTTGAATAATTGTTTGGCTCACACTTGCTTAACACCCGGTCAAACCACCCTAGGCTAGCATTTTAATTATCTGAATACTTTAATTAATCTTGTTTCTCACGGAACCCTCAATTCTTAAAACCCCCTTGTTGTTTTAGCTATAAGTATTGATCCCATAAAGATAAAGTGTAATCGTTGGTCTCTGTGAATTCGATCCTAAGGTGCTACATCGACATACCATTCGATTGTGGTAGTGTGCACATTAGGCTAATTGGTGTGCGTATACACATAATATCAATTTGGCGCCGTTGCCGGGGACCATCTTTTTACCTTTATTTTTCGGTTATTTATTTAGTCTAAGACCTCTAACTTGCTCTATCCTTTTTGTTGTAACTAATGTTCCAGGTGTCTGACCAGTAGACATACTCGGAGAAACGCACAAGGAGAATTGGTTACACTTACCAACCAGGAGCTAGCAAGGTTAGAAAGAAAAAATCGTCAATAACCAAGGCAAACCGATACCACTATGGGTGATCACACCAATCAGGATGATCTAGCTGCAGCAATGCAACTCATGCAGCAGCAGATGCAACAGTTGCAGCAGACCATTCAAGCGCAGGAACAAGCTGCTCAGCAGCAGCAGGAACAGCAGGCACAGACTGTTCCAATCGGGCAGAGAAACCTTCCTTGCAACATCCCTACAACTCGTTCTGCCATAGTTCCTCCACCCTGCACCAGGCAGGACTTCGAGATCAAGCCTGCTTTGATCGGTCTATTACAGAGAAAGGTGTTCTCTGGTCTCTCTACAGAAATTCCAATGGAGCATATTGAGAGTTTCGAAAAGGTCTGCAGTTTCACTCGCGCGAATGGTGTTCCACCAGACTACATCAGGTGCATGTTATTCACATTCTCTCTTGATGGAAAAGATGCACTGTGGTTGAACTCTCTCCCTACCGTCTCTCTCACTTCATGGGAACAGGTCCGATCAGCGTTCCTCAACCATTTCTACTCTAAGGCGAGAACATCTGCATTGAGGAACAAGATCACCTCCTTCAGACAGCTCACTGATGAGCCTTTCTGCGACGCATGGGAGCGGTTCAATGACTATCGCACAGAATGTCCTCACCATGGATTTGATGACGACTACCTTTTGGAAATTTTCTATGATGGAGTTGACTGGGAATTTCAGAGTGCTATGAACTCTTCCAGCAATGGAGACCTCATGACTCAGACCACTCATAGAGCGTTTGAGCTAATTGAGAACATGGCTGTTACCTCAGCCAATAAGAACGAGAAGAGTGATTGCTCCAAGAAAGGGAACAGTTCTGACACCCAGAAGATAGATGAGCTGACTGCCAAGGTTGATCAGCTACTGAAAAACAACCAAGGGCACGTCTTCAGCATGGAGCAAGCTACGGCCGGGCATATCCAGAACCAGAACCATCGACAACCGCAGAGCAATCGGCAAGCTGTTCCAACTACCGAGAACAGTCAAAACCAGATGAGCTGAAGGGTCTGGGTATGATGATGCAATAGCTGTTGCAGGGTCAGCAGTTTCAGGCCAAAGTGTTGAATCAGGTAACCACGGAAATGGACACCAGGATGGGCAACATGTTCACTGAGCTGAATGCCAAGTATGACACTCTTGCGGGCCACATAAGAAAGTTCGATGTTCAGCTTGCTCAAACAGCTGAAAGTGTCAAGAGGCAACATGGGACGCTCCCTGGAAAAACTGATAAAAATCCTAGGACTGAGCACTGTAATGCAATAGAGCAGCCGTTCGCTGAGACTATTCTAGGCGCAGAAGAGAACACAGAGCAGTCTGCTAGCTCTAGAGTGACTGCTCCTAGCGAACCTGCTGAGACTCCACCAGTGCGAGTCTATGTTCCTAAGGTTCCCTATCCAATTCCACCTAGACATCTAATGGATCCCATTAGTGAAGAGCAGCTGATAGGTTTTAACAAGATGGTGAGAAAGCTTCCTAAAGAACTTGCATTCGAAGATGCTCTGCAGATTTGTCCATTGCTCATGTTCTTTAAAAATTGTAGAGAGACTCAAGAGGAGATCAAGGTCCTCTATACCAAAGCACTGTCTACACCAGCACTGAAGGTATTGCCTAAGGTTGATGATCCTGGAAAGTTTGTTTTCCCATGTTCCATCGCAGGAACAACCTTCAAGGACGCTCTTTGTGACTCTGGTTCTTGTGTGAATCTCGTCTCAAAGGCTATTGTAGACAATTTTGGTATTGCTGATGTTGAGCATTCTCAGCTGACCCTGACCTTTGCAAACTCTTCCAGAGCAGTCCCATATGGAACCATCCACAGAATTCATGTTCAAGTAGGGGAATGCGTTGTTCCTGCTAAGTTTCAAGTTGTTGAGATGAATAAGGATCATGAGATGTCTTTGATATTTGGAAGGACATTCATGGCTACTGTTGGAGCAACCATCGATATGCCCAACAAGAGAGTCTGCTTCTCCAACATCAACAAGAAAGTTTTCTACAAGGCTGTACCCACCAGATCTTCCTCATCACACGCCTCTTGCATCTCAGTGTTTGATGTAGAAAAGCTGAAGGTTGTTCCAGAGAAGGAGCATGGTGATAAGGGTGAGAGCAGGCTGTTCTCTGATGAAGATCCTAGCACTGATCCTACTAAATTCAGAGGGAATTCAAGGGTGAAACAGAAAGTCCAGAAGAAAAGGGTCAAGGGAGATCCTACAATGACTTTGATACCTCTCAAGTGTGATGAGAACTCCATCGAGTATGAGGTAAAGTGCAAGGGTACCTCCAAACCGTTCTCTAAAGTCAGAGCCATTCTCACACATAATCTGAAGGAGAAAGGGAAAGCTGCTGTAAAAGGGTTGTTGAGCAGGGTTTTGAAGCTGAACATGTCTGATTGTGGAGTTTGTTTTGGAACAGACCCTCCTGCTCAACCAGATTGATCCCTATCACCAAGTCAAGGTAGTGACTTAAACCAAGCGCTTGGTGGGAGGCAACCCATAGATAAGTGTACATATAAGTTTGTTTTGTTTTTGTTTACTTATTTTTTTGTTTTAGTTTATTGAGTCTCAGGTCAAAAAGCAGAAAAAACCGAGATACTTCAAAAATTCTGGGTTGCAGCAATGGAACAACCTGCCCTCTGAAAAGAGCGGCTGTTCCAGGCGACCATCTGACGATAGAACACCCAGAATTTTCATGGAGTGCCCGCTCCACTCAGGTAAGTATCTCAACCAAAAAAAAAAATGTTTATACTTGTATTCACCTTCTCTCTGATTTATTTTCACACCAGGGACGTTGTGAAGTAAGTCTGGGGGAGGGTTTTTGTCGTTTACTAACCCGTGTCTTTCTTTTGTTTTTCTTTTGGGTCAATTTGAGTCAGTTTTATGATTGAGTCAGTCAAAAATTTGTGGGAATTAGGACCTTATTCCGTGTTGATCACTGACCACCTCGTGCTTTAGTTATCTTATTCAGTGACCTTAGCAGTGACGAAAGACACACATGTGGACCTGGAACACCCTGACATATCTCACTTGATTCTCCAGAAGTTCTCAGCCGATCAGGTTACACTGGGTAGACTTAACTCCACCTAACTTGAACCTAATCTTGACTGAAATTCTTCTTGTTATGGGCATTAGATCAGGGAAACGATAACACACTCAGGACTTCTTATCCTTTTTGTCCATCTTGCTGATCCTGAGTGGCTAGCTCATCTTTAGCTAGTTCCCACCCTGCACCTTAGCCTTTATTCCACCTTCATGCATTTGTTTTTCAGTGTCATATGTGCAGATATGTACAAAAAGGTCAGAGAGGAAAGGATCAACGCAGCCTCTTACTCGTTACTGCTGCAGAAATTCAGTCAGAAAGGAGAACAAGCAGATTAAGGGAGCAACCGCTCCATAACCAATGAACTGCGCAAAAGCAGGGGTGGAGAACCAGAATGGTCGTGAAATCAGAACCACCAGTGGCACTCAGAACGATCATGTATTACCTCCTTCTTCGTCACATCACCATATCAGTATTCAAAAAAAAAAAAAAAAAAAAAAAAAAAAGAGAAAAAAAGATACGAAAAAACGAGAATAATGTGATGGAGAAGGGGAAGAAAGAAAAGAAACATGGAGCCACTGGAAAGGTCGAGCAAGAATTTGGTACCAAGTATTGAAGAGTATGTAGAGGAAAGTGGAAAGCAGAACAATCAGTCGTCTACTCCGTCATCAGAACAGTCGCACCAGATATAAAAACGAGTAGAGGCTGTGGACATCAATGGATCTATCCTCTCTTGCCATTTTGTGTGATATCCTGCATCCTCTACAATGAAATGGCAGCCCCTAAACACTCTTAACTCCACCATTAAGTAGCTTGTTCCACACCTAGACCGTCTACCCTGAATAGTGTCTGTGATGAGAAGCTCACGCTACTCTTAAATGAATATAGGGAGTTCTGTCTCGATAGTGTTGCTTTTTCAGGTTTGAGATATAGAGTATGGAGCCGATTTTCGAACAACAGTCAGTGGGGTTCCGGTAAGGGTGTGTTGTCCTAGTTTTACTGCTTGTATGGTTCAGAGATTCGTGGTTAAAGCATGGTTGCTAAGAATAGGAGAGTTCCCACACTTTCAAACCTTTCTCCCTGTTATTGATACTTGACATTGTTTGAGGAAAAACAAGGATCTAAGTCTAGGGAAATTGATATATGGTGTTTTATACATCTTGTATATATGATTTTCAATTGGTTTTCAAGTCTTTATCGATTATTCCTAGTCCTTTTCGAGTCATTACAGGTCTGGAGTTGCACTGGATGGGAGATGCACCAACTGGAACAAAAGAGGCAGAAAACAATGCAATTTGATGATTTTCACGCATAACAGTCTTGACGACTGTTTCGGATAGCGGAGCAACCCGAGTGACTGTTTTGGATAGAGCGGAACAACCCGAGTGTCTGTTCCAGCGGCAGAGATTTTTAAGTAAACTACAACCTATTTCGGGATTTGCCCTAATCTCTCTATTTTCTCTCCCAGCCGCCTGTGGCTTTGATATATCTTCTTTTTCTTTTTCTCCTGACTATTGTACGCTACTTTTTACACAAGGAACCAGACCTTAGAGTTGGAGACTTGAGATTTTGCTACTTTGTAAAGGGAGAAGGCCATCTCTCTCGATTTAGAGAAGAACCCCCTGAACCCTATTACTTTATTTCAGTCATATTTCATGCTACTTTATATCTCTGTCTCTGTGTTTTCTTGCTTCATGGCTGAGTAGTTTGCTTGCTTAGTCTAGGGTGTTAGGGTGTTAGATCCGTGAGCTTGACATAAATAAGTTATAAATCGATTGTCTTCATTCACTGTTGTTCTTAAGGCTTGCATCAAGCTAACCACTTGTGCCTGATTCTAGGTTTAATCTATTCATCAAAAGTGTTATAGGTTGCTAGACATAACTTGAATGAGCATCATATCCTTAACCAGCGAAAGTAGATGTTAGGGTGTTTTGTGAACATATCGGACTTGATCTCTATTGCTTGCTGTCGCGTCTTGATCCAAACGAGAGTTTAGGTATCAAGATCGATCAGCATAGGGAGCAGTACCACGACAGTGGACTGTTCTATTTGAGTGATCCGAGTTCTAGACTTGCTCTTAATTGAACTTGAATAATTGTTTGGCTCACACTTGCTTAACACCCGATCAAACCACCCTAGGCTAGCATTTTAATTTTCTGAATACTTTAATTAATCTTGTTTCTCACGGAACCCTCAATTCTTAAAACCCCTATATTGTTTTAGCTAAGTATTGATCTCATAAAGATAAAGTGTAATCGTTGGTCTCTGTGGATTTTATCCTAAGGTGCTACATCGACATACCATTCGATTGTGGTAGTGTGCACATTAGGCTAATTGGTGTGCGTATACACGTAATATCACAATGTGTCGATGTTTCCGTTCTGATAGACCATTAAGCTCAGGAGTATGAGGTGGTGTGGTAAGATGGCTGATGCCATTAGTCGCTAGGTATGATCTCAAGGCAAGAAATTCTCCACCATTATCAGAGAATAAGGTTTGAATTTTTTTTTGGAATCGGTTTTCAACAAGAGGTTTAAAGGCTAGGAAGATCTCTTTGACTTGAGATTTAGCAGTAAGGGGATATAGCCAAGTATAGCGAGTGAAATGGTCTACCAAGACAAGATAGTATTTTTAGTTTTGAGAGGAAAGAACAGGAGATTGCCATACATCACTGAAGACATATTGTAAGGGTTTTGTGGATCGAATTGTGCTCTCATGAAAAGAAAGCTTATGAGTTTTATTAAGTAGGAAATCATTGCAAGGAAAAGCATTCAAAGAATGTTGTAAACAAGGTAAAGAAAACTGAGAGACAACTGTTTTAAGAATAGAGGAAGAGGGGTGGCCAAGCGTCTATGCCATTGGTTTAGGGTAGCTTTGTTATCTGGGTAGGATGCTAAGCATGCGGTTGGGTTCAGGGACTGCCATGGCCACTCATACAAGTCATTCCTCGTGCGGGCTTGAAGCAACCGGACCCCCGACTTGAGATCCTTTGCCTGAAAATGAGCAGGAAAGAATTCAACAGAAACTCTATTAGCATTGCATAGCCGATAAACCGAGATAAGGTTCTTATTAACAGTTGGAACACACAGGATATCAGTGAGTTTAAGTGACTTAGATGGCATAGAAAAGGAAGTAGAACCAGTATGAGTAATTGCAAGACCTGATCCATCGGCTATGGCAACCTCTTCACCACCATTGTAGGGCTGGTGCAAAGCTAAATTACTCAGGTCAGAGGTCAAGTAGTGTGTTGCTCCACTGTCGAGTATCCACTGATTCGGGGTGTAGGGGTTGGCGTGAGCAACATTTTCTTGTGGTTGCCAGGGAGTCTGCGACGAGACTGACTGTGAGAAGGAAGCTCCTTGTGTAGCAAGCTGTGAGCACCGGCGAGCACTGTGGCCGAAGACACCACACAATTGACATCGGCCTTGGTAACCACCACGCCCTGCGGTTTGAGTGGTCGGAGCTTGAAACTGCTGCTGCTGCGGTTGCCAAGTTTGATTGTCACGGTAACCTCCACGTCGCGAGTTCTGATTGCGGTTGTGTCCATTGTTGTTCTGACCAGAGGAACCACGTTGATTGGCATAGTTAGCTGTGACATGAACAGAGGAGATTGTCGACTTCAGAAGCTGCAGCTTCATCTCATGATTGATAAGCTTCTCGTGAAGCTCGGTGAGAGAGGGTCGTGTATCCCGCGCAGCAGTTTGATCAACAATGATCTTGTAGTCTTCAGGTAAGCCCTCAAGGAGTTGTTCAATTTGATCCTCATGGTCTATGGCTTTCCCAAGTAATGCGAGTTGATCATATCTCGTCGTGAGGCCTTGGTAGTACTCATCAATACCAACACTTGAGTTGCTGCCGTAATTGATTGATATGGCCACGGCTAGGCTTTGCATAGGTCGACGATAACGTGTTCCAGATCTCAGCAGATGTGTTGGTTGTGGAGAGAAGAGGCTGTAGCATCTGAGTAATGGCACCGAGGAGTGCGCTAAAGATGACATGATCTTGTCTCTAACAGAAAGAGTACAGCGGATTAGGGGTGATTGCACCATCAGTTGTTAACGTCGCAGGAGGGATCTCGAGCGAACCGTCAATATGGCCTGCGAGATCGTAGCCTTCAAGGAGAGTGTGGACCTGACGGCTCCACATGAGGAAGTTGGAAGCAGTAAGCTTCGTTACGTTTGTCATATTGATGTTCAGAAGGGTCGTGTTGTTCGAAACCGTGATGGTCTCAATCGTGGATGCTGGGGAATTGGTAGTGCAAGACATCGTTGAAGAAGAGAAAAATTTGAAAATTAAGAGATGGCGGCTTTAGGTTTAAGAGCCTCCTCTGATACCATATAGATAATAGGCTGAACAGATTTTTTATTAGATGTATAGAAGGTATTTATACAATACGTACAAGTAGGGTAAACAGTAGAATTGAGTATTTACATAATGATCCTTTGTATCTTAGGTATTTACTTAACAATTAATGTAGCAAAACTTGAAAATCCTTTTGCATACAAACTCTCACATTACACCCAGTAGGTTTCATATGAGCAGAGAAGATTTTCTTCAGAAACTTTGAAAGTATCAACCAGCCTTGGAAAGTATCCTTTCAACTAGGTATATTGGTTCATTCTTAGTAACGAGTGCATGCACTAAGCCACGAGAGGCGAGTGTATATATAGTAACTTCGTTGCGCAAAGAAAAAAGAAAGGGAAATGTGGTACATAATCAAAGTCAATATCATTTGTATTCAAACGTTTATTCATTTGAGTTTACTAAACATGAACTAAGATAAAAGATCTTGAAGCAAAGGTTATATATGATGAAATAAGTTCTAGAAGAGCCAATATTTCCTTGAATAACAAGGTTATAGTACGTTCCATATATTAACCCTACTAGCTATATATAAACAACAAGATTTTGACATGTGTTTTAAACAAAAACGCAGAATTATTATTTTTAACAAATTGTAAATTTTTATGTTTCTTTAGATATAATATAGTTGTAAATTAAAAAGTTTGAGATATTTTGTATAATTATATTACATAGTAAAATAGGAAATATTAACATTTAAAAATATCATTTAACATCTATTGATCTTTCTATCTATCTATCTATCTATCTAAAGTTGTGTTTTTTCTTCTCTCAGCCCGCCATGTCATCAAATCAATTAACCTCATTTCAACACCTGTCCATTTGATAAAACGTTTCGTATCCTAAAAATTACATAAACTTTGGCCCGTTAGGAACCTTCGCAGACGTGAAGCCGACTTTTGTTCTAGGATTTATCGTCGTCTCCCAAAGCTGATTAGGTATACCATCAATGGAGGTTTTGAAAGTCTCAGAGAAACGAGTCATAGTCAGTAGTCGTTGCGTCTATGTCGGTTCTTGTTGTGTCGTTTCGTTTTTGATTCATCTCCTCTCATGTGTTACAAGTTCCATTGATTCAACGTCATCAATGAGATCTTAACTCTTCCGAGCCACTCTAACCACGATCATTCATTTAATGATTCTTATCCCTTTTCAAGCGGTGCATCTCCACCTATAAAAAGGTAAGGCCTCTTCCCTTGAAAATCATTGGAATTGTATTTGAAGATGACCAGCATGGTCGGGAGATTTGCTTCTTCTCTAGCCATTCCTCAACAGGTTTGTTCCGCTATTCATCCTTTGGAATCTCCTTTTTGCTGTTATCTGATCTTTTAAGGCGTTCATGTAGGGATCCTCATGCCCTGGATTTTTGTCATATATCAGAGTTGTTGTGTCAGGTTTCTTCTGTTGTTATGAGGTTACGAAGGGAATATCTGTTCTTAGCAAGAATCACGTTCCCAAAAAAGGATCGCATTACCTTGCTGTAGAGAAGGCTTTGGAGATGATTAAGCAAAAATTTCATCTTTTAGCAAGGTAGTTTAGTGACCAATGTCTGTCTCTATTCTTGCACTGTTATGTTTTCCAGCTTAACAGATGTTTTCTGCTTTCAAAAACAGGTTGTTCTTGCTTGCTCGCAAGAGCATGATTATAACGGATACTAACATCGATCACATTCTTGGTTTGCACAATTACATGTGTGTTTTTTGTCTAAGGATACTATATTCACTTTTTAGAATAAATGAAGGTTTTAGGACTTGAATCTCACTCAAGTTATTGTTTCACGGAATGAAGGTCATGATGCTTATAAGTTCTGTCTGCAACTAACTGGTGCACCAGCTTTTATCGGGAACACGATATGGTATATAAGTAGTCTCTTGGTGCATTCTGTTCGATTCACATATCTTGAAGAAATTGTTGTTAAAGATATGTGCACTTTGTTTGACATACATCTTTGTGAAACAACCTGACAAACTTTTCCAAAGGAATCAATTAGGTGTCTGCAGTGAAGCTTCGGCTGCAACAAGGCCTCGAGCTGCCTCAACTGTGCGTGATATCAAGATAGAGCGTAACTTACTAACCATGTGAGTTTTTTATTCTACTGTTTTGAACAATCACATAATCCCTTTTTTCATTGAAATTTCCGGATATGCATACTGACTTGGTTTACTAAACTGCTGCAGTCCGAAAGATGACCTTGAGTTCTCTATTATACAAGAGAATATAAGAGACAAGTTAAATGTAATTTCATTGTTATTTCTTTGCATCTTCAAACCTTTTGTCTGCAGTTAGTTTCAATTTTACTCTTTAACAAGGTATGGACACACGTTCTTTATCATATCTTTCTTTCAGTCTATATGTGACAAAAAGCTGTGAGGAAGCTTGCAAGATTGCAGCACCTATATTCTCAATTGGCAGGGAAGCTGAGGAGTGTTTGAACGGGATTCAGTCGACTAAGATGGAAGAAGTCAGAAATGGGATGGCTAAAGACGTTTTATTTAGATCTGGTTTGAAGGGTTACAAGAGTGACAAGAAGACTCAAGAGCAACAAGATCGAAGAGTAACAAGATCAAAGAGATAACCTAAAACCCTAGATCTAGCCGCTCAGTGTGTTCAATGGTCCAAAAAGTCCCTTTCTTGTTGCTTCCTTTTCCCTTCTTACAGGACTCCTGCTCCAGATGACCTAGTTTCGTGCCCCTTTGCGCCTTGATGCGAGAGGCCGAGTATACGGGCCTGAACAAGGCTCCCTCTAAGCCGGGCATTTTTAGCCGATTTACTCGACCGGCTAAAAATACTCTAAGGTCAAGCCGATAGGTTTAGCCACCGAGCCGACCAAATCGATCAGACTTGCTGGATTAGGGCATGTTATTCGATGGGCCTTGTGGAGGGATGTAATCCATCTCCTACAATAAGTCCCCCCCCCAGTTCACTTGTGAGCGACATGGCGGTCTCAGTGAATTTGTGGGTCAGGTTTATTCGGATAACAGGCTCTAATACAAAGGATAACCCTTCCCGTTTAGTCGTCGGTATGTGCTTTTAGTCGCATGACGTCCTGTGAGCGTCTCTAGTCGCTTCGAGTAATGTTGAGTCGTTGATGCGTGCTTTCGCTTCTCAATATTTTACGATGAGGTGAAGTTTACTCGGGCGATACATCATTTTGGGTAAAGCGACGGGGATTGGTTTTGTTGGTTAACCGGGGACCGGTTTAAATCAAGACCAGGAATTGATTCTGGCCTGACAACCTAATTGAAAATCGGTTCGAGCGAGAAACCGAACCGTCGCGAGTAGGTTTCTGGGCATTTAGGCGGCCTTTTGAGGCCCATTTAGGCCTGTGTAGACCTAATGATTGTGCTCGGAGAACGTGCCTTCGTTTTTTGCTATAAATAGACCTCTTTCCTTTGCTTTCGTCATTCTTCTCTGCAGACTCAGGTATCCCGTTTTCTCTCCCTTCTCTCTACTTTTGTTTTCTCTCTCTATATAGGTTTTTCTTCGCATAGACTCGTTGGTATCGTTCAGCGGTTGTAGTCGTCCCCTGGATTAAGGAATATGCCTCCGAGAAGTTGATTGTTATGAGAAGAGAAGGGGAAGGACATCGCAGATTCTCCGAGTCCGACCAGAGATGTGTCAGCGCCCTGCAGTCCTCTGGACGATTTCGACTTGATTCATCGCGATGCTCTTCGGGACACGGAAAATATGACTCTATCTCAGCGTCTTTTGGTCGCTGATGCTCATAGGACACGGAAAATATGACTCTATCTCAGCGTTTTCGAGTTTCCTTTTGCGATTTTCATGTTGATTCTCCGCTTTTGCAGGTAATTGGGAGTCGAGGCTTCCTTGCGTTCTCGGTCCCCATAAGTCGCGCCTTCCTTTGTTTACTCGCAAACAACAGAGACTTCTCGACAAAGCCACATAAATGGACGGGGTTCCGGACCTAAGCGCTCTGTTAAAAGGGAAGTTGCAACTGCTCACGAAGAAGTCGACTACAGTCGATCCTAAGGGACCGTCTGATTCCGGAGTCGACGTCACTTCTGAAGACGGTGGAGCCTCCAGAGAAGAAGCCTCTAGAGAAGGAGCCTCCAGAGAGGAGGGTCCAATTGCAACCGATCAGGGGGGAACGGCAGAGACTTCTGCTTCTGGTCCCAAGAAGAAGAAGAAAAAGACCAAGAGGACTAAGGTGGGAGCGACCGACGAGGTTCCTCCCGAAGAGTCTGCTCCCGTCGACGCGACTTCCGAGGGTTCGAAGTCTAAAAAGAAGAAGGATGGGAGAAAAAGGTCTCGTAGCGGAGCAGAAGGGCAAGAGGCTGTTTTAGTCGGGGCGGCATCAGGTGGTCACCCGAGGAAGAAAACTAAGAGGTCTGTTGAGGCAGAGCCCCGCCCTTCTACCTATGACGCGAACGTTGCTGACGCGGCCATAGTCGACGCTGTTGGGGAAGCCAGCGGTACTTCTGGAAACCTGTCAGAGGAAAAGAGGAAAACCTTCTCGCGAGAAGGAGGTTCTGGTGGTGAGCCCGCGAGGTCTGAACCTGAAGGTTCCGTCGCGAAGAGGAGGAGGGTCGAATTTCCTGATCGCGTCGAGTTTTCCTACAACGAGACAACTCCCCTGATCCTTAATCCCCATAGGTGTGCGGAGCTGACGCGTCAAATTCGTGGTGGGACGAAGGAGATGCCGCAACTGGAAGACCTTTACTTCAAGAATGAATACATCGACGCTGCTTCCTCGAGAGCGCGGGTATCTACGCTTCCTTTCACCTTTTGTCTCCTTCTTTGATTTATTGGGTTGATCCATCTCACGTGGTCCGTGTTTGTCATTTTGCAGAGTGACGGGAGCATGAACTTTCTTGTCGAGAAATACGACAGCGCGCTGAAGCAGACGATGATCCAGTTGGGATCTTCGGAAAAGCTCGCTCAAGCAAGATTGAAGGCCATTGAGAGGGTGAGGGATGAGCATAAAAAGGCTAACGAGAAGGCTGCGAAGGAGAAAGAAGTCCTTAGAGTGAAGTTCGAATAGCTGGAGGGTAAGCTCAAATCCGCCGGCGCGGCTAAGAAAGAGCTTGCTCGAGAGAACACCCGCTTGGAGCAAGCGATTGCGACCCTTGAAAAGGAGAAGGCAGAGCTACTCGAGGAAAGGGACGCCGCGGTTGAGAAATTGATCAGAGAGAGGCAACGCTTGAGAGACTCCCGGGGACTCGAGGTTACTCGTAAAAGGGAAAGGGTCGAAGCTGCTATGATCGAGAAGGCAAACGGCTGCTTTGGTTGCGTGCGCGACCATCTAACTCGCTTGGACGCCTTTGGGAAGGCGAATAATCTATACGGTCAAGCTTCAGGGACGAGGAAGTGCCTCGAGATGATAAAGGCAAGTGGGACGGAGATCCCGTAAGAAATGATCGACGTTTTTATCGAGCAGGAGAAACTCTACGAGGCAGAGGTTACGAAGCTGCGTGTGGATCCGCTGTCTGATAGCGACCTCAGTTTTTCCCCGCTGGTTCTCCCTTCTCGTTTCGTCGAGGACAGGTTTAGAGCGTCGTTTGACCCTTATGGATCGAACGTAGATTTGATCGGACCAGGGACGGTTTCTAAGCTCATCACCTCACTCGAAATTACTGAGGAGCCGTCGGAGGAGCCTTTGGTCGATGTCACGTCGGTCCCGGCCGAGCGCGTCGAGGTCCTGGAGGGAGGTGGTCCTAGTGAACGTCCAGGGAATGAGAACCCATAGGAGGTCCCCGGGAAAGACAACCTTGAGATAGGCAACATTCTGGTTCGAGAGGAAGAAACCGGGCACGTGGGCATCGAGGATCCTGTCCTCGTCTCAGATTCTTCTTCTGAAGGACGAGAAGGCGAAGAGGATGAAGACGATAGAGTCGAGGAGATGTCGTCGTTGCAACCCGTCGAGGAAGAGAAGACCGACGAATTCGGGAATAGAGTTGTTCCTCCGCCTCCTGCTGTGGACTCTCTTCCTACTCGGGTGGAATACCCGACTGTTGCTGAAGACCCAGTCGGTCCTTTTGCTCTTGGGACGTCGGAGGAGATTGGTCAAGATTCTGCGCCTTGACGCTTTATCTTTGTCTTCTTTTCTTTTTATGTTTGTGGTCTTGATAGACCCTGTTGTTGTATTACTAGACGTACTTTTATTTTATTTTATCGGCAAGTCGTTGTTTTCAAGCAGACTTTTAGATTTGCGGGTTGTTGTGTTCTCAATCTGTACTTGCAATTTGCCTAAGTGAATTTCACTTATCTCTAGAGTTTTGCGATATGTTCGCCTAGAGACAATAGATCCTCGACCTTTGGCTTTTGCAAATAGATAACGACACAACCCGCTAAGAGACTTTGTTCAGTTCTTGTCGTGTTTCGATTGAGATAACGTCTAGACGCGTTTTTCTACTTTGAAAACAAGAGACTGAGTCAAAGAGTAGAAGGTTCTTTTTACGCGTTTTCTCAAAGATTATCGAGTAAATGGGTAGTTAATCCGTTACGCGTTTAGTCAAGAAAAGGTTAAAGATTCACTCCGTTTGGTCGGTCAGTGCTCTTTGGGCACAGGTGACTCGCAACCGTTTGGTCCTTAGGCTAAGTGTATGATCAGGACATATCTAGGAGATGGAACGTGAGTGTCCGCGTACCCCCTGCTGGAGGTACGGGAGCCGTTGGGTTCGACGATCGGTATTTACTCGATCGGAGTCGAAGCAAAGAAAAAGATTTTGACATTGGTTTTGTTACAGCTGGACCGGTTAAGGCTGCCTATGTACCTCGGTTGAGGATCAAGCCATTCGTAGTTCATTTTTCCCGAGTGAAAGTGGCCGTTGGAAGCGCATTTACTCGGTCGAGTAGAAGTGACCGCAGAGGTGCATCTACTCGGTTTTTTTTTTTTTTTTTTTTTTTAGGGGTAGAAGCGTCTTATATGCATTGAGTTCCATGCTCTGGGCACCTTTTCTCTGCTTGACGTTTGAAGTCGGTAGACTCCTGGTTTCACCACTTTGATGATTTTGTAAGGTCCTTCCTACCCAGCGCCGAGCTTGCCGGCGTTCAGCTCCTTAGTGTTCTCGAACAATTTGCGCATGACGAAGTCGCCGAGTTCAAGGGGTCTGGCTCGGACCTTTTTGTTGTAGTAACTCTCTATCTGATGTTGATAGTTTTGGATTCGCAGCAAAGCTTGGTCCCGTCGTTCTTCAATTTCATCGAGGGCGTCAAGCAGCATCTCCTTGTTAAGTTCGACATACTGGGGCATTTTCGAGCGTCGGAGGCTTGAAACGTTAACTTCTGCGGGAACCATAGCCTCGACACCGTAAGCGAGAGAGAAAGGTGTCTATTTGGTCGACCCTCGTGGTGTTGTGCGGTGGCTCCATAGAACTCTATCGAGTTCGTCGGCCCAATGACCCTTTTTTAGGTCTAATCGTTTCTTAATGCCGTCGATGATGAGCTTGTTGGAGGACTCCACTTGGCCGTTTCCCTGTGGGTAACGAGGGGTAGAGGGGCTCAAACAAATGTTCCATCTGCTGCAAAATTCCTTGAAGTTGCCCGACATGAACTGTGATCCATTATCGGTAACGATCTCGTACGGTAGACCTTGACGGCAGATGATGTTTTTCCAGACGAACCCGCGGACTTCTTTGTCGGTGACTTGAGCGTAGGCTTCAGGGTCGATCCATTTGGTGAAGTAATCAGTGAGGACGAGAATGAAACGCCGCTGGCGGGAGCATGGAAGAGGTCCTATGATATCCATTGCCCATCGCATGAACGGGTACGGTGCGACTGTCATTCGTAACATTTCAGTTGGACAATGGATGCTTGGTGCATGCCGTTGGCACTTGTCGCAGCTTCTGGCGTAGGACTCGCAATCTGCGTTCATCGTCGGCCAGAAAAAGCCCAGGCTTCTCACTTTGATTGCTAATGCGCGTCCGCCCGAATGGTTACCTCCAGCGCCTTCGTGTGTTTCGGCCATAACCCTGACCGTTTCTTCGCCATGGATACATTTGAGTATTACTTTACTCGCAGTCCATCGATGGAGTTCGTTGTCTAGGACAACATAATGGGCACTTCGCGTTTTTAGTCGGCGGGCTGCCCATTTCTGGGTTGGAAGTTCCCCCTTTGAGAGGTAGTCGATAAACTCAGTTCGCCAGTCAGGGCCGCACTCATCAGTAACGAGAGTGTCGGTTTCGGTGACTGGGGCTATGATGGCGGTTTGGTCCGTCGAGATATCGATGCTCGGCTTCTCAATGCGGTGTATTGGAATAGTTCGTTTAACTTGGTCATGAAGCTTGCTTCCAAGGGCTGCAAGGGCGTCGGCGCAGATGTTTTCTCCTCTGGGAACTTTGACGAGTTCGAAGAATTCAAACTCTGCGGCTAATCCCTGTACTATCTTGAGGTAGGCATCCATCCGATCGTTGCGGGCGTCATAATCGCCGCTAAACTGACTGGCGACTAACTGCGAGTCACAGTAGGCGCTTAAACGTTTGGCCTTGACAGCTTTTGCTAAGCGGAGTCCAGCGATCAAAGACTCGTATTCAGCTTCGTTGTTCGAGGCTGGAAAGTCGAAGCTAAAAGACTGCCTGATCAGTTCGCCGGTCGGGGATTGCAGTTGAACTCCAGCACCTGCGCCCCTGTTAGTCGAAGATCCGTCGACATGCAGTGTCCAGTTTGGGTTTGGGAGCGTGAGATCTTGCTCTAACTCCGGGGCCAATTCGATTAAGAAGTCTGCGAGGACCTGATATTTCGCTGCAGTTCTGTTTTTGTAAGTGATATCAAGCTCACCGAGTTCGATAGCCCACTTCGTTAGTCTTCCGGACCTGTTTGTATTTTGAAGTATCGTTCGAAGGGGCTGGTCGGTTAATACTTCAACCGAATGTGACGGAAAGTAGGGGCGAAGCTTTCTCGCCGCTTCGACGACTGCCAGTGCCATCTTCTCCAGAGTTGGGTATCGCGTTTCTGGTCCGGTCATGCGCCTACTCGTGTAGAAGATTGGCTTTTTCTCACCGCGATCCTCTTTTATTAGAACGCTACTGACTGCTGCTTGTGATACTGCGACGTAAAGAGATAGAACGTCGCCGACGTCTGGCTTGGCGAGAACAGGTGAAGTTGTAAGATAATGCTTGAGTTTGATAAATGCCTCCTCACATTTCTCATCCCAGATAAACCTTTTGTTACCTCGGAGGAGGTCGTAGAATGGCAAGCATTTGCCAGTGGATCTGGAGATGAACCGGTTGAGTGCAGCTATCCTACCCGTAAGCCGTTGCACTTCTCTACTATTTTTTAGGCTCGGAAGGTTCAGGACCGCGGAGATCTGCTTCGGGTTGGCTTCGATTCCCCGCTGCGTGACTATGTAT
Source organism: Brassica napus (assembly GCF_020379485.1). Taxonomy (NCBI): domain Eukaryota; kingdom Viridiplantae; phylum Streptophyta; class Magnoliopsida; order Brassicales; family Brassicaceae; genus Brassica; species Brassica napus. The sequence goes on from NC_063446.1 coordinate 35,591,298, forward strand.
CCAAGGAACTCGCCTGAGGAAACCCCAAACGTGCACTTTGCTGGGTTCAGTTTCATGTCGTATTTGTTGAGAGTTTCGAAGCAATCTCTCAAGTGACAGAGGTGATCAGCAGCGTGAAGCGACTTGACAAGCATATTGTCGATGTATACTTCCATGGTGATGCCCAGCTTGTCTGTGAACATTTTGTTCACAAGCCGTTGGTAGGTTGCTCCCGCGTTCTTCAAACCGAATGGCATGACCTTATAGCAGTAGGTTCCTCTCTCCGTGATAAATGTCGTTTTTTCGCGATCGTCCGGGTGCATCATGATTTGGTTGTACCCTGAGAAAGCGTCCATGAAGGTGAGCATCTCGTTTCCAGCCGTGGACTCGACTAAACGGTCGAAGTTGGGAAGAGGATAGCTGTCCTTTAGGCAGGCTTTATTCAAGTCTGTGAAGTCGACGCAGACGCGCCACTTCCCGTTCTTCTTTTTGACGACTACTGGATTTGCTAACCACTCAGGGTAGTGCACCTCAGCAATTGAACCAGCGCCGAGCAACCGGTCGACCTCTTCGTTTACAGCCTTTGACCTATCTGGACCGAGCTTGCGTCGCTTCTGTCGGATAGGCTTGACTGTCGGATCGACGTTTAGCTCGTGAGTTGTTATGGCCGGATCAATTCCTTTCATGTCTGACATGGGCCATGCGAATGTGGACACATTTTTGCCTTGAGAAAGTCGAGAACTGACCGCTGTATTTCTTCAGACAAGTACGCACCAACCCTTGCGGTCCGGCTTGGATCGGCATCGTCAATAGGTAACTCGAGAATTTTGCCTTCCTGGGAGCAGACTTTATAGGTTGGAGGAGTAACGGAGTTAACCGATAAAGACGATCGTTGGAGTTTAACTGTGGCGACTAGGAGGTCCCTAGCTGCCTTTTGATCTCGTCGCAGCGTTTTGATTTTGCCGTCCGTACCGGGGAACTTGACGCACTGGTGATAAGTAGATGGGATGGCCTGCATTGAGTGTATCCAGGGGGTTCCGAGTATGGCGTGGTAAGGGGCCTTCATGCTTACGACGGCAAACTTGACAGTCTGAGTGACTCCGCATGCGCGTACCGAAAGACGGATTGTTCCCAGTATTGTTTTGGAGGATCCGTTGAAGCCGGTTAATGTTCTGGAGGATGGTTTGATGTCGTCGAGATCGACTCCCATCTTCTGCAGGGTTCCTCGGAAAATGAGGTCGACGGAACTTCCTGTATCGATGAGGACCTTGGTGACGTCGTACTCCCCAATTCCAAGAACTACAAGAAGAGGATCATTGTGGGGTACGTGAATCCGCTCAGCGTCATCCGGTGAAAAGGTTATCGGAGGGTGATTTGGCGGCCTAGTCGGCCAACTCTGCGAAGTCACGACCTGCCGACGGTAATCCTTGACGGAGCGAACAGAGCTGCCGCAAGGAGGAGAACCGCCCATGATAACATTTAGTTGACGTCGCGTTTGGACCTGCTTGGAGTCTAAGAAGGCGCGTAAATCGGTTGGTACGTTGCTGTCATTTTTTGATGATGGAGTGTCGTTGCTTGACATCTTAGTTTGCTCCAAACGCCTCCGGAGGTTAGTGGGCTTAGAACGATTGAGGCGGATTCGGAGATCGCATGCTCCTGCGTTGAGTTTATCCCCAAGGTCGCCGTTCGGGCGTTCTTTGGGATCAGGGTCAACTGCCGAGATACGCCGCGACTTTCGTGCATTCAACGTTGTTCGGAGGTCATTGCACGTGGAGCTGTTGCTGTTTTCGGATTCAAACTTCCGTTTCAGAACATCTCTCAAATCTTCGAGTACAGGTGTGTCATCGTTCTCATCGTCTGACGACAAGTTTTGCTGGGAAAGTATGACCTCAATGCGTCTGCGGTTAGCTGGTTGCTCTTCGTCAGCCGAGGAGTCTGCCTCGCCAGTACTCTTCGGGGCGTCCTCCTCGTCATCGCGTTGTTGAGTTTCGCTATGTCGACTTTTGCCTGTAGCTTTGCGCTGGGCTCTCCTTTCTTTATTCTTGCTCCAGCTCTTGCCGTTCTTTAGCTTAGCCTTTAGTGGTTCGAACTTGAATTCGCCACTTGCTAAGGAGGAGAGGTAGTGCGCATAGAGTGACTTGCACTCTGTCGTATCGTCCCCTTTGACATCGTGATACTTGCAGTGTTTGGTGAGATCGACGGTTCTGGAAGGTCCTGCCGCTGAACCTGTTGCTGTTGTAATCTGGGTCGAGCAAACGGCGTCGACTGGTTTGTCGGACGAATCGAGCTCTCTTACCCACTTGTTCCATCCCTCTCCGCGGACTACAAGAGTTGAAACCGGCACGTTGTTCTCGTTGACGACATACATACATCCATCTTTGCGGCCGTTTTTGTCGGTTGGAGCATGCTGGCGCGGTTCTTGTCGCATGTTGGCATTTTTAGCCGCCGGAGCTTCGGGTGCGTTCATCTTGCTGAGAATGGTGTTAGTATCTTCTTCCATTCGGATGAAATTGTCAGATCGCGCGATAGCGTCCTGGAGCGACGTAGTTGGGTTTTGGTATAAATCCTCTCGGAATTTAGAACGAACCCACAACGTGTTCCGCAAGGCGTCGATGGCAATACCGTCTGGAATTTTAATCCTCGAGACTACAACTTTGAACTTCTCCATGTAGTCGCGGAGGCTCTGGTCTTTGGTTTGGTTGAGGTTCCACAAGCTAGAGGCAGTAGCGCTGCGGTTGGTGAACATAATGTAAGTCTTGAGAAAAGCTGCTGACAAGTCGCGGAAGCTTCCGATGGAGTTTTCTTCTAACTGGGAAAATCAGGTTAGGGCTTGCTCGTGGAGAGTTTCGACGAACAGTTGGCAGTAGCCTGCGTCCCTTTCTTTGTCGGGGAGTCGAGCCTGTGCCATCGGAATGTTGAAAGTTGTCATGTGTTCCACTGGGTCTCCGCCGGGTTTGTACTCGGGTAGGCGCAGCTTCTCTATCTTTCCGAGTTGCACACTGGTCAGAGCGCTAGTAAACGGAGTGCGTGATATTGCGGCGAGGACGCTCTCGATTTGCGGGGCCGCGCTGGTTAATTGATGGATCTTCTCGGGTTTCGTTTGGCTCGGAGTCGTCTGAGATATGGTCGCCTCCGGTCGCCGTCGGGTTGGTGTTAAAGAGGCGACGGCGTATTTGCTGGGGACGGCTTGTTTGGCCTTCGGGAGCTGTGAGGGCCGCGACCAGAGCAGCTAACTGGTCGTTGGTCGTCTTTTGGACTTCGTCTTGACGAGCAAGTCGAGCCATGATAGAGCTCATGAAATCTGCGGCGATGGGTGGTGCGGCTTCGGGCGTTGGGGTCGGTTCACCGCCCGGAGCGCCGAAGGTGGCGTCGTCTTGAACCATGTAGATCTAGAACGTTACTTTAGTCAGCCCCACGGTGGGCGCCAATTGTTTGAACGGGATTCAGTCGACTAAGATGGAAGAAGTCAGAAATGGGATGGCTAAAGACGTTTTATTTAGATCTGGTTTGAAGTGTTACAAGAGTGACAAGAAGATTCAAGAGCAACAAGATCGAAGAGTAACAAGATCAAAGAGATAACCTAAAATCTTAGATCTAGCCGCTCAGTGTGTTCAATGGTCCAAAAAGTCCCTTTCTTGTTGCTTCCTTTTCCCTTCTTATAGGACTCCTGCTCAGATGCCCTAGTTTCGTGCTCCTTTGGGCCTTGATGTGAGAGGCCGAGTATACGGGCCTGAACAAGGCTCCCTCTAAGCCGGGCATTTTTAGCCGACTTACTCGACCGGCTAAAAATACTCTAAGGTCAAGCCGATAGGTTTAGCCACCGAGCCGACCAAATCGATCCGACTTGCTGATTAGGGTCTGTTATTCGATGGGTCTTGTAGAGGAATGTAATCCATCTCCTACAAGGAGAGAAGATGACGAGGTGAGATAATAGTATTTGAATAATTTTACATAACATGATCATCTAGATAGCTTGAAGTATGGGTTGTGAATATTATCTCCATGCTTTTCTTTTCTTCACAGTAGGTTTGACTCTTTTATGTTTTTATCTACAGTTTAACATCTTGGCTGCTCTCTATCCAACTCTAGCTGTTTGTAGGCTTCCAGCGGAATAAACCAGACTTTTGATTAAGGAAATAGGTGAAATATTAGCTATTTGTAATATTTTTTTATTTTATGTATTTTTGAGAATTTTCATTTTTTATTCTATCGATATACTCTTCCAGAACTGAATTGCCATATTTAACATTCGTTATGATCAATATATAACCGGATGAGAATATCTTAAAAAATGTATATATTAATATCAAAATTCTTAAACGGCCATTGGTTAAATGGTTACACTAAAAAATTGATTTACAAAACACACCGGAATAAACCGAAACCAAACCAAAACAAAACCTCGAGAGTGAGGCATAGATCGTCTCCAACCACTCTAATACATGCAGCTAAATGGGAACCCAATAATGAATCACAGAATACGTTAAAGCTCGGTGTAGAAACATTGAGGCACACTATGTCCGATGGATAAGGCTTACAACATCTACACATAACAATTGAAGTGTATGACAATAACATTTATGAATACAGCATAATGATATATTCAAGGTTGAGACATAGATCAGTCATGCATAGTTGGAACATGTTTGGATGGAGAATAAGCACGATCAAAAAGAACCAATGCTAGAGATGCGCATTTCACACGCCGCTACTACCGAAATCGCTTTTACTTTCTTTAAAGGTAACAAGATTGTCAGTTTACATTGTAGTTTATTTGAATGTCAAAGCTACGATTACATGTCATCCCTACACCATTGAAATCCGATGTGACACATGTATCTATTAAAAACAGATTAAACACTTTGTCTTTATAATTTAACCAACATATTTTAAGGTTTGAGAGTTTGAAATAAATTGGAATCCCATTTAATAATTCATTTCTTGCAGAGGAGGTTGAACTCAAAAATCACACAGTTAAAAAAAGTTGCAACTTATCCGATAAATCCAACAACCACAAACTAAAAATTAAGATGGTGATATATAACATTCTGAACAATAAAAGCAATTGTTACCCGCAAGTTTCTTTTCCCTCTAATCATCTAAATTATCTAACAATATATAAGTGTTTTCAAACTTCGCTCTACTTATTACTAAACTCATCAAGCAATTTTTAAAAACTAATTCTAACTATTACTACAATTAAACTAAAACAAACATTAAAAAAAAATCATAAACTTCTATAAAACTTTTAATAATTAACAAGTTTGCGTTTCTTAAAATAAATAGATAAATTATTTTAATAAAAAACATAAAAATTAATTTTAATTTTAAGTAAGAATAAGTTAAGCATTTAAAATAATTTATATTATTTTAATTTTAAGTAAGAATAAGTTAAGCATTTAAAAAAATTAATTATTTTTCTAAAAAAATCGAATTTTTCAAAAAAAAAAGATTTTTTTATTTTTTATTTTATTTTGCGGGTTGGCGGGTATCCGCAAATCAAAATCAACCAACCCGCATCCGCCCCGCAAAAAATAGTCTTAACCCGCACACGCACCCGCGACTTGATTTTTTCAAAACGCTCGACCCGCACCCGCCCCGCGGCGGGTCAAATGGGGCGGCTCCCGCGGGCTTTGATTTAAATTCCCAGGCCTAGGTGTGCCCTAGTTGTATATATGATAATGCATTGCACTAAACTAGTCTAATATTTAAGTAACTATCAATTTACCATTATGTAAGTAATGATCAATCTTAGGATTAAAGTTTTTGTATACAATATTTTTGTTTTAATAAAATAAATAGAGACATTCTTCGGATTCGCCTAATTAATTGGGTTTTTTGCAAGAGTGACTCAAAACTCAAAAGTCAAACCAAAAACTAATCCATGCTTTTCTTGAATTTTTATTTTGTCCTATTCACCCCCTATTCACCCCACAAGTTCATAATATTCACGAAAATGCTATCAAATTTTTTTTATTTTTTTTCTTCTGAAAATGACATTTTTACTCTCTCACCCTCATCATCTTCAAGTAATTACAAGAATGTCATTGTCATCAATACCCCAACCACCATGAACAACCAATTTGAAGCTCTTAATGCACCTAAAATCGATTTACACTCTCTCTTTCTCAATTGTTATGAACTAAAAACAACATCTCTTTTACTTTACCTCCATATTCATCCAAAAAACTCAAGCTTTTGATTCAAAAATTTTTATGGTTGATAGAGCCATTCAAGCATACTATTCTTGGTGGGTTACTTTCGTTTGAGATTCTGGGTGGTTGGAGAAGACTTTGTGTGATAAGGAAGTCATCTCACTAGTTTAAAGTATGAAATTGAAATTTTTTCCAGATCTGGCTGTAGTCTGGGTTACTTACCCGTAAGTAGTCTGGCTGTAGAAGACTTACGGGTAAGTCTTCTGGTCAAACGGACGACTTACTTTTAAGTCGTCATCTTTGTTTGTTAAAAAAAATCTAGAAAATATCCTAGACGACTTACTGATAAGTCGTCTAGGATAAATGGGTTAGTTTTGCATTTGGCCGAATTGTGTCAGATATTTGACTTTTCCTGGACTTACTTAGTCGTCTCCGGAAAAACAAAAATTTCAATATTTTATTAAATCTGGACGACTTATCTGTAAGTCGTCTCAGGTTACTTTTGCAATTGGAAAATAAAACTTAAATATTTAACTTTTCCCAGACGACTTACGCGGAAGTCGTCAAGTAAGACGACTTACTTGAAAGTCATCCAGGATAAACAAAGTCGTCCAGGATAAGCAAAGTTGTCCACATTTATTTCCTAGATTATGGTCAAACCTTGCTTATCTCCGACGACTTTCTCGTACGTTGTCTGCCTGGACGACTTTCAAGTAAGTCGTCTGGGTAAAGTTAAATATTTAAGTTTCTTTTTCGAATTGCAAACTAACCGGAGAAGACTTATAAATAGAGGAAGCGCTAGGGTTTCCTCTCGGATCTTAAATAGAGGAAGCGGCTGTGAGAACGGTGGTGAGAACGACGGTGATAATGGCAGAGAGATAACCGGCGGTGAGAACGATGAGAACGATGGATTAGAGAGAATCGACGGAAATCGCCTTCGAAATCGCCTTTGAGAGAAATGGCTTTAGGGTTTTCTGATTTTTGATAAACAGTGAAAAAAAAAATACCTTATATATGGTCGGTAAATAATCCGGTTAGGTTTAAAAGTAAATTGTAAAATTAAAGGTTTGGTCCGGTTTGGACAACTTACTAGTAAGTCGTCTGTTGAATATTGTACATCAGACGACTTACTACTTACTAGTAAGTCGTCTCAGACCCTAAATTTAACCCCTAAACTAAATTGACTAAATTATCTAACTAACCACGTTATAAACCCGTAGTTATACTTAAATAGTGTTTACTATACACAGAAATAAACACACTTAGGTAAATTTTAAAGTTTTCAAAAAAACATTTATGCATTCCAAAATCTAACCCTAAGAACACATACAATACTACAACATATGTTGGCAAAACCTAAACCAAAGAATATCATGACTCGCTACTTTCACTCATCTATGTTGAAAACAATTAACTTTTGTTATATCTTAATTTATATCTCTTAAAACATATGTTAATTACATGATTTCAATTTTTCACTTATCAAAATATTTTTTACAAAAATTTTAAATTATTTCTAAGTAGAACTAGTCCAGACGACTTTCCAGTAAGTCGTCCAGACGACTTACGGGGGTTAGAAACGTAAAAATATTTCGGTTTTTTTATTTGTTCACAAGGGGTTGGTTGTAATTTCAATAGTCTTTTACGTTACTTTTGCATTTGATTCAAGTTTGGGTTTATTTTTGTGTTTGAAATCAAGTTGTGAGTCATATTTGGCAATTTTCTCTAATTAATAAGCTGATACGAGAGATAAAGATGGAGTATGCTCGAATGAAAACCGAAAACATAGTTTTATAATAATACAAAGAAATAGCCAAAGATAACACACAAAAGAAGCAAAACTAGACTAGCTTTATCAAAGTACGGGGCTTCGCTTCATTAAAAGTTGACAACTATGAGGGTGCCTAACAGGGGCGGAGGCAACGAAGGAGAAGTGGGGTCAAACCCACTATTTTAAAAAAAAATATTTATATAGTTTTTAAGTAAAAATATATTGATTCCAATAGAAAATTGAATTTGACTCCACTAAAAAAATAAAACCCCACAAAAATAATTAAAAATTTAAATTTAAAAATAAAATTATATAACTAATACATTTATATAATTTATTTGTTAAAATTTGGATTTGTATTAATTTTTATCTCAATTTTACTATTGAAAAAAACCATGAAATCGATAATAATTTTTTATCTTAAACTAAGTTACATTAGTTATTAGTTTTAAGCCATGTCATATTAGTTTCAAATAGTATAGTAATTTATATCAAAACATTTAAAACAAATTAATAAACAAACTCTTCTTTTTCGACAAACGCGAGAGTTCGGGAAGTGTTTCCGAAGCATGTTTTGGATTAATTTCAAATTGAGTTCTCTTTTTTTCTTTTATCTTATACTTTGGTGTTTTGATATTTTTAAGTTCAATAAAATATTTAGGGTTTATGTTTATAATCTGAATATTTTTAACAGCTAGTTTCGTATTTAGAATTGGGCTAATTTGTATTAAATAGATAAATAATGGACCAATTTATCTAAATGATCCTAGTGGAGAAATTTTTTGTAATATCACCATAATTAAGTAGACAAAATAAAACACAAATATTTAATTCGAGAGCTTTGCCAACCTCGTGGTCATAATTTTAAGGCAAGACTCATAAAAATACATCAAAGCGGCTTAATTATTCTTTGTTTGATCAATATGTATTTTTCTAGTTTTTATCGAAACAAATATTTATATAGTTTAGTAATTGTGTTAAAAAAAATTTTTGATCCCGGTCCAAAAAGTTTCGGCTCTGTCACTCTAGGGGAACGGAAATTGTATAAGATCACACTCGAATGTGAGGCTCAACGCTCTTGCCATCGCCTTAACATTAAGCTCCCAGAGAGAAAAATGTAACCTTTAACTTCATGCCGTTTCTTTTCAATTTATATGAACTACGCGCCGTTTAGGTCAATAAAACAGCATGTCTTTTAATCCTTTTTATAACCAAGAATCTCTCTTCTACACTTTTGTCTTAACGTTTGCCCTCACACAAGGACAGGAACAAGAACTCAACAACACTGCGTTTATTCATCTTTATTCAACCATAAATGATGCATACAAACAACACAGATTAGATTCTGAGGCTTTCAAGAATCAAAAGAAGGTGAATCGTCAACAGGATGCCAGAACCTGTTGTAAAACCACATAGTGTCAGCCTCCACGGCGTAACCATCCTGGTTCCTGTGCCATCCATAGTGCGCATGCGTCCTGTTCTTTATTGAGAATATAGCGTGTCCAAAGCTAGCTTCTCTGTATGCAGAGTACTTAGGCTGAGGCTCAGTCATTCTGCACGAACCATATCACACAGTCAAAAACTCATCCATCTGAATCTAATCAATAAACTTGTATAGCTTACTTGGTAGCTAAGCCTTCAATGTTTCCTCCATCACCAATGGTGATATAGACAGGAGCAGATTGATCTTTTACTGGACTGCAAATGCCGTTAACCACGGTGTATGCTATGTTTGATATGCGTTCCTAGTTTCACAAACAGCTCGTAGTTGTCAGGATCTATAGTTTAAAAAAGAGACATGACGAGCTTAAGTTTTGTGTTCTTACTGATCTTTCGTAGGCGTGGACGTGACCCGAGAAAACAACATCTACTTTGTTCTTGACGAACCACGGCTCATACATCACTCTCATTGTTTCACCTTCCATGTAATGGTAATCGTAGCTGTTGTACCACGGCGAATGGTTCAGAACAATCAACCATGGAGTTTCTGATCTGTTAACCTTTGGGAACTCCTCTTCGAGCCACGAGTACTGCGGTGTGTATTTACCGTATGCTGAGTAAGAAGATAGCACGATTATGTAAGCTGGTCCTCTCTTTATAGAGTACCAGAATGGTTCTGTGCTGCCTGAAGCTCGGTAAGGAGTACGGTACCTATGCGTGAATGGCTTAAAAGGTTTGTTTTCTCCCTGCAAGAGTGCATAAAAGATATCGATCTCGATGTCAGTCTAGTCCATGTAATGCTTTGTGCTAATAACATTTTGAAGATTAAAGCCAAAAAAATAGAGGGAGCAAGAAGCTTTACAATCTCGGGAGCAAAATCGAGTTCATGGTTTCCTGTGGTCCAAATCCAGGGCTGATAAGCTGTGCTTCTTTCAGCAAATCTTCCCCAACTGTCCCATCTATTATTGTCGTGATTTGGATGATTATCAGCGTATGAGAGATCCCCAACGAACAAAACTGCCTGCCCTTTTTTAGGGCTCTTCTCATAATGTGTTAAGGTTATGTTTGAGTCAAAAGTCTGTCCAAGATCCCCTGCAAAAAACAACAACTTGCAACTCAAGTTCAGATCCAAACATGTAGGGAACGTCAAGACCATGAATGTGTTTCAGGACAATTACCAATAAGACCGAACGTATATGGAACGTCAGGACCGACTTTAGGAGGAGTGAAGAACCAAAACTTGCGCTCTGTTTGTCCCACACCTACCACATAATAGTACTTGGAGTCATACTGCCAAAAAAAAAACCAAGAAAATCAGATAACAAAAATAGCAAAGATTAATAATGAAAATTGATGATGTTGGACCTCCAAGTTTCTGATGGTGCAGTGATGGATGTAACCAGAAGTATAATTGTAGAACTTGTAAGTGTTGGTTGTGCCATGGGCTTTGTGCTTTTTGGAGCTATGCTCTTTCCAGTAAAGAACCGTGTTGGATCCTGGTGCTTCTTGTGTCACCCAAGACACTATCACTGCCTTCCCTTCTACATCTCCTTGTGTTATATGCACCTTTTTGTTCAAACCCCAAATCAAAGACCCACTTTTTCTTTAGAAAAGAAAAATTAATAATTCTTTATAAACGTCCAATAAGCAAAGCTTGAATCAACCATTAGAAGAAAAATAGTTTTAAAAAACAAAAAAAGTGATACATAATATTAAATTGCGAAAACAAACCTTTACCTAACAACTTTAATAGTGTTATAAGGGGAACCCACAACATGCAAAACTCAGAAAAGATGGTTGCTACCTGTTGAGGAGCATTATGACCAGGATGAACACGAAACACATCGCTATGAAGAGGCATATCAATGGACTTCTCCACTTTCCTGACAAACTTACTGGTGATGCCTCCATTACAGAACAGCACCAAGCTGTTCAGCACCAACCCAAGAACAAGAAGAACGGACGAGAAATCTGATTTCATTTTCTCAGATTTTCTTTTCCTTCCGACCTTCTGTAAATTCCCTTTAAAAAGAAAATTAGGTGCAATGAATTTATGGTTACTGATCTTTAGATGATTGAACCTTTTCAACTCTGTTTTGAATTTCTATCGAGTTTTAGGGTAAAATAGTACTTTTGTATGTTTCCTTGTTTGACCAAAAAAATAATAGAGATATGGTATTGGTGAATAATCTGGGAATTATATATTCTTGAAAATCTTCCGGACACACGAATCTATGCTTCCCTTTTTGTTCTCTTCCGGTTTATTTTATTTTAGTCAGTTAACTTTTTCCCTATTTTAATTTTGTCATAAACTATTAAGATTTTGTCCCCAAAAAACTAATTAAGATTTAAAAAAAAGTATATCCCGTTATAAGGAAAAAAAAAACAAGTTTGTGGAATTTTAACTTTAAATAGAATTTTCGACAAGGCTAGTTGGGGTGTTCACAGTTCATAATTCGTTTGAATTTTTTTTTTGTTTTGTAATTTTTCTATTTTGTAGTAATAATTACCAAAGCTAAAATAAATTATTAGGTAATTCAATTTTGGTCCAAATTAAATTATTTAATGAAATATATAGTTTTAGAAAAATGATCTAATATATTAATAATATAAAATGAAGATATGAGAGGTGTAGCTGAGGGGGAGGAGGAACTGGGTGGGAATGGGGGCCAAGATGTCCAAGCGGGAGAGGAGGAGAAGAAGAAGGGAGCACGTAAGGTCTTGTTTAAGAAGCCGCCATGGATAGCAATAGGAACTTCTAAGTTGCGGCTTGTTTAGGCTGTGCTTTCCCCACGTAAAAATGGTGCTTCCAAGTCAAGCAAGCGTCAGGGAGGAGGAGAGGGATCAAAGCAAACAGAGGAGAAGGGTCCATTAAACCTTAAGAACTCAGCAAAACCGGGATAATTATGTTATGGATAGTACAATAAAAGACGTATTGTGGTGGGGATTGGGAGTCTTTTCTTATGTTTTAAAAATAAGCTCAGTGAGCATTTATTTGTGTTTGGGGCTTTATGGTTTTATTTTGGTACTGCAGTGTATGCAGCTCTTGGTTATTCTTTTGGTTGGAATAAACTTGATGTTTGTTATGCTTTTTGCATTTATATTAGAATACGGGAGATAGGGATTGAGAGGAACTTTGTGGTACAGTGGTCTGTGTTCAAGAATAAGGAGAAGCGAGGTAGACTGGGGTTAAATCGGATCATTGGGAGTTTGTTAATGTACAATGGAGTCTGTGGGCATCAGGTCTGGTCATTGGTCTCATTAAACCATGGGCAGACTATACGGTCACTATACGGGAGGAGTTTTGGCAACTCGGAAAGTGAGGTTATAAGTACGGCTACTTTATGGTTTGTACTAAGGTGGCATAAGGCAAGAGTTTTTATATGGTCTAAGCTTCTGGCTACTTCATGTGCTACACGATATATTTTAAATGGGGGTAGGATCGGGTCTTATATATGGCCTCTCATGACTTTGGACACAGGATTGCTACGTATTGTAGCTGGAATTTTTAAACAAGAATTGTTTATACACTATCTACAAATGCAAGAAGACAAAATGAGAATGAATGCTTTTGAATTCACTTTGGCAGGAAGTATAATGGAAAGTAACTCCTACTTGGAGACCAAAACTCTTTTATTAATCGGGGAGTATGGTAAAATTTTCCATATTTACAGGTTCAATAATTGGGATTGTGAGACTATGATGTTAAAGAAGGTATTGGCGTGGATTTTTTGGTTGAACTTTATGGTATGGTGGTTGAGATTTCAGGGTATCTTTAAGCCCAAATTAAACAGCTCTTGGGAGCCGCTTCGCAGTTTTTATAACGAGAGCACTTAGTTGGAATTGCAGAAGAATGAGAAGTAATTGGACTATAAGTTATCTACGGGATATATGGCAAAAACATAAACCAGACTTTTTAATTTTATCGGAAACTAAGCAAGATTTTGAATTCGTTCAAGGGTTTCAGTCACATTTTGGATTTGATAATCTAGTCACAGTTGATCCAGTTGGACGGAGTGGGGGACTTGCGCTTTACTATAATAATGATTATCAGGTCAAGGTGCTATATACAAGTAATCGAATGATAGACGTGGAAGCAGTGGCTTTGGGAAAAACGGTTTATTTGACATTTGTTTATGGGGATCCAGTCCAGGATTTAAGGGAACAAGTGTGGGAACGCTTGACTAGATATGGACTTTCGAGATCAGAACCTTGGTTTGTTATTGGTGACTTAAATGAGATTACGGGAAATCATGAAAAAGAGGGTGGATCTCTGAGGAGTGCGACATCTTTTGTTCCTTTCAACAATATGATTAGAAACAGTGGATTATTGGAGTTTCCTGCGAAGGGAAATAAAATGTCATGGCAAGGGCGAAGAGGTAAAGGAAAAGGGGCACTAATGGTACGATGTCGCCTAGACCGTGCATTAGCGAATGAAGAATGGCACACTCTATTCCCATGCTCCCATACTGAATATTTGGGACTGGTGGCATCTGATCATCGTCCAGTGGTAGCTTATCTAGAAGATAAGGTTGTTCGAAGGAGAGGCCAATTTCGATTTGATAAGAGATGGGTTGGTCAGGATGGTCTAATGGAATCAATTACAATGGGATGGTCGGCATATAAGGAAGGCAGCGGAAATGGTATAGTGGATAAATTAGTAATTGTCGGCACAAAATAGCAAAATGGCGGAAAAATAATCCACCTTTTGGGAAGGACAAAATAGCGGATTTACAGAAGGCTCTCGAAGAGGTACAAACTGATGATACTAGGTCGCAAGAGGATATATTGGAAGTATCCAGGAAGCTACAAGAGGCATATAAGGACGAAGAGGAGTATTGGCATCAGAAAAGTAGAAATATGTGGTATTCATCGGGGGATCTCAACACGAAATTCTATCATGCTCTCACTAAGCAACGGAGGGTACGTAATAGGATTGTCGGACTCCATGATGCAGCAGGAAATTGGATTACGGAGGATAATGGAGTAGAGAAAGTAGCAGTAGACTACTTTGAAGAACTATTTTGTACCACCTCTCCATCAGAGTTTGACGATTTTCTATCTGAGATAGTACCAGGGATTACTCCTCAGATGAACCAACGGTTATTGCGAATGGCGACGGAGGATGAGGTTAGGGAGGCGCTATTCATGATGCATCCTGAAAAAGCGCCAGGCCCGGATGGCATGACAGCTCTTTTCTTTCAACACTCATGGCATATTATTAAGAGTGATCTGGTGGAGATGCTGAACAATTTTTTGGTGTCGGGGGAAATGGATCCAAGGTTAAACATTACTCATATATGTATGATTCCAAAGACAGAACGACCTACAAGGATGACGGAATTAAGGCCTATCAGTCTATGTAATGTAGGATATAAAATAATTTCAAAGGTTTTATGTCAGCGGTTGAAAATCTATTTACCCTCTCTAGTCTCAGAGACTCAATTGGCATTTGTGGTTGGTCGGTTGATCTCTGATAATATCCTTATAGCCCAGGAAATGTTTCATGGATTGCGGACTAATAAGGCGTGTCAAGGGAAGTATATGGCGGTTAAAACGGATATGAGCAAAGCGTATGATAGGATAGAATGAGAATTTATTAAAGCACTTCTGCAGAAGATGGGCTTCCACCAACATTGGATTAAATTAATGATGGAGTGTATATCGTCGGTTCAATATAGGATCCTCCTAAATGGACACCCACGAGGTCTCATTGTGCCACACAGAGGCTTACGACAGGGAGATCCGTTATCCTCCTATTTATTTATTTTGTGCACTCAGGCGCTGATTGCAAATATTAGGAAGGCGGAGAGAGAAAAACAGTTAACAGGAATTAAGGTAGCCAGAGCATGCCCATCGGTCTCTCATCTGCTTTTTGCGGATGATAGTTTGTTCTTTTGCAAAGCTCAAAGGGAGGAATGTCATACTATTCTCAAGATTTTAAAGGAATACGAGGTGGCTTCTGGTCAATTGATAAATTTTGAAAAGTCTTCAATTCAATTTGGGCATAAGATTGAGGACTCGCTCAGGCAGGAGTTAAGAGATATTTGGGGTATACAGAATTTGGGAGGGATGAGATCTTATTTAGGATTACCAGAAAATCTTGGAGGTTCTAAGATTCAAGTTTTTAGTTTTGTGCAGGATCGTCTAAATAATAGGGTCAATGGCTGGACTTTTAAATTTTTCACAAAAGGAGGAAAGGAAGTGATCATCAAATCAGTGATTACGGCACTGCCGAACCATACGATGTCTTGTTATCGTTTGCCTAAGGCAACTGCAAAAAAATTGACGAGTGCAGTAGCACAATTTTGGTGGAGTCCTGGGGGCAGTACAAGAGGGTTACATTGGAAATCATGGGACAAGGTATGTGTCAGCAAGGAAGATGGAGGACTAGGTTTCAAGGATATAACTGATTTCAATACAGCTATGCTTGGTAAGCAGTTGTGGAGGCTAATAGAAAAGCCAAACACTTTATTTTCTCGAGTTTTCAAGGGTAGGTATTATAGGAACGCCTCACCCCTGGAACCGATTCGATCATACTCTCCGTCATACGGCTGGAGGAGTATTGTATCTGCTAGATCTCTGGTAAACAAAAGATTAATCAAAAGGGTGGGAACAGGATCTTCTATATCTGTATGGAACGATCCTTGGCTCCCAACCACTCGCCCGAGACCAGCCAATAAAAATCAACACAATTTGTATCCATACCTTACTGTGGATTCCCTTATTGATTCCACTTCGCGAAAATGGAATTCGCAGGTTATTCGTACTTTGGTAGACCCACAGGATGTGAAAATCATAGAGAGCATACCACTGAACAGAAACCAGTTGGTTGATAGGGAAGGATGGCATTTCACAAATAATAGAAAATTTACGGTTAAATTAGGATATCAAGTAGAGAGGATTTACCCGGATAGGGAAAGATCACCAGTATTAATTGGACCTACAGTTGATGTTTTGAAGGCATTTTGTTGGAAACTAAGGTGCCCACCAAAAAATAAAACATTTTCTTTGGCAATTGGTTTCAGGGTGTGTTGCAGTTAAGAAGAATTTGCAGGTGCGAGGGATCCAAAGAGATATATGTTGTGCAAGATGTGGAGCGGATGAGGAGTCGATTAACCATGTGTTTTTTGAGTGTCCTCCAGCAATTCAGGTTTGGGCGCTGTCAAAGATACCAACAAATCCAATTATTTTCCCAACAAGCTCTATATTTACAAACATGGATCACCTTTTCTGGAGAATTGTTCCACCGATGGAGGATCATCACTTTGCTTGGATACTTTGGTACATCTGGAAAGGAAGAAATAATAAGGTTTTTAGTAATCTGGATATGGACCCTAGGGACACTCTTAAGTTGGCAGAAACGGAATCCACACTCTGGGCAGAGGCACAGATTTTGAAGGACCAGAACACGGGAACACAGGTTCAGGCATCTCTGCCGTCAATTCCTGGAAGATGGTGTTTTACTGATGGATCATGGAAAGAGGGGGATATGTTCTCTGGTCAGGGTTGGTTCAGTACTTTAGAAGGTTTTGAAAGTTTAATGGGAGCTAGGAATGTAAGAGCTTCTTTAACTCCCTTGCATGCAGAGATGGAGGCGCTACTATGGGC
Organism: Brassica napus; assembly: GCF_020379485.1. Taxonomy (NCBI): domain Eukaryota; kingdom Viridiplantae; phylum Streptophyta; class Magnoliopsida; order Brassicales; family Brassicaceae; genus Brassica; species Brassica napus. The sequence continues at coordinate 35,608,254 of NC_063446.1, forward strand.
TATGGAATGTATGAAGAATTTACATCAATTCCAGGTTACGTTTGCAACGGATTGTTCTCAATTGGTGAAGATGGTTTCGGAACCAGAAGAGTGGCCAGCTTTTGCAAGTTATTTGGAAGATATCAAAAGTCTGAAAGAGAGCTTCACACGATCAGAGATTATACATGTACCAAGAACGCAAAATACAAAGGCGGATAACCTAGCACGCAGTGTCAGGAAACAAACGTCTTTCGTCGTTCACATGGATCAATATCTCCCGGTGTGGTTTACAGAGTCAATATGAGTCTGTAATGTTGTCGACAAAAAAAAAAAAAAAAAAAAAAAAAATGACATTATCAAAATATTCTTCCGAACTTCTTCATCTAAACACATAAAGAATGCATGTGACAAACTCTGATTATAATCAAATTTAGAGGATGACTGGGAAAAGTGGTATATACTTTGGACATCCATTTTTAAAGCATTTTTATAAAGCAATCATATGATTTAACTTAATAAAATAAATCAACAGCCGAAAAGTTAGAAAATGAATTATGTTAGGTCTCAAAATTATTTTTTCTACACATTTTATTTAGTTCTTTGAAAATATATCTATGGCAAAAAATTAAAGCTAAACCAAAAAAAATCACGCTCTATTTTCTAAAGTAAAAAACTAAAGGTATAACACCAACCAATCAACCTCTTATCTTTACCAAAGTGAACCTGGTCCAGTTCGAGTTGGTTGTGGTTATGTCCTTTCCACTTGGGGTCCAGTGTTTCGAACAAGCTTTGGTACCTCCTTTTTTTCTCTCTCTCTGTGAAGATGGCTTGAGGTCTTCCACCGAACAAGGATCTATTTGTACAAAATTTATTTTCACTTCAGATATAGGAACCTCTATTTTTAGGCATCATTCTTTGTAAATCATTTTAGCTGATGATTAATAAATTTAAAATTTCATCAAAAAAAGTAATCTAATTCGAAATGAACTTTTCAGTCTATCTGGATTTTGTTGTATATCCTCATCTTAGTTGATATTTTCTTTCTATTTAGTTAAAAAAAATTTCTTTTATATGCATTTTACATGTTTCCATATCACTCCTCGGAAGTCAATCCTAGAAAGCTTGTGTTAATCACTGTTCTCATCGGCTGCTTGATTCTTTTTCATATGAGAGTAACATAAATTGATTATAAGTGAAGGATCTCTTCAAGTGAATGATCAAGTCGATTCGGTTTATTTTCTATTGAGTATGTATGAATATTTAGAATTCTGAAGAATATTTTGTTACCATTTAACTGTCATTACTTTCCGGTGACTCAACCAAAATCACTCATCACTCAGTTCCTTCTAGTTATCGATTGCAAAAGTGATGCAGCAGCATTACGTTAATGGTACCAACATAACGACCAATTCAAATATGTTTCCTTTGTCTTTTAGGATTTCGTTTTAATGTTATTTCCTATTTTCATTATTAGTTTTGGGTTTTTCTTTGTTAGAATGACGGTTTATAATATTCTTATCCTTATGGGGTTTGTCCAAACGGATGGATATATAAACAGAGCTTTGTCTATTTTGTTTAGTACGTTTTGATTTATAATTAAGAAAAGCTTTGCTTTTATCCCTTGTTCGATTTGATTCAATTCATCAAACAGAAAGCTAGTCTCAAGAAAACTCTTGATCGATCCAAGAACAAGTTTCAAAGAACCCTAAATTCTTAGATCGACCGTTCACTCATCCGTACGCTGCGCCAAAAAGGAACTAGATCAGTGCACGCGAAAGTTAGAAGCTTCATGGTCAATAATCTGAAATTGTTGATAAATATGAGTTTTGAATTTTAGTGAATACAACCAACAAATTCAATAGAATTGTTCATTATAGAATTTGCAAAGATGATAAAAATTAAAACTAGCCACTGTGGAGTTTTTTTTAACGCTTACAATTCTATAAAAAGAATTCTTACAACATTAAGCTAAACCGGCTAACAACAAAAATAAAGAGAAAAAATACCGGTAGATATCTATAAATTTATTTCATATGTGTCTAAATTAAATTTAAAAAAGAATTGAAAATTTGTGAGAGAGAAAGAGAGCCAGACACACAAAGCAACTCCTTCCAAACTGAAAACCACTTCTCCCTTATCAAGAATATGCAGTTTCACGATCTATCACAAATTTGGTTAATAAACATTGTGGAGTCTGCGAAACAATCTATCACAAATTTGGATAATAGAAAGAATTATATTTGATTTTCTTGAATGATGAAATCATTATTTATAACAGAAACCGATTGAAGTTTATATTCTGATGTTGTAAGTTCACATGGATGCAGAATTTTCGGTTTGGTTTACAGAGTCAATGTGAGTCTGTTTAAGTTGACGACAAAAAAAAATTAAGCTAGCATAGAAAATGTGTTGTTGTTGAATTTAAATTGTTAACTCCAATAAACTGTTTACTGATTTCAATAAACAATACAGTTGACTTAAAAAAAAGATTAGTTGAGAGACATGTAGCAGCACTAAGAGAGGTAAGGAGCAATGAGTTCCACCTCCTTACCAATAAGAGCCGAAGAAAACTGAGACCAATGGTATCGTTTACTTTTGCTTTCTTATTTACTTTACGGCAAATGATCACTTTCTCATTTTAGACCATATCTACCCAATTTCAATAATGTTCGATCTGTGGACCCAATTTTAATCTTTTTCTTATTTTCTCCGTTCCACCTTTTCATGCCAAAAGGTTGTAATTTGCAACCAAACTTTTTAAAAAGGGTATCAAATCATGTGAAAATATATAGCTTAACTTAGAAATAAAGAAGCTAAAAGCAATTAAATTTTTTTTTTTAATCTTTTCAAAAGTACTTGGAAACCTTTTGTTTGCTCACTGAATGACTTTGGTTGGACAACATTTAACTTGAAAATGACTACTTCACAAAAATGTTACTAGACTACCATGTTCTATATGTTAATAACTTCTACTTACTACCTAACCTTTAATAGACATGTATGTTTTTCATGTTAATAATTGATAAAGGTACACACTAAAGAAACCGAGACCAAAACATTGAAGATGTCTTAAAATTTTGAAATTCAGTACAGATTAACAACTAGTGGGACGATGGGCCGAGCCACATGGACCTGTCAATCACTTGCTAAGTTTCCATACCAATTAAGCAAACTCTAACAACAATAAATATTAAGGCTTTTTCTCATCAACTGCAAGAATCTGTGATCATATTCTCTTGATTCTGTCACCTTCAGTAACCAGAAACCCTTCACTGGCTAGGGTTCCAACCGCCTTTCTTACCTGATTAAAAAAGGTCACAACAACAGAGACTTTTGTTAGTTTCTCTGTCCTGTTATGAGCTGATCAAAACTTTTGATATGCAAGAAAAGTTTTTAAATGACTCACATCATGAAGGTGAATCTCGGTGTTTATGTTGCCTCCATGCTTCTTCAGTTCTTCCAGTAGCTGCACAACATTTCCCATTGTAATTGGTAAATCTCAGAAGAACGGTTTCTCTAACATTATTTGCTTGCATTGTTCGCTATGACAAGTTTGGGATGATAAAAGGAGTATACCTCTGATAAGCGCATTGCAGATCCTCCAATTTGCATTTTCTCAAGAGTTATGTCTCGAATTGACGACGCAAGGATGTCCCGTCTCATTCGTTCACTTGCTGAGACTCCAGTGTTTATCAGGTCCATGTCAATAGTCCCTTCACCAGTATTAAAAGAAAAAAACAGCGTTTATTATTAGAAATAGGTATTGAATCCTAGTGTTTTATATTATCCTGATGATATTAGTGAAGCAACTTACCAGTGGCGTGATCAGTTGCTGATTGCTGCATTGCAACTCTGAGAAGTCGAAATGCCTCCTCCACGTCATGTTTTTCAACCTTTATCAAGAACAAATATTAGTTGATATGAAATGACAAAATGAAACTGCATCAAAGATTCAGGTTAGTATATGAGGAGTCTTCACTAACCCATTCAGAGAAGCGCATACGAGCCAAGGCCTCACTAAGTCTGATCAGGCTTTCAATTTGCCTAGGAGTCGCTGTTATGACCTGTGTCAGACTCAGAGAGTTAAGGCACGAGACTGACCTTGTTATGACAGCACCAAAAAACACAATCAAGTTGCAAGACACACCTTTTTGCTACTACCGGCAAATTTCCCTGCTTTTCTAAGCTCAACATAACCCCGGGTCAACTCCTCTGCGGCTTCATCTGATAGTTTAGGATGAATGTTCTTGCGAGCATAGCTAACATAGCTTGTCAGTGTAGTGATGTCCAAAGCCTCCTCTTGTGCACTCTGCAAATTGAGATTATAAAAAGGATACCAACTCAAGTAAGATATGGGGCAAAACACAATCATTTGTAAGCATATACTGTGGAAAGATATAAGACCTCTGCGTTCTCAAAGTGTAGTGCCACAATATGCTTTGCAAGCCTTCGGTCAGTCTGCTCATCAGGTTTGTCAAGAATCAAGTAGATTAAATCGAATCTGAGAAGCAAATTGAGATAAAATTAGTAAGACGAAATAGACCTCTTTTGAACAAGCCTAAAACAAAAACAAAAACGTCATTTTCGTTGAAACGTACCTAGAAAGCAAGGTCGGAGGAAGGTGAATATTCTCAATAACAGAAAGCCGCGGATTATAGCGTGAGCCACTAGGATTTGCGCAAGCCAACACAGAGGTCCTAGCATTTAGAGATGCAATGATACCAGCCTTTGCTATTGAAACAGTCTGCTGTTCCATAACCTGAGCAGAGCAACAATGTTCATCAGCCTGGAAACTGCAAGCGATAACTTGAGCAATGCTAAGAAAAAGAGAGTAACAAACCTCATGCAGCATGCTCCTCGCACTGTCAGACATTTTGTCAAATTCATCAATACAGCAGATACCTCGGTCACTGAGCACAAGAGCTCCACTCTCCAAAACCTAAATGATGTAGCATTCACGTCAACAGGTCAGGCTTGAGAAGATACTGAAAATACAATTGATTACAGAATAAATGAAAACAAAATGAACATACAGTTTCTCCTGTCTCAGGATCTTTAGCTACATAAGCTGTCAAACCAACAGCTGAGCTCCCACGCCCACTTGTGTATATCCCACGTGGTGAAAGCTTGTGAATGTACTGAAGCAGCTGAGACTTGCTGGTACCAGGGTCACCAACAAGCAAGATGTTGATGTCACCACGAAAATTAGCACCAGATGCCAAGTTCAAAGCATTCCCTCCAAAAAGCTTCACATTTTGAAGTGTCTCAGTAAAAAGAGCTAATGTTGTTTATAATGAACCTATAGACAAGTATCGAAAGCGTTACACTACCTGGCACAGAAGACCCTTCTTTACATCATCCAACTCCCAGATGTTTGGTGCTAGTGATCTAGCAAGCTTCTCATATATGTCTGGTTGTTTAGAGAGTTCTTCAAATTTCTTCAGCTGAAAATTAACACAAAAAAAAACTGATTGGAATGAAGGGACAAAGGACAGTTACAAAACTATAGATATATTTAGTTAAAAAGATGAACCTTCTCCTCATCTAACTCGACATCTTCATCCACTCTACGAAGACTATTGTCAACATCCATAGGATCCTCTGCAGCCATTCTTGTCTTACTTGCTTTCTTTATATGAAGGCAATCGATGTAGGTCTATACTCAAGAGAACACAAATAACAATGTCAGAACGTAAAAGGAATAATGAGGAATTACAAACAAAAGAAAAGATAAAGATGACATGCCTTGAACACAGATTTCACAGTCCTGTGAGCAGGCCCTACTCGGACAGTCATTGCTCTGTAAATTCCAGTGACCTATCCAGAAAACAAGCTTTGACTGTCAACGATAACCATAGTAACGCATGTATTAACCTTGTATCATTACTGCTTTTACCTCAATTCTATCACCAGGCTTTCCATTATCAACTAGCTTATCATGCAGCAACAAGCTAACAGTGTGAGGTGTTCCTCCTTCAGGAATCTCATCAGGCGTTTCCTGAAGCCTCACAATCTGCTTATCCGCAAACCTGAATCACGTGAAAGGGCATTAGCTACAGGATTAAACAGAATCAGACAAAACCCATTTCTATAACTTACCTGCATCGGTTGTGCACTAGTGTCATTGAGTTCTTGGCAAGGCACTCTTGTTTCAAGCAAGTAGGGGGCTCACTTATTTTCCCTAACAATAAAACAGCCATTATGAGAAAGAAACTATGCACACATTACAAAGAGATGGGTAAATCCTTACCTCTATCAACGATGATAGGGTCAGAGAAGTAACCACAAACGAGGCATCTGAACACAGCTTCCCTGATCTCAGGAATGATTGAGCTACTCCGAATGATCATTCCTTTCAAAGAGATCATCTTCTCAATATCTGACCAAGCAAAACACACATTCAAACATAAGCTAAGTTAGTCACTATAGAGAGAGCTAAGAAACCATGAAAACAAAACTAACCAGATGGATTGAGATTCCTCATGGAAGTAGAACTCCTGAGGTTAAAAATCCTCACTTGAACATGTTTCTCGAACAAACGATCGATAGAGGAAACAATATCCATCAGCACGATATCAAAGATAGCGAGAACTTCCAAGGGATATCTCACCATCTTGTTGTACAAATCAGGATCATAATCAAACACGTCATAGGCATCAACATCAATCCACTCTCCTTCAATCTCAATCACCTTACGTATAGACGCCATATACTTCCCTTCTCTAAACAAATCGTCGCTGCTCTCTTTCGCTTCCCTGAAATGCTTAACAAACATCTCAATCGCGGATTTGACATCCTGGACGCTGATGTTGGTTCCCCAGACGAACGTCGGCGTGGCATCATCGGCGCCGTCTTCTCCGCCGTCGTCGGAAGAGGGAGGCGGTTCGTCGGTGTGCGATGGAGTCGCTGGACGGTTGGATCTGGCGGCGGAAGGGCGAGACGTGGGAGGGGTGGAGCTTGGGACTCCGAGGCGGGAAGGCGGTGGAGGAGTGGCGAATTGAGAAGGGGTGGAGGATCTTGCTCGGCGGCGGCTGCGGAGGGAGGAGGGGGAGGAGTAGGTGTTGCCGATTGGGCTTGAAGCGTTTTCGCCGGGAGAAGAAGGACCTGCGGGTGTAGTGAGAGTAAACAAAATTACGAAACGGTTTCAGACATAGAGAGATGAGAGATGAGAGATAGAGAGGGGAGTACCGTCGTTGGTGTTGGCGGGAGGAGAGTCGGAAGCCATCGCTGATTTGAGACTTTTGAGTGAGAGAGACGGAGGGGCGTGAAATGAGGTTTCGGCGCTTTTTAGTGACGTTTAGGCGGGTACTTCACTTGATTTTGGCGCCATTATCACTATGGGCTTTCTAAATGGGCTTCTAACTCGGCCTATTATTAACTTTGATCCTAACTACATTCTTTAGATAACTTTTGGATTAACTAATCTTTACTCTATTTGGTGATCACGCGAAATTATTGTTGTTTCTTTAATCTTAAAGTTTTGATCGAAGGTTTTTCTTAATTTAATTATTTAATTGGCTGCTCCATCAATTGCTAAAGCCTTCTTCTGTTTCTTGGTTTAGGTGGGACTCCACTTGATTTTGGCGCCACTATTTTAATGGGCCTAAGTTGAGCCTATTATCCATTTTTAACTCTTAGTCATAATAACGATGGTCACATGCCTGCAGCGTTGCTGAGAGCATGCATGCAGTAGTTATTAGTCTATTATCATGTAGTACCTTTCTAATAATACAAAACATTATAGGAAGGAATGATTCGTTACTAAATCATTTGATTTTGACCACATAAAATGTGCCAAGTTAGCATAACTCTCCAAGCAAACACTTTTGTGAATAACATACCAAACAAATCCGTTTGAAATTCTTCAAAAATCATTTTCCCAAAACGGTCCTCGATCTTGATTCAATCAAATGCTAAAAGCTAACTGTTCTTGATTTTGATTCTTTCTGCTAAGTAAGAGATCATCATCATAAACGATGATTTCAATTCACAGAAAAGTAGACTTAACCAACTAAAAGCATCAAAGATTAGTAGTAATCATCCAATTCCACTCTTATCCGAATCAAAAAAGCAAATCCAAGTACCATTGTTTACAAAGATGATCGATCATCCAAGAAATGACCTAACACAATGTTCAAGATAAATCGAAAACATCATCAGATTCAGCATGCACCTGAATCAGAAGCGGAGCCCACGCTTGCAGTGGATGCTACCACGTTTAGCGAACGCTCTCTTCTCAACTTTCCTAATCCTGTCTCCCTTGCTCACGCTTCTTGGTGCCACCTCATCATCATCCGCTTCGTCGCATTCATCATCGCTGTAATCTCCGTACTTGATTCCAACAGAATAGCCGCTAAGAATCACCATCCTCCCGCCGAGCGAACCACCACGGTGATCATCAGCGGGCTTCGCGTCGAGTTCATCAACGAAAGCTTCCATGAGCGTCGGCGGCGGAATGAAGTTTCGGTTCGCCATTTGTCTCTCGATCGTTCTTGCGGTTTTGGATTGGAGACGCTTTGTTCACCGAAGGAGGAGAGGAGGTGGAAGTTAGCTTTTATTCTGAAGACGCAGCTCGTCTCATGTGATTTTATACTCGATAATCTTTTCTTGATGCTCCCTTGGTTTTTGTTTCTTTTTACAGTAATTTCAACAAATATTTAAATAATTTGTGTCATCAAATTTGAATACAGTTTACTTAAATTTCAGTGCGTCAAAGCACCATTATCCAAAGAAACCCATTAGTGTTTCTTAACGATTATTTTAGTATATAAATGTAGTTAAGTGGGTTTAAGAACCCTCCGATTTTGTGTCTCCAATGGTAGTTTCTTAACTAAAGGTTCTTAAAAAAATGAAACTTTTTTTTAAGATTAATTTTTTTTTAATTAAATAAAACATATTGAAAGATAACATTTTAAAAATAGATTTTAAAATAAAAACATAAAAACAAAGACTAGTAAAATAAACGATAATAATTTGAAATAAGCATCCGAGCTCAGTTGTTGTCTGTATCACGTTCAAATTTACGCCATATATGTTCAACCAAATCAACTTTTAGTTGTTGATGCATTTGTTTATCACGAATTCTAATTCGAGCACCCATCATATTGACGATATTTGTAGGCATATCTTGAGAAAAATCGAGATCGACATGTGAACTTTCGGTGTCTTCTCCTTGTAGAAACTCTGAAACATCAAATTGAGTGTATTCATCTCGTTCGTCTTCTACTATCATATTATGGAGTATGATACATGCTCTCATAATCTTCCCAATTTTGACTTTATCCTAAAAAAGTGCCGGATTTTTGACAATGGCAAAGCGAGCTTGCAAGAGTCCAAAAGCACGCTCCACATCTTTTCGTACAGCTTCTTGACGTTGAGCAAATAAAACTGCTTTCGGCCCTTGTGGTACTGGAATATATTGGATAAAAGTCGTCTATTTCGGATAAATACTATCGGTGAGATAGTAAGCCATATGATACTTTCTTCCATTGACAGAGTAAGTGACTTGCGGAGCTTGACCCTTTATTATGGCATCAAAAACAGGTGAGCGGTCAAGAACATTGATATCATTTAAGGTACCTGGAGGACCAAAAAACGCATGCCATATCCAGAGATCATATGAAGCAACGGCCTCTAAAACGATTGTTGGTTTACTCGAACCACGAGAATATTACCATTTCCAAGCGGTGGGGCAATTCTTCCACTCCCAATGCATACAATCGATGCTTCCTATCATTCACGATGCTCTCCAATATCAAGTAGACGTTGAAGATCAGCCGGTGTTGGTTTTCTTAGGTACTCATCACCGAATAAATTGATTATTTCTTCCACAAATTTTTCCACACATGCCCGAGTTGTAGTTTCCCCGAGCCGGAGGTATTCGTCGACCGTATCAGCCGCAGTACTATAAGCCAAGACACGAATGGTTGCTGTACACTTTTGGAGTGCAGATAGACCAAGCCTTCCAAGACCATCTTTCTTTTGGCTAAAGAATTGAACTTCGTTTGAGAGTCGATCAACAATGTGCATGAACAATGGCTTGCTCATTCTAAAACGTCGTCGAAATAAATTTTCAGGATACGTTGGAGTTTCACTGAAATAATCATTCCATAAACGTATATGACCGGCTTCACGATTTCTTTCGATATAAACTCATTTTTTTCTTTTCTCTCTCTCATCTTCTTGACCACCGTATTGAATAGAAAAAATTCTCAAATGTTTGATCAAAATGTTGATCAAAATATTTATCAAAAGCCTCATCAATTGATCCCTCAAATGTGTTTTGAGAAGAAAATGCCATGTGTTTAAATGTGGTTTACCTAGCCTTTGTGAATAATATTTGATTTGTTGGAGAATAAGAAGGAGAATAACAATAAGATTTGATTTGTTGGAGAATAAGAAGGAGAATAACAATAAGATAGAAGCTGAATACAAAGGTTGGGAAAACAAGCGTTTATAAGATGAATGCCAAAGACAGAAGTGATACAAAGCTGAATAGAACTTAAAAATGGTTCTTTACACTGGTTCAAGAGAGACAGCGAGCCTTTATAAGACTTAAAAATAAGAGACAAGCTGAGGTTTGATTACCAAGTCCGTGACATAAACTTACAAAACATTTTACAGACAATCAAACAAATACATTACACGAGACTTTACAAGACCATTTCAGTCCGTGACACATAAAACAAATACATTACACAATCAAACAAGAGCTCATTTCAGTCCGTGATCAAACATGACTTCAAACATGACTCCCATGTCCGTGACTCGTGTTCTCACTTCAAACAAGACTTCAGAAACAAAACATGACTTCCACACCCAAGCTCCCGTCTTGTGTCATGTTACCTGCTGAGAAAAAATAACAATGTATATGAACAACACCACACAAGAAACTTAAAAGTAGTTAAGAACAAGATAGTTAATTCCATTACAACTTAAATCCATTAAAGAACATCATCACACAAGATACATAAACAAGAGACACAAGATACAAAACAAGAACAAGAAACAAAATAAGAACAAGAAACATAATATGAAACATAGAGACCCGTTTTCAACATGCTACACTAATTAGCCAACATTTTCGTGATTAACTTCTTCTTTAGAGCTTCTTCTTCTTCAGATAATGGCTATGTTTTCGCAATGAGTCTGTCTAGCAGACCCATCTTGGACAGTCTTTCCTTGCCTGGCAAGTCTTTCTCTTTGAGAGACCACATGGTCTGAAACTCGGAGAGAGCCTTGCCATCCTCCATACTTCTCTTACTACTTCCTCCTTTAGCTGCCTTAACACCAACATGACGTTTGGTGGGTGGATCATCTAGATTGATAGTTCCTTGAGAGTTTTCAGATTGTGCACCATCCTCACACCTTCTCTTTTTAGAACTACCATCAAGCTTAGTAGTTGCAAGTTCATACCATTTATGGTCGTTGCACAACTCCTCCCATGCGTGGTGAAGGTTGAATTTGATCTTGTGATCGTTATAAAATATTTCGTGTGCAAGTTTAACAACATCACCGTCGTTCTGGCCACTTGTTTTCTGTCTTGTTGCAGCCTCATATGAGCCACACAACTTGGAAAAAAAATCGTTAATCTTCTGCCACCTTTCCTTACACTGAATAGCCTCTCGCTTTTCATCGTTTACAACCTTTGATGAGGCTGCATAGTAAGCTGCTATTCGTTTCCAGAAAGCTCCCGCCTTTTGCTCATTGCCAACCACGGGATCCTTGCTCGTGTTTAACCATGAGCTTATGAGCGCTACGTCCTCTGTGGGAGTCCATTTCTTCCTTTCTTTGCGCTCGGTAGGTGTGTCTTCACTGAAGCTTGAAGTTGCAGTAGACTGACTATTAAAGACAGTGAGCTGTGATAAACCCTCATAACGAAACGGCTCTTGTTGACTGCTCAAAAGGTCAACAAAACTCGAGTTCTGATGACTATATGGATTCGTAGAATCCATATCCTAAAGAAGAGAGAAAGAAGAAGTAATCTGAAAGAAACGAGAAAGAAGAAGTAATGTGAAGAAGAGATAAAGAAGTAGTAATGTGGAGAAGAGAGAAAGAAGAAGATCCGGGTTTAATAGAAGAGAAGAGAAAGAATCATTCATCACACACGTCGTAAAGAAGCATTCGACTTTACTCATGGATTTGAGTTGAGTTAAGATGAGTTGACATGAATCTACCATATTTATTACATTGCACACAGTCCTAATGTTAAACTAAACCAAACATTGATCACACGCGTTTTAACTAACCATAACCTAACTCTAACAAGCATTTATTAACCGCATCTATCAACTACCATCCACAGTAAAGCATTAAAGGAAAATGCAAGACTTGAAGAAGACAAAGTATGGCAAATTTACCTCACCAAGAGGCGCATGTAATGGTTGCTTCTCCAAGACAGGTGATGTGTTTTATCCTGTGCCACATCAAGCTCAACCACCAGTATAGGACTCGCAAAAGAATGAAGACATTAAAAGGAATTAATGAACAGAATGAATAATCTATGTACAAGGTTAAGTTAAAGACAGAGATCTGATAAGAGCTTCAAGATGATGTTATTCTATTATCCAAATACACACACGAATACACACATGAATAGACAAGCGGAACAGAACAAGCATAAGAGCTTCAAGATGATGCTATTCTATTAGGCAAATAAACACACGAATAGAAGTCTTGCAGAACTATCAAGACATTAAAAAGAATTACTTAACAGAGATCATTCACTAGAACAACTCATTACACAAAGCTCTTAACTATGACATATACATTCTTCAACAAAAGTCAGTTAACCCAAATACAAAGATACATCTCAATCAATTTAAACCTCCTACAAGACAAAATCAGTTAATTAGCAAGAAAACAATCCGCTCCTAATTAAGCCTCCAACAAGACTAAAGCATGAATCTTTACCTCGACAAAGGCTTCAAGATCCACAAAAACGCAAGGATCCCCTGAACAAACCCACCTGCAACGAACAAAACAGCACAAACCCCCTTGTTCAAAACCCAGAAACTGAATCGTCTACACGAAAACAATTTAAAAATTGAATCTACTAAATAAAGGAAAAATCGAATCTTACGTTGATGAAATTGCGGGGTCGATGGGAAGCAAACACAAAAGTTGGAAGATAAGGGATTCTGGTTCTGGTTCTGGAGAAGACTAAAGTTTTGGGAGTGAAGCTGGAGAAGGAGAGTGGAGATCGAGTTTGGGCTGACAGAATAGCTAGAGAAGAAGGCGATGAGATTGCTTGCGGAGGATGGCATCAGCTTGGCGACGGATCAGACTCGTCGTCCTTCGGAGAACACGAGAGAAGAGAGAAACGGAGAAGACGAAGAAAGAAAGAGCGGAAGAAAAAAAAACATCTATACTATTATTTGAGAAGTGAATTTGCTTACTTGTCATATTCTCCATAAATTTAGTGAATTTGCTTACGTGTCATATTTTCCATGATTTTAGGATAATTCATTAGTTTTATTAATATTATTAATTTAAAACTTTATTTTAATATATATATATATATATATATATATATTATGATTATGATATTTTAGAAAATTAATAAATATTAACTTATTATGCCAATATATATTTCAATATATAATTATCATGCTATTTAGAAAATTTAATTAATAAATAAATATTAACTATTGATATTAACAATATCTACCGATAATATCATAATTATGTTTATCTTATATTTAGTTTATGATTTTAATGACTAATATTATATCCAGTTTCTCTGATTATTATTTGAAATATTCATCCAAATGCATTTATTATAAAAATGTATGTATAAATATACTAAAATATTTTAATTAATCGGTTTCTTTGGTTTATTCGGTTGGATCAATTAATATATTGAAACATATCAATATACTGCAGTTTCTTAGAAATAACATCTATTCGGTTTATTTTGTACTACCAAATTCACACTATTTTTTTTATTTCAATTTGGTTCGGTTTTGAATGGTTCAATTGTACCGGACTGAACATCCCTAGGTTATTGTTATTTTGTTTACGTTTTAAGTATTGTAATTGTTTAAATCCTTTCAGTGCCACTATAATTTTTTTTTGAGTCCAAATACAAGAAGTGTTTAATTCTAAATCCAAGGTTCCTAATTTGATTAATTTTGATCCAAAATCTAATATCCCATAAATAAAACTATGAAACAAAAGAACATAAAGAAATACATTTATTACCAATATGAATATTGAAGCTTTATAATTTATAATATTAATTTAATTTGTATCTATTTTAATAATTTTTAGTAAAAATAAACATTAGAACTAAGAATTGTTATATATATATAAATCCGCAAAAGGTGCGGGACATCAACTAGTTAATAAATCATCCTCTCCTAGTTAGCTAATACGTGCACATAGAACCCACTTTGTAAGCGGTTCCAAAAATCTCCCATTAAGGATCGGTTACATACAATTTAATTTCTTTTTATTTAATTAAATGTATCATTAACTCTTAAAACTCCCAACAGAAACCGGGATAAAGGTGATCTTACTTACAATGTAAGTTACGACTGGTGAAGTTTATATATTTATATTTAATTTAATTTAATTCCAATGTGTTGTTGTATGGTAACTTCAAAAATGGGCTTATCGAGAAAAAGAAGAAACTGAAATGGGCTTATATGCGGCCCAAACAATGGAACGTGTTTCCAACTAATATACAAACACGGTCTTCCTCTTCCACTCATCTGCAAATCCAAAAAAAGAATATCAGAGTGGGTAGCTGCCAAAAAATCCAAATCTCTCTCTTCCCAGTTTTTTTGAGATCCGAGAAGATGTCTACGTTCAGCGGAGATGAGACTGCTCCTTTCTTTGGCTTCCTCGGCGCTGCCGCCGCCCTCGTCTTCTCCTGTAAGCACTGCTTCTTCTCTATTCGCATCCACGCTTTCTTGGAAACCGAATCAGATTCAGATGGTCGCGTTTCTGTCAATTAACATTTATCTTAAAGACTTTTTATTAAATCGTTTGCCTACTTGATGAAATGTTTTTGTGTGTGTTTCCCTGTTCGATCTGCATCTGCATGATCAAAAAATGTATGTAAATTGAATGTGTAACTTAGTCACGTTTGAACCTAAGACTTTGCGCTACATCATTGATTTTTGTTTTCTTTTTGATCGTTCGATCCGCATCTACATGATCATCTCTTCGAACAATGCGATTCCATCATCATACATAACATCAATAATTTTCATCTGCATCTACATAAACGCTTGGCTGCTTATTGGATGTGGTTCACATTTCCCCATGATCATCAGTTTGAACAATGCAATTTCACTATAATGTATGTCAAGTTAAACTTGTAGCTTTAGATGAGATGATTTCTCAAAAATCTCTTTGGTCGCATTCACTTAAATTGGAATACATTTGCTGCGTACAAGGTTCATATTTAGACTTTAGTCAATGTTACTGTATTGTGTTAGGTATTTGAGCTGTTTATAAGGATCATACATACCGCCTGAATGTTATTGGATATTCCCCCATAATCATCTCTTCAAACGATGCTGTTTCACCATAATCATAATGTATGTATGGAATGTGAAAGTTTTTAACTTTAGATGATATGATTTTTCAGAACGCTCTTTGTTTGCATTCACTTAATTTTGGAGGTTGGAACCTATTTGCTGCATACAAGGATCATAAATGTTACTTGTTTGGGTTAGGTATGGGAGCTGCCTATGGAACTGCAAAGAGTGGTGTTGGTGTGGCTTCCATGGGAGTTATGAGACCTGAGTTGGTGATGAAGTCCATTGTCCCTGTGGTTATGGCTGGTGTGTTGGGTATCTATGGACTCATCATCGCTGTTATCATCAGTACCGGTATCAACCCAAAGGCTAAGTCTTACTACCTCTTTGATGGATACGCCCACCTCTCCTCCGGTCTTGCTTGTGGTCTTGCTGGTCTCTCAGCTGGAATGGCCATCGGGATCGTCGGAGATGCTGGAGTCAGGTTTGTTTGTTCCTCCTTTGCAACTCTATAAATAATCCTTACCGAGTGGATGGAACTTGACTTGTTTGGTTTTGGGAAAATCTTGTCAGGGCAAATGCGCAGCAGCCTAAGCTTTTCGTGGGCATGATTCTTATCCTCATCTTCGCGGAGGCGCTTGCTCTCTATGGTCTCATTGTAGGCATCATCTTATCCTCTCGAGCTGGTCAGTCCAGAGCAGAATGAGAAACAAAACAAATGTCAGATGATGATTTTTTTTTTTTTTTTTTTGTGGAACCTTGTGTGGGGCTGCCATATATTCTGCTTCGTTTTGGTGGGTGCTTGAGTTTAGGATGTTTTTTTTTTGTCTGGGTCGGTAATAAAAGAGAAGTTGACATTTTCTGTATTCTTGTATTTTTCTTGAGGAACTTGATGATATTTTGTTTGTAAAGAAGTTTTGCTTCTGAAACCATGTTTGAGTGTTTTATGATACTCATCTTTTGTGTCTTTCAATTTTGATTTTAATCTGAAGATAAGTGTTAAAACGAACAAACCATGAATTAACAGAAGTGGTTTAACCAATGTCTTGAATATTGGTTTTTGAAGATGACTTATGTACAAAACCAAAATCAATTTTTTTTTTTCTCGTGATTGAAATGTACCATCTTTGATAACACTCTTGCTTCTCCTTTATTTTATTTTCTTTATTTTGGATCAAATCTTCTCCTTTTTCTAATAAACACAGAAAAAAACAAAGTAAATTCTGTTTTAACAGCCTTTATTGTTGGAAAAAAAATTTCAAAACCTTCAAGTTTTTGAAGAAAAATAATAACGTCACTGAAATCATCTATACTATTAAATCAGAATCCCTACTAGGATAATACCCATAGTTTTTGAAGTTATTTATAAGATAGTGCTATTACCTAATTTGGATTTTTTAATTAATTCGCTTGCAATATTTATAACCTATCATTTTTTAAAAGTTTTTGACCCGTAATTAATTAACTTACCATATTTATAACCAATCATATTTATAAGCAAAATATTTATAACCAATCACGCACCATATTTATAACTGACCATATTTATTATATAAGATCTTTATTTAAAAATAAACAAATCTCGCGCTTTGAAAGCGCGGATCAAAATCTAGTTTGTAATTAAATCAGGTAGAACGTTATTTTCAAGTTGTAATTAATGATCAAAATGCCAATTGTACTAATAATGACACATCTCTACTATATAAAATGAACTAATTTAAAGGTTCCTAAGCTATGCCACCTAGGATAAAATATTCCCACCCAATCAAACTTACACCTCATCATAATTTTCCATGTAGTCTTCTTAATTGCCGATAATATTGGACGTCTATTTTGGTAGTCACATGGCTTTTAAATTATACATGCATTTTATGTTGCAGTGACCCATGATAAAACCCAAAATATATATGCTAACTGAACCACCGTTTAAACTTTTGGACTTCATCTTTTTCGTTTCTTTATGTGATTCTCTTACGTTTACACCTTCTGCTATTCCATCCTTAAATCCCCTTCGGTTACTCTAACATCTAATGTCATGCACTCCTTTCCAATCCATCTACTTTATTCTTCACCTTGACCTAAATCACCATGACCAAAAAATTGCAAGAGGCAATGGCTAACAAAATGAAGAAACGGGAAATTAAGCACGAAATACAACTAGGGGGTGGGGTAGAGTTCCTTATGATTGATGAACATGTATGAGATGAGCTTCCTTAACATAATCTTTTGCTTAGTCAGAATTAATTCCAGTTACTTATTCTACTACAGGGTACTGTCATACATAGTTTCATATCGCCTAATCGTTTTGTTCGTTACCCAAGTAACCTCAACCGTGGAGCCACCTCCAATATATTCTATCTTATGAGAGTGAGTTTATCATCGTCAATCAGGTCCGATAAAGTTTCAGTTTTTTTCAAACTTAGTTATCTTTATTATTGCTAATCCAAATCGAAGAGAATTCTCTTTGTGGCGATTGTATACAGTGCTTGCATTTCGTATCCTCCTCTTCTGGTACGTTTCTCCGGCAATTCAATTTCTCAAAAGATGTTTATTTTTATTTTTTAAATGGCGTTTGTTTCTCTGTTGGGAATGTTGAGTAGAATATAATAATGATAGAGATCAATGAATATGTACCCTCAGTTAATAGAACCTTTCTTACATTTTAACAGAAATTCTTTTGGTTAACCCTCGCAAGCCGTGAGCCTCCCTCCAGATTAGATGATGATGTTTGCTCTCAAAAACACCTGTCCTTCATAGAGAGATCAGAGAACACTGACTGATGTGATCGTGGAAATCTCTTTGCAGCCTTGGCTAGTGTTCTAACCATATGATATCATCAGAAACTACGTCGTATTGATCTTGAGAAACTTCAGTTCGTTGGAGACTCTCTCAAGATTGAGACAAGAGGACATGTGGAAATACTTATATTAAATTAGGAAAACTGAAATAAGTATATGTTTTCGTGTCAGAGTCGTAAAGAGTGTTGGGCATGTTTATTGGAGGTTCTTAGGATGAGGTTCTTAGCATAACATAAGAATCGTCTCTTAACTCTTAACTAAAAAAAGCTAAGAACCGACTCTTAATAAGAGTTTTAAGAGACGGTTCTTAGTTTTTTTTAGTTAAAGTTAAGAGACGATTCTTATATTACGCTAAGAACCTCACCCTAATAACCTCCCAATAAATATGGCCTAAGGGCGTATACTCAACCTAGGATACAGTGTCTTGGTAGGAGCGCCAGAGGAATCCGTGGCTCCTTTCTTCGACACTTCGATGAGCTTGGATTTTCAGAACACTTTTCCATAATCATGTTACTGCTGAAAAAGCTGGAGGATTCCTCCTTATAGATTTTATTTATGTATAGATTGTTTTGTGTTTCAAAAAAAATATGTATAGATTGTATTATATGTATTTATATTTTTATGTGAAAAATTGTTGAAGTTCATATTATCATATATATATTTAAATTGTTTGTTCCGTAGTTTTGCGTATACGTCTTTGGTTGATTAAAATTCACATGTAATAATATTGAATGTCTCTTGCAGATTGTTATTTAGGAAAAGGTTGAAAATGCTATTTTGATTATGAAATAATCTAAAAAATTTTGTTTGGAAATGCTCTTTTGAATATGGAATAATTAAGATATATATATTTTAACATAATACAAGATGGTTAAAAAAAATTATTGAGGAAAAGAAAATATATTATAAAATATATTTCAAGTTACTTAAAGAGTATATATATAGATTAACATCAGATCGAAGATTATATTTTTATGAAAACATCGCAGGATTATGTGTAACACAATATATTATCTGAGATTAGTCATATTTGAGGAGGTTGCTAAAAAATTCTATGCTCGAAAATTCAAAATTAACAAAAATACCCACTTAATTTATCAAAACAAAAAGTTATGTAACAAACCAAACGCTATATCTCACAGCCCACATAATTCATTTTATCATAGGTGTGTGATAAATGATTTTTTGTGATTCTACCTTTTTGTTTGTTACTTACCATTCTCTGTATTTTTTTTCATTCATATTTTTTTTTTATCTCAAGTATCCTTTTAATT
Organism: Brassica napus; assembly: GCF_020379485.1. Lineage (NCBI taxonomy): Eukaryota > Viridiplantae > Streptophyta > Magnoliopsida > Brassicales > Brassicaceae > Brassica > Brassica napus. Next base: position 35,627,793 of record NC_063446.1, read on the forward strand.
TTTGGTTTTATCATCAGATTATATGTTTGCTCTTATTTAAAGTACTACATAAATATTGAAGAAAATATTTTGAATACATTATTCATAACCATTTTCATAAGAAGAATTCAAAAATTAAAAAGATGGCCTACATAAAAGTTTACTAAAATTCATGCAACAAACTATTCTAAATTAATTTATTTCTGTAATATATATAGTTAAATTAATCACAAAACAAAAATACTAAAATATATATTTCTAAAAAAAATTCAAACATATCATGTTACAAAGTAATTAAAATAAAATTTTAATCGTATGTAATCCGCGCGTAGCGCGGACACGAAACTAGTAAACATAAAGATGAGAAGCATAGCTGTTAGCATTGGTCAAGTTGTGCTCTCTCTCTCTCTTAACAATTTAGTAAACATAAGGGAAAATGGCATTTCTGTTTGCCGGGTAATGCTCAAACTTGAGGAGATACCACCTGTGAGTTTCTCCAGCCGATAATGATAGATTCCCAACCTACAAAGAGAAGGACAAAAATACAATTTCTCTGAAACCAAACAACCTTCAAAAACAAAAACAAGACAAGAAAGTGCACCGTACCACGGAACCAAAGAGTAACCAGACAGTTATATCTGTTCCTCCACTCGCAATCAGCAAACCCACGTATAAAACCTACATTACAAAGCATAACACCATTTAGCGAAGAGAAGGAAATAATAGCATAGAGATGTCTACTAGGCAAGGTATCATTAATTACGATTTCTGCCAAGTAATGTGGACTAGAGACAATATCAAACCAGTCTCCGTGTGGTATTATGTACTCTTTCGCTTGGCTAGGACTTTTCCGGAGAGATCCCTGTATTAACATTGTCTCAGGATCTAGAAACACACAAACAATGAGACATAATGTTACAAACTTACGAGAATTGCATGGCAGCGCCGCTGATGTAACCATCCCCAGAGAAAAATGGCTCCACCAATCAACTGGCACCATCCAAGATTCATCAGAGGGCTTAGAAATGATAATAAATCAAACTCAGAGGATGAGATATGGTCTTTCCCTTTAGAAATGAACCCAGCCACTAGATTGACGCAGAGTGATAAAGGCGCTGCTGCATAGTAACTAGAAACCCACATTAAAGCCAAGTAAAATGACAATCAAATTATAGGGCTGTTCGTTTGGTTGCCGCAGGTACCGGCGGCAGCGGCAGCGTCAACATTCGGCGTCAACTCTTGTTCGTTTCGTTGACGCAGGCAGCTGCGTCTGACGCCGCGTCCGAACGCCGCGTCCTGCGGCTGACGCCGATAAAACTTGCGGTCGCGACATAAAACCTGCGGCCAATAAGGTAATTTACTATTTTACCCTTACTATGCTTCCTGCGGCAGCGTCGGCGTCGACCTCAACTTCCTGCGTCTTCTAAACGAACAATAATCTGCGGCAGCATCAGCGGCAGCGTCTGCGTCAGCGTCTGCGAAACGAACAACAACTGTTTTCATTGACGCTGCCGCCGCCGCCGACGCAGACGCTGCCGCCGCCGCCGACGCAGACGCTGCCGCCGCCGCCGACGCAGACGCTACCGCTGACGCCGAAACCTGCCGCAACCAAATGAACAGGGCTTATATAGATCTTGAAAATGTTCATGAGATTCTTGACAAACTTACTATAATCCGCCGAGATAAGGAAGAATGTTCATCCGAGCAGAAGGGCTATACTTGAACACATAGAATGACTCTATAAGGCGTCTCAGAACTTGTATTTCCATCAAAAGAAGTAGAAACACTGCTCTCCGCACTTTAAACTGACTCTCAACATGATAACCTCCGGTTAAGTATCTTGAAAACATGAACTCCTCAGACGATAAAGGCGCCATTTTGAAAGCATGCATCCAAGTGATGGCTAGCAAGAGAGTTGTCCATGCCACTCCGAAGACATAGAAGTGAGCAAAGTATTTCTGAGGAACAGTCCATTTCTGCATCCATAACAAAAATACAAAGGAAATAGATTTGAAAACTAAAACGTGAGACTCAAGTAACATTGACGAGTGAGGAAGGCGAGAGTGAAAACCTGAGAAGACGAGGGAGGAAGAATCTTTCCTCTACCAGTGATACTCCAAACGAGTTCATGAAACAATCTCAGCTTGGAACTTGGTATGGAAGCAATCACCATAAGAAGTATGGCAGCAATCCAAGGGGCTCTAACCAACCAAACAATCCATATCCCTAGTTCCATACTTTCTTGCGGTGGGTGGGGGAAGGAAGTAAAGATCTCTTTCTATTTTATTCAAATTTGGTGTGCGAGGGAAAACCATTTTTGAAGTCACTTTTAGTTTTATCCATGTGACTTCGCTTCTATCACAACCCACGTGGGAATCAATCTCTCTGTATTACGTGTGATCTCCCCTAATTAAGTCAATGAATGTAATTAAATACTTACTTATCGTACAAGTTTGCCGTTAATGGGTTGGCTTTGTGGTATTTTATTTCATAAAGACTTAGCGCGGAACAAGGGATAATAGTAATTATCCAGACAGGAACTGTGGCTCACCATGCTGCATAGCACTGCAAAATATATACTAGGGATATATATCCCACATCGGGAATTCTAAGGGACATATTAAGTAATATATAAAGGGTTATGGCCAATCCACTAATCACCAATTGGTTTTAAGTTGGAAGTTCATAATAAACCCGGGTTTTAAATTACCCAGTCATAAGGGATAATTTTAATTTTAATTAGGAGTTTAGGGTATTTAGGATCTGGGCTCTGATACCATGTTAGATTCAGGTTTATTATGTGCTTCCAACTTAAAACCAATTGGCGATTAGTGGATTGACCATAACCTTTTATATATTACTTAATGTCCTTTAGAATTCCCGATGTGGGATATATATCCTTAATAACAACGTAGAACATATTTTTCTCCATTTAACATCCGTAGATGCAAACACAAGGCACAAGCGGTCATGATCACTGATAATTCCTAAGTCCTCCTGGTGTTCATGTTATTGATTATACAGTGAATAACTACTAAATGCAAGCATCGATTAATGTTAGTCATATATACATTCAAGTAAAATATTCTTGATTATAGATATGAGCCCTCCTTATCGAGGGAACGGTGGTGAATGGATTAAATGATACAAATATATGTCTCATCCCGAAGACGGCCAAGCCTAATGATATGGCTCAATTCCGACCAATAAGCTTGTGTAATGTAAGCTATAAAATAATTTCGAAGGTCTTATGCCAGAGATTAAAGAAAGTGCTACCAGGCTTGATTTCAGAGATCCAGTCAGCCTTTGTTGCTGGAAGACAGATTTCAGACAATATTATGATTGCCCAAGAAATGTTTCACGCGCTGAGGACTAAACCAAGTGGTCGCACTAAAAGGATGGCTATTAAGACGGACATGAGCAAAGCATATGACAGAATGGAATGGTCATTCATTGAAGCCGTCATGCGCAAAATGGGATTCTCAGAGACGTGGATAACCTGGATAATGCGATGCATTACGTCGGTAAAATATAAGGTGCTTATGAATGGTCAACCAAGAGGAAATATCGTTCCTGGTAGAGGCTTAAGACAAGGAGATCCTTTGTCTCCTTTCATTTTTATTCTATGCACGGAAGCGCTCGCTAGCCTTCTTAATCATGCAGAGAATCAAGGGAAGATAACGGGGATGCGTGTCACACGCGCGTGCCCCTCGGTATCTCACATTCTCTTTGCTGATGATAGCCTTTTCTTCTGTAAGGCGGAGCCCCGTGAATGTGAAGAAGTAATGAAAGTAGTCAGGAAATATGGTAAAGCTTATGGCCAATGTATCAACTTCGAGAAGTCGTCCTTACTCTTTGGTAAGCGGATTAATGCAAATACCAGGCAAGAGATCAAAGATGCAATGGGTATACAAAACGAAGGAGGGATGGGAACCTACTTAGGTATCCCGGAAGATATAAGTGGATCCAAGTGCAAATTGTTTGCATTCCTCAAGGACAAGTTAATGCACAGGGTAAATGGATGGACGGGTAGGTGGCTTTCAAAAGGTGGGAAGGAAGTTCTGATAAAATCTATTCTGCTAGCTCTTCCGACTTATGTCATGTCTACTTTCCTGCTCCCTTTAGAGATATGTGAAAACCTAGCTAGTGCCATCGCACGGTTCTGGTGGAGTTCAAATCCACCAAAGAGAGGAATTCACTGGGCGAAATGGGAAAAAGTTTGCCTACCAAGGGAGGTACACCAGAAATGCATCCTAACGATCCGTGTGGAAATGGTAAAGGTGTGGGAGGATCCGTGGATCCCAACGATCCCAGCGAGGCCGGCTGTCCCTGTGGCACCAGTAATGCATCCTAACATGAGAGTAAGCGATCTCATTGATCAGATAGGGAAGGATTGGGATGTTGGATTATTGGAGAATTATGTAAATCCCGAGGACATACCGCTTATAAGGAGTTTGGCCATCAGTTCATCTCACCGGCGCGATACTTTTTGCTGGAGCTACACAAGGAATGGCCAATACTCGGTTAAATCTGGATATTGGGTGGCCCAGAATTTATTGAAGACGGCGGAAGCACATGAGATATTGGAACCGAGTATTACCAAGCTTCAAGCTTTTGCTTGGAAGTTAAAAGCGCCTACGAAAATATGTCATCTTATTTGGCAGTTATTGACTGGGCATGTTGCAGTAACAAGGAATTTAGCAAGACGTAATATGCGATGTGATAACTACTGCCCAAGATGCGGAGATTTGGATGAATCAGTCACACATGCTATCTTTGAATGCCCGCCAGCGCTACAAGCTTGGACCTTATCGACAACCCCAACAAGCCCTGAGGTATTTCCACTACCAAGTGTCTACGCCAATATGGACTACCTATTCTGGAGAAAAAACTCTATTATTGAGCTGGAACAAGACAAAGATCCTTTTCCCTGGATAATTTGGTATATCTGGAAAGCTAGGAATGATAAACTATTCAAGGGGATAGATAGAGATCCTTTGGAGTTAGTCCGCTATGCAGAGAGTGAATGTCAGGCCTGGTTTGCTGCGAACGATGTGGCACAACCTATGGTACAAGAGACTAATATAGAGAACCCTCAAGTCATAAGCTTGGGTAATATTTGCTTGCTGGATGGATCTTGGACAACATCTGCCAACTTCAGTGGACTTGGATGGGTTTGGATGAACAATACAGGAAATACTCAGCTCATGGGGATGAAGAATCTTCCTCGACGTGAATCAGCCTTGCATTCGGAAGTAGAAGCGCTACGGTGGGCAATGGAGAATATGCTACAGCACTCAACATGCCAGCGCTTTGGGACGGATTGTAAGGAGCTGATCGCAATGTTAGATGATCCTCATGCGTGGCCTAGCTTTGCGACGGAATTGGAGAGGATAGAGACGCTACGGATATTCTTCCCGGAGTTTAGCATCACTCATGTTCCACGAGCGAGAAATCAATTTTCAGACTTTTTAGCTAAGAATGCTAGATTCTTCCATAGGGAGTTACTTTTCATTGGTTGTTCTATTCCGGTCTGGTTACCCAGACCACCTCAAGCTTGAGTAATAGAATGGCCGTTCGAGGAAAAAAAAAAAAAAAAAAAATATAGACATGAGCCCCTTGATATTGTATTTGTATTTATTATACATTTTTTACAGTAGATTGTAATCCCATAGGTTAGGTAACTAATCTCATATTTTTTTAGTATATAAACATGTATAACCTCTTGTAATAAGACAGAAAATCAAACATAATTAAACATAAATTATTCTCTCATCTCTTTCTTGTGACTCTTAGATATTTTGGCACATTAATATGGTGACAGTTTAGTTTAGTTGGCTTAGTGCATTCATGAAACACATAACTGAACGATGTGAATATAGCTGTTTGTTGTCATAGTGAATGGTGATATAGTTCTGATCTCAAGATGAAGAAGTGTCTTTAGTCATATGTGTTCATCAGTTGTATTTACCATGATCTGATATCCAGCCTCTACGCTTGATCTGCAAACCACTTATTAGGCATGGTGATATAGTGTTTTTTCGAAAAAAAAAAACTGAAAACCAAAATACCCGAAACCGGAACCAGACCAAAACTCTCAAATACTTGAGTGGTTCCTGCATTTATATATCCAAAATAACTCAACCGAACCGAAACCAAACCGAGAACCGAACAGGTACCCAAATATATAAAAATATTAGTTTTATATACATATAATATAACAAATATATAGAGATATAGAGATATTAAAAGTATCTTGAAATATTTGAAAAACTAGATTATTATAAAATATCCAAACTATCCGAAAGTATCTGAAGGTAATATTTTTATCCGAAATATCTAAAGTTACCCGAAATATCCGAAATTTTTATATGAATCATTCTAATTATTTGATATTTGATCCAATATATCTGATATTTAACCTGAACAATCCAAAAAAACCGAAACGAATGAGAACCCAAAATTTCCGGATATTTTCCAGGTCCTAGTTTTACTATCCAAACTGAACGCAAAACTACCGAACCGAAAAATAGTCAGGTAGTAAATAGATCCTCTAACCCACTACCCCGATATCCAAAATATTCGAACCGATATCCGAATTGCACAGGCCTACCCACTTATAATGTGACAAGTTTCCCATAAAAAAAATGCAGTATAGCATGAATTTGATTTTATGTCAATCTTGCATCTAACCAAATTATCGTTACATTAACGACCGATCTATATGTGTCAATTCTTCTACAACTAAATCCTTTTGATTGGAGTTCCCTTTAGATACTTAAGTAGCATCTCCACCATATCTCTGTGTCAATTCTTCTACATCTAAATATTTTTGATCGGAGTTCCCTTTAGATATTTAAGGATGCATCTCCACCATATTCCAGTAATGAACCATATAGACTGCATGTGTTGAGTGATATGGTCCAGAACAAAGCACAAAGCAAGATGAGTAATTGTAAGACAAGTGGGGCTAATCCGCAATTCTTTGGTATTTTCCAATGTTGTTTTATGGTTCCCTTAATGGTCCCCTATGGCAATCCTTGTAGCTTTTTTGATGAAAATTTGTGCTGGTTTGCCTTCAAGTTTTATTAAGAAGATCACGTATCACTACAAGAAAACAACGGTATTCTGACGGACATTCCGACGGAAAATGAAATCCTCGGAATATCCCGAGGAATTTCCGAGGAAATTCCGATGAAACACAAAATTGGGTTTCCTCGGAATTTCCTCGGAATATACCGACGGAATTCCGAGGAAATATTAATCCGTCGATATATTCCGAGGAAATTCGGAGGAAAAATGGGTTCCTCGGAAAAAACCGATGAGTTCCGAGGAAATATTATAGCCGTTGGAGAACCGTTGGGGGATTTTACAAAATTCCGAGGAAATTCCGACGAACTAGACTTTTCCGTCGGAATTTCCTCGGTCTGTCGGCAGGATTTAAACTATAAATACAAGCACTCCTCTTCCTCTTCATTCACTCCATATCTTCATCCTCCCTCTTACTCTATTTACACACGAATTTGATTCATAAAAAATATGTCTTCTTCAAATTATTTTCGTTCTTGGATCGATCGACCTCATTTGGATCCGAACACGAGATTGCTTACGGAAGAATACCAACGAGGTATAACCGAATTCATGGGGTTAGTTCACCGACAACCGGAAGAAAAAACAGGTATGTTAAGATGTCCTTGCTCTAATTGTAAAAATAGAAAGGTTATTAAAGAGTGGGATGTTTGGACTCATCTATATTTGAGTGGGTTTACACGAAGTTACAAAATTTGGTATCATCATGGGGAAACTGATTATGAACATGGTAGTACTAGCGAACCTCAGCCAGCGGTTAGATTAGAAGAACCAATTAGAACGGATGTAGATTATGGTGTAGGTACTGAGCAGATGGTAAATGATCATTTTAGAGGGGAAGATTTACCCAATGCAGAAGCTAGGAGATTTTATGATATGTTGGATGCTGGAAAGCAACCATTGTACGAAGGTTGCAGAGATGGTCATTCAGCTTTATCATCTGCTACAAGATTGATGGGCATTAAAACAGATTATAATTTGGCTGAAGACTGTGTGGATGCGATTGCTGATTTTGTAAAAGGTATTCTACCCGAGGATAATGTAGCTCCTGGTTCATACTACGAGGTTCAGAAACTCGTAGCTGGTCTTGGTTTATCGTATCAGGTAATAGATGTATGCAGCGACAACTGCATGATTTATTGGAGGGCGGATGAACAGCGGGTTACATGCAAATTTTGTGGAAAGCCTCGTTATAAAGATACGAGTGGAAGAGTTCCAGTGCCATATAAAAGGATGTGGTATTTACCTTTGACGGAAAGGTTGCAGAGGTTGTATCTGTCTGAACGCACAGCGCAACCAATGAGATGGCATGCGGAGCACTCAACAGATGGTGAGATCAGACATCCTTCAGATGCAAAAGCGTGGAAGCATTTCCAATCAAAGTATCCCGACTTTGCGTATGAGAGAAGAAATGTCTACCTTGGATTATGTACTGATGGTTTCAGTCCGTTTGGCAAGAGTGGAAGACAGTATTCTCTATGGCCCGTCATTCTTACACCATACAACCTACCCCCAAACTTGTGCTTGCGACGAGAGTTTTTGTTTCTCTCGATTCTCGTTCCCGGACCAGAGCATCCTAAGAGATCACTTGATGTGTTTCTTCAGCCACTAATATATGAGTTGCAACAACTATGGGCTCAAGGTGCTGAAACATACGATGTTTCGTGTAAAGAAAACTTTCAAATGCGGGCAGTACTAATGTGGACAATAAGTGATTTTCCAGCATATGGTATGTTGTCTGGATGGACAACGCATGGAAGGCTATCATGTCCATATTGTCAAGATAACACTGATGCTTTCCAACTAAAACACGGAAGGAAAACGTGTTGGTTTGACTGTCACAGGAGATTCCTACCACCTGATCATCCATATCGTAGGAGTAGGAATTTGTTTACGAAGAACAAGAGGGTGTTTGACAGTCCACCTCCGGAAATTTGTGGGAAAGATTTGAAGATACAACTAAGAGATTTTGGTGCAGAAAGGACGCCAGACGTCGGTGGACATGAGCGTTTTCCGGTAGATGCTGTTGGAGAACTACATAACTGGCACAAAAAAAGTATTTTCTGGGATCTGCCATACTGGGAGGATCATCTGCTAAGGCATAATTTAGATGTCATGCATATTGAGAAGAACTTTTTTGACAATCTCATGAACACGATCCTTAATGTTCAAGGTAAAACAAAGGATAATTTGAAGTCAAGACTGGATTTAGTCGATATATGTGCTCGTTCAGAACTTCATGTTGATGAGAATGGTAGGGCTCCTTTTCCCATATACCGACTTGATGCAGCGGGAAAAGATGCGTTCTTTGATTGGATTTCAAACGATGTGGAATTTCCAGACGGTTACGCATTAAATTTGCGTAACTGTATCGACAGAAAGGAAGGAAAGTTTACTGGCTTGAAAAGCCACGATTGCCATGTAATGATGCAGCGCCTCCTTCCGTTCGCCTTCAAGGAACTATTACCACGAAATGTTCATGAAGCAATTGCAGGGATAAATGTTTTTTTCCGCGATTTATGCACGAGATCAGTGACTCTTGAAGGTATTGAAAATTTGAAGACTAACATAGCCGTGATTCAGTGCAACCTTGAGAAGATATTTCCTCCCTCATTTTTTGATGTTATGGAGCATCTTGTTATTCACCTGGCAAGAGAATTGGAACTTGGTGGTCCTGTGCAGTATAGATGGATGTATCTGTATGAGCGGTATATGTTCCATTTGAAGAAGATGGTGAAAAATTTAAGTAGGGTGGAAGGTTCTATAGTCGCACAGATGATCAATGAAGAAACTTCAAACTTTGCCGAGTACTACTTTCCAGCAGAAGTTCAGACCAAAAACAGAAGACCTGCTCGGCATGATGATAGAGGCGAACGGGCAACATATCATGTTACGGTTCCAGACATTTTCACAGACGTTGGACGACTTAGCGGAAAACCAAAGGACCGTCGACTTACTGAGCAGGAGCGCAGTCATTTGCAAACATATTTGCTCACCAACTGCGAAGACGTTCTTCAATATGAGAGGTAAATAAATGAGCTTACAAATTTTTATTTTAACAAGTTGAAATTTAAATCTTAATTAATTACATTATTGTCATCATATACAGGATTTTCATGGCAGAAAAGCGGTTCGAGTATAGATACGCCACAGAGGACGAACTAGAAGAAATGAAGCAGAGAGAATTTACTGGATGGATGTTTACTTATGTGAGTGCTTTAAACAAATTAAAATATATTTTATCACATATTTATACTAATTCACATTTATTGATATAATATATATATATGTGCTATTAATAGGTGTCTGCTGGTTTGGCCAGAGGTGAAACATTTGACGATTGGATACGTGAGATGGTCGTTGGACCAAACTTTGTTGTGAAGTCATATCCGAGATTTTGTACTCGAGGATATGCATTCACAACTCAGAAGAGGAGACGTTCGAGTACGACTTATGATGCTGGCGTTTGTTCTGCATCAGGAGATGATGTATACTACGGACACATACATGAGATTTTGGAAATCAAGTATTTGGGCATGGTTGGATTGCGCTGTACTGTTTTCTATTGTGATTGGCACGACAACACTCCAGATCGAGGTGTGAGAACAGATGCATTTGGTGTTACATCAGTAAATTCGAGGCGAAAGCTGCAATATTATGATCCTTTCATTCTTGCTTCTCAGGCCGATCAGGTAATTAAATGTTAATTATTCAGAATGATTCATCATCATGTGTATTAATTTATAATTTTTCTAAATGTTACAGGTTTGTTATATCAAGTACCCCCGGGTAAGGAACAGAGATGATCCATGGGTTACTGTTACAAGACTCAACCCGAGAGGCCGAGTTCAGGGAAGTTCTGAGCTGGAAGACCCACTACAACCAAGCACATCCGGCAACTTAAGTGCAGCAGAAGATTTAGCTGGAGTTGGCCTTGTTGTCGATTTAACCGACTTTGGAGAGGAAGCCGTCGTTCACGTAGAGGATGAACCAGTGATTGGAGAGTTTCACCAAGATCCAGATTCAGATTCATCTGGTGATGATGACTCGGAAACAGACTACCATTGATTTTTTTTTTTTTTTTTTAAGAAATACCGAGGAAATTCCGAGGAACACTTGATATAACCTCTTTCCTCGGATATTAGTTATTTGGTTTATCTAGCAAGGCAAAGCTGAATACGAATTAAAAACTACTCAAAACACAACCAAATAAAACGAAGAAACCATGTAAAAGAAATACGAACTCATAATTAAGAAAAAAAAAAACTAAGTTCAAAATTAACAGAAAATAAGACCATAAAACGTTAGAATAGAAAAGAAAATAAAATAGCGCGGTCGGAAATCAAATGGCAATACTGGCCGGTGATAGCTCCTACTCCTCGTCTCCTGCTCCAGATGTTCCTGCATCGTTGGGTCTCTTGGACCTCTTTCTTACCCTGTGTGTACCACTCGAACCCGAACCAGAGCTGGATGGAGAGTTGTCCCGATGAACTACATCATCCTTTTGGCAACGACACGGCCTGATACGTGAAATGGCAGCCCAGATCTTGTGTAGCATGTCGTTGTTTGTCTTTATGCTCTGATCTCTCCAATGTTGTTGCTGGCGCGAAGTGGCGTTCGGTGGAAGCTCTTGCAGCTTGTACTGGCTGGAGTCTGATGGGAGTAGCTGATGGGGTTGTGAATCATCTGGAATGGCTTGTGCAGCCTCATCTTCTCCTTCTTCATCAACCACGGCCTTGCCTTTGGTCTGATATTTTGGCGTGAAGAAGGATGGCTTGTCTACTAGTGCGGTAGCAGGGGGTAGGAACTCAACTGCAGCCTCTGAAAGTAGAGCAGTCAGGCCGATCTGAGGCAGGTGGCAGTAGAGTGTTTTCTTCGCTCGGTCCTGGAATACGTAGACGTAAGGACCATCCCGATCGATCCTCGAGTGGGGACCAGCTATGAACTCCTTACTTACAAGAGAAATGACATCCAGGTAGTTCCAAGCAATGTTGTTCGATCTGTCCAGTGCTACCTGCTGGTTCTCGCAGTCTACACCCACATGTCTAAGGATCCGAGTAATCACTGCACCAAATCCACATGCATTGCTCTTGGATTTGGTTACTTTCCCCTTGTATCCTGCTAAGTTTGCGGCCAGCACCGCTCCCATGTTGAAGGCAGTAGCAGGTGGGAATGTAGAGTTTCCAAATGCCGGTAGCAAATGCCTCACACCTTGGTACAGGAGGCACAACTCCCATTGCGTGACTGATGCGGCTGTGGTTGTCCCGTATAGCAATGAGCCAATGAGGCGTGTGGCATATCTCAGTACTGGGCTCCGGATAAGTGACTCCTTTGCCTGAGAAGATCTATAAACCCCTGTGCCAATCGTTTCCCAGAAGTTCAACAGCTCTGAAGTCCAATAAAGACCAGATGTCCTCTCCCCTGCACTCAATCCAAATAGTCCGCAGAGGTCTGTGAAAGATACCTCATAGTATACTTTCTGCACTACGAATGCCAGAAAACCTTCCTGATGGCTATCATCGGGACGGCTGACGTATGCGGATGCTATGAACTGGCGTACCAACTCCGGATAAGTGGGTTCGTTGAGGTTGCATAGTTGGCCTAGACCCATGTTCTGGAACAGCCCTTCAATGTCTGCTTTGATTCCCAATATTGTCATCGTCTCAGGACATGCTAGTTGTGTAGCCGGAACGGCTACCTTCTTCATGTTGTTGTAGTGGGTGGTATCAGACTTATCCCACTTCTTTGGCCTTTGCTTCTCTCGCTGAGACGAACCCTCTTCTTGTGTGTTCTTCTTTGCTGATGTTTTCGTGCGCTTCATTCTCTACAAAATAGAATCATTGCTCTCAACATGGTTATAATCAATTAAGAACTCAAAGCAACATGAAAATGAAAGGCGAAATCGAGTTGTGATAAAAAAAACCAAATTGAAAAAAATTCTCAATCCCTAAATCATCTCAAATCCTGTTCCAAACTCGTTGATCACAGACAATTGTGTTCTATTCCATGTTTAAACATCTGTTTCATGCATATTTGATCAAGGAATCAACACGGAAATAAGAAATTCACAAAACCCAAAAATTGCTCAAGAACACGATTTCAGAATGTGGAGATTCGCGGAGTATACCTGTCTTAGGGTGAAAACGAGTGTAGGAATCAGGTAGAGCTCGAAAAATCAAGGGGAATAGAGCCCAAAATTGTTCAAATCGGATGATTATAGAGAGAGAAAGGGGGGGGGAATTATAGGGGAAATCGGAGGGGATGAGAGTTCTGAGGTTTAGATCCAAAAAAGGTCGGGTTTTGCCTTATAATTCTGTTTCCCGCACACGCATCGATCGATGCGTTTTTGAACAAATACGGATCGATCGATCACATTCTTACGCTTTGGTCCATCTTAGTGATCGATCGATCCGTTTTTGGACATATATCCATCGATCGATCCGTTTATAAAAAAACTTACAAGATTTTCCGAGGACATTCCGAGGAACACTTGAGATTCTCGATCGATCGATGGGATAATCTCATCGATCGATCACATTCTTACGGTCCGGTCCATCTTAGTGATCGATCGATGCGTTTTTGGACATATATCCATCGATCGATCCGTTTATAAAAAAACTTACAAGATTTTCCGAGGACATTCCGAGGAACATTTGAGATTCTCGATCGATCGATGGGATAATCTCATCGATCGATCACATTCTTACGCTTTGGTCCATCTTAGTGATCGATCGATGCGTTTTTGGACATATATCCATCGATCGATCCGTTTATAAAAAAACTTACAATATTTCCGAGGACATTCCGAGGAACACTTGAGATTCTCGATCGATCGATGGGATAATCTCATCGATCGATCACATTCTTACGGTCCGGTCCATCTTAGTGATCGATCGATGCGTTTTTGGATATATATACATCGATCGATCCGTTTATAAAAAAAAATTGACGTATTGAAACCCCAAACACTAGTTCCTCGGAATTTCCTCGGAATATTCCGAGGAAATTCCGAGGAAGAAGAGGGTTTCCTCGGAGTTCCCTCGGAATAATCCGAGGAAATTCCGAGGAAATAGGGTTTTTAAACCGAAAACAACGTTTTGCGGTTTGAATAACACCTATATAACCCTTATTAAGTGTCTTACGTTCATTATGAAGTCAAATATTTGTTCCTTACCGTATAATTAACACTTTTCCGATTGTATGAACGAAATCCCACAACATAAGAGAAACACTTATACCTTTTAATGAACGGTAAAGGGAATACTTTCAATTAGTTTTGAAATTTGTTATTTCATGGTTTATGCTCATCTATACAAAGAATCCTCAATGGTATGCATTACAATTGTATAAGAAATGAAATACGGCAAAAAAAATTGATGTTTTGAAACCCCAAACACTAGTTCCTCGGTATTTCCTCGGAATATTCCGAGGAAATTCCGACGGATATTTTACTATCCGTCGGAATTTCCTCGGAATATTTTCATTTTACCGGGCAAATATTTCGCGAAAATTGAAATTAGAATTCCGACGGAATTCCGACGGATAATGTCCGTCGGACCCTAGGTTTTATAACCACGAGCCCCTTCTTCTTCCCCATTTCTCTCTTCTTCCTCTGCGCGACTCCTCTCTTCTCTCCGGCGATTTCCCCCTGAAATCCGACGATATCTCCGGCGATCTCCCCCTTCTCTTACACAAATCATGTAAGGACCCTATCCCACTCTCTTAGGTTCTATTTGTTAGGTTTTTGTGTAGTTTTGATAGATTTTTGTTAGGGTGATTGGTTAGGATTGTGATTTGGTTGTATAATAGGTTTAGAATTATGATTTGGTTGAATAATTTGTTTTGTTGAATTGATTTAGAATTTTTTTATAATTTTTTTATTTTTTTGTATTTATAAAATCGATTTTTATATAAAATCGATTTTTGTATTTTACAAATCGATTTTTCTATATAAATTCGTTTTTTTGGATTTTACAAAAAAAATTTGTATATAAATTCGATTTTTTGGATTTTACAAAACATTTTAAATATCTATAAAACTTTTTTTGTGATTAAAAACTATTATTTGGGATTTAAAAATATTTTTAATATATATATATTATTAAAACTATTTTTTGTAATTATTAAACTATTTTTATTTATTAAAACTATTTTTTGTTTATTAGAACTATTTTTATATATTTATTAAATATTTTTAATATATATAAATCTTTTTTTGTGATTAAATTATTTGGGATTTTTAAAAAAAAAAATTAATTTATATATTTCTCTATTTATTAAATATATTTTTTTAATTTACAGGTCTCATGATGATCAGACCCGGCCTCGACAGCGTCGTGGTCGTGGTGGTACGGGGAGCCAGTCTCGGGATTCCAGCCATTTTCAGGATTCCCCTTCGCCCCACAGCTCCAACCATACATCTCCCTCTGCTGCACCCGCTCCTGCTCCTCTCGCTCCCGCTGCTGCATCCGCTCCTGTTCCTCCGGGTCCTCCGGGAGTGATGCGTGTTGCGGAGTTGGTTCAACAGCCCGGTCGTGACCATCTTCCGTATCTCACTCCGTATCCACATGGACGGGGTCAAACATGGTAATTAAACATTTTTTTTCTTTAAATTTGGATTCATTATTAACCGTTTATTCTTTTTATTAGGTTCAACCGATCCGGGAACGGGATCAGCGCATGGATCAACCGTATGATGTACTCGGCCCTCGACAGTGGACATCCGACTTTCACTCACTTCCCTACCGACAAGCAGGTTCTGTGGTTTCGTCAGTTTGCGGTAAGTATTCTAATTTTTTACTTATATTTTTAATCTTTAATATAAATTTTCTACTAATTGTGTTTTTTTTTCAGCAAGAGTTCAACTGGAATTCCGATGAGACGCTCTTTATCTATCACCACTTCGTCCATAAAGTTATGGACAACTATGGGAAGCAGATCCACGAGTGGAAGAAGAAGTGGGAAATCAATAAGGTTCGATTTAATTTATTAAACAATTTTTTAATTTATTAAACTATTTTTTAATTTATTAAACTATTTTCTTTTTTTTTTATTAAAAGGTCCCAAAGTCGATGAACGACACGGTCTGGAAGGAGTTGTGTGCGCATTGGGATAAGGAAGAGACGAAAAAAACTTCTTCCACCAACTCCACCAACCGCAGGAGCGACCGTAAAGGGAAGGGCATCTACAAGCATAACTTGGGTGCTCAATCTATTGCCACTCTGGGAGATCGCATGGTAAGTTCAACCGCTTTTTCTTCAATTATTTGAGTTTCAGAATTTTAATTTATTGTGCATTTCTTCTAATTTCTAATGTTTCTTTAATTTATGTTTTTTTTCAAGGCGGAAGAAAATGATGGCGAGCCGGTTGATGATCTCGCCCTAATGAGGAGGGCGTATACCAACAAGAAGACCGGCCAGATTGATGACGGTCTTGTGAGGGACGTGGTCGACCTGGTCCAAACTCAGGTGGTAGACGAAGTGTCTCAGCTTCAAACCGAGGATGACGCTTCGACGGCTTCGACCAACTTGTCCCGGTTTCGAATCAACGAAATCGTTGAATCCGTAAGTTCTTTTTTTTAAAAGTTCAATTCATTTATTTCTTGGTTTAAATTTGTAAATTTGGCTATTTTCTATTCAGTCGGTTCCAAAGAAGAAGGGACGTTTGGTCGGTTTGGGTCGTCGCACCCGGTCGGTTCCTCCTTCTTCTGCACCACCGCCCTTTGTTGATCCAGAAGTACTTACGGCTCAGTTGAAGGACAAAGATGATCGTATATCTTTGTTGGAGACCCAGATGGCGGCTCAACAGGCGGGCTATGAGGCACAGAGGAGGCTGAACCAGCAAATGATGGAGATGATGCAGAGGATGTACCCGAACGAGGTGTTCCCGGACGTGCCAGACCCGTAGTTTTTTTTTTTCCAAAAACTCGGAATGTTTTATTTTTATTTGTGAAACTTTGAATATTAATTAATATGATTTCAATTTTAATTTCATATTTTCGAATTTAAATTACAGAAATTTTATTTTTTTAAAAAAATTAACATTTTTTACATTCCGAGGAAATTAATTATATTTTTTACTCGATCGATCGATGCGTTTTTGGACATAAATCCATCGATCGATCTGTTTACAAAAAAACGTTCAGAATATACCGAGGGACATTTTCCTCGGAATATTCCGAGGAATATGTCCGTCGGTATATTCCTATCGATCGATGTATTTATGTCCAAAAACGCATCGATCGATGAACGTCCGAGGAAATATCCCGACGAAGTTCTCCCTCAGTATATTCCGAGGACATTTCTGACAAACTGGTGATCCTCGGAATTTCCTCGGAAGTTTGTTTCCACGGAATTCCGTCGGGAAATTCCGAGGGATTTCCGAGGAAAGAAGAAATTCCGAGAAATTATTTCCGACGACTTGTTTCGTTGGTATGTCGTCGAAATAACGATATTCCGACGAAATTCCGACGCTTTTTTCCCTCAGAATCCTTGCTGTTTTCTTGTAGTGTATATACTTTCTTTGGGATAAAATTAGTTCTTCAAAACGGCATATTTTTATGCGTAAAAATATAAAAATAGTTTTAAGAAATTTTTTTTAACTTTAAATTTATTTATTTTAAGTACCAATAATTTTAAGTACCATACATAGGAACAACAGCAATATATAATTCTCAAATCGTAAAAAGCCAATAAGTAAATAAAAAGAGAATAATTAGCTTCGCACTTGTTAAATCCATGACCAAACAAAGACTTACTTATGGAAGTCTCTATTTTCTAAAGAATAAACATGCAAACTTTCCTAAATTCATTAACTGAGAAGATAAAAATACAATTCTTAAATTTCACAAACATAAAAGATGACTATGAGAACCACCATATCAATTAGCATTGGTCAAGTTGTGTTCTCTCTCTCTCTCTAAAACCATTTAGTAAACATAAGGGAAAATGGCACTCCGGTTAGCCGGGTAATTTTCAAACTTCCGGAGATACCACCGGTGAGTTTCTCCAGCCGCCATTGTCAGATTCCCGACCTATAAAGAAAGGACCAAAATTCAATTTCTCTGAATTTAAACAAAGCCTTTCATCAGTTTTTGACAAAAGAAAGTGCACCGTACCACAAAACCAAAGAGCAACCAGATAGTTACATCTATTCCTCCACTAGCAATCAGCAAGCCCATGTATAAAACCTAAATTACAGAGCATCATCGTATACCATTTAGCAAAGAGAAGTAAAGAAGAACATGAAGATATCTAATCCACTAGGGAAGGTCGAATTACGATTTCTGCTAAGTAATGTGGACTAGAGACAATCTCAAAGACTCAAACCAATCTCCATGTGGTATTATGTACTCTTTCGCTTGGCTAGGAATTTTACGGAGAGATCCCTGCATCAACATTTGTGCATCTTTCAGTATCTAAAACACACACAAACAGAGAGACAAAATGTCAAAAACTTACTAGAATTGCGTGACAGCGGCGTTGATGTAACCATCCCCAGAGAAAAAAGGCTCCACCAATCAATTGACACCATCCAAGCTGCATCAGAGGGCTTAAAGACGATAATAAATCGAACTTAGGGGCTGAGGTTTACCTTTTTCCTTCAGAAATTAACCCAGCCATTTGATTTCCGGCGAATGATACCATCTCTGAAGCTATATCGATGCAGAGTGATAACGGCGCTGCTGCATAGAAACTAGAAAGCCAAGCAAAAGGCAATTAAAAAATATATATAAATCTTGATATGTTCATGAGTTTCTTGAGAGACTTACAACAATCCGGTGAAATAACCAAGAATGCTCATCCGAGCACAAGGGCTATACTTGAATACATAGAATGACTCTATAAGACGTCTCAAAACATGGATTTCCATCAGAAGGAGTAGAAACACTGCTCGCAACACTTTAAACCAATGCTCAACATGAGAACCTCCGGTTAATGGCGCCATTTTGAAGGCATACATCCAAGTCATGGCGAACAGGAGAGTTGTCCACACCACTCCGACAACGTAGAAGTGAGCAAAGTATTTCTGAGGAACTGTCCACTTCTGTCTCCATAACAAAACAAGCAATAAGGGACAAAGGGTCGAGAGTTTTACAACACCAGAAACATCCAATTACTAGAACATATCTCTGAAACTGAAATATTGAATAAAAATGCTATTTTGAAATTAGTAATAACATGAACAGCAACTGAAACACACAAAACCTGAGAAGAAGACGGCTGAAGAATCTTGCCTCTGCCGGCAAAACTCAACATGAGTTCATGATACAATCTCAGCTTGGAACTTGGAATCGAACCGATCACCATAAGAAGTATTGCAGCGATCCAAGCGGCTCTAACCAACCAAACAATCCATATCCCTAATTCCATTGTTTTTTTCCTGTAGCCAACGATATTAACCCTAGAAAATCTCTTGGAAGTTAAGATCTCTCTTAATATTTTCTTTGAGTTTCGTGCGAGGGAAAACCAGTTGGGAAAGTCACATTAGTTTTAAGTACGTGACGTCGTTCCATCAGTATTCCAATTTCCAAGTGGGAACCAATCTCTTAGAGCATGATTATCCGGGGTTCTTAGTGGGTTTCTTAGTGCGTGGGCCCCCACAAAACTCTTAAGGATCGGTTACAAAAACTACTAATTAAGAACCGATCTTAGTGAGTTTCTTACACTGTTCGCGGGCTCAACTGACACGTGGCGGTCCACGATTGGTTTGCTTTTTAATTTTTTTTTTTTTTTTGTTTAAACTAAGAAACCCACCGTGGATTTCTTAGGGATAATCATGGCCTTAGTGTTACGTGTGATATCCTCGAACTAAGTGAATGAATGTAATTAAATGCTTACTTGTTTAACAGGTTTGCAATTATAATGGGTTGTTTTGCAATAAAACATAGTATGGCCGAATGGTATATCTAGATTTACTACATATTAATCGGAGAGGGGTACATTAAATAAGACCTTATAACCATTAAATTTTTTTTATAATTCACAAAAGTAATTATACGAATCTTGTGACTATGCAAATATTTGAAAAACAGACAAAATACCTCTTCTGCGATGATTGACGCAGCCGTGTTCGTTTCCTAGCCGCAAGACGCAGCGGCAGCTACCAAAAAATAAACGGGAATCACGGCAACACACAGCACTGATGACCGCAGCGGCAATTAACAAAACACAACACCGATGACACAGCGGCAGTAGAAAGGGCGTTGAAATTTTTAGCGGTAACGGCGTCTCATTTTTTGTGACTCTGGAAATCCGTTGGTGGTTACTTTAGCTTCAGATTCTATTATTTTGAGCATTTTCACCATAGTTTTTCTTGTCTCTCCCGCTGCGTCTAGCGGTTAAAAAACGAACACGGCTGTTACTGACTCGAAGAGAGGGTGTGTGAGTAATTTTCTTAGTTATGCTAAAAAAAGGTTCGATACTTTCCACACCATAAATTTGAAGTAAATTCTGGTTTGGTTAAAAATTTATTAGTTGAATTTTGGTTATGTTTAAATCTTTACGGTTAGATAAATAAATTTTGGTTTGGCAGAATTTTTTAGGAAACCTCCTAAAACCTAAGTTTATCATATGTTTTCCAAGACTTCAAATATCTAAGACTTTTTTAGAAAATATTCTAACCATGAACTGTAAAATTGAATAATTGAAATAAATAGTAATAAATTCTTCATTAAAACTTAAAATCAACTTTTAAAGTGTTTATTATATACAGTAGCTAATATTTACAGTAAAAACTGGGGCTATGTTATTTTATTAATTTATAGAGTTATTAATTCAAAATAATTTTCTTTTCAGATTTTTTTTTAGTTTAAATGTTTTTAATAAAATAAGAAAATAGGTTATTTTATCGTATATACATTAATTAAAATTTTGAAATTTAAGTTTCATATTGTTTTTGCTATATTATTTGATGTATATAAAAATGTTACACAGAGTTTAAATGTGGTTTTAAATTGAACTTTACTAAATATCATTAAAATATATTAAAGTGTTAAGAAAATATAGAGACAATTTCATTGTGAATATAAAACAAACAATACAATATTTGGTTTAATTTGTAATTATATAAAATGTGTGTATATATGTACATAAATGATTAATTTACCATCTTAAAGGGACCATATATTTACATAGAATTTTCTAAAAAAATATATTATCTTATTATATTATTGAATTGTATCATATTTTACAATGGTCCAATTTAGGACAGATAAATTTATTAATTTATCATGTTTGTTAATTTATACAGTATCATTTATAGGGTTTCAACTGTATAATACAAACTTTAAACACAAATATTACTTGAACATATGTTACTAAACCCTAACCAATAGACAAATACGATTTGCAATATATATTTTCATCTACTTCCTAACTATTCAATTTTATTAAATTTTAATTCACATGATTCATATTTTTTGTGTGTTTACATTATTTAAATATATTCTTCATCAAAATAAATTTTCAAAATTTTCGTAGTCTAATTATAAAATTAAATTCATAAGCAGACTCTTAAAGACTTCATGTTTCTTACAAATTTCTCTAGATATAACTATAACATATTTTAAAAATTTTATTGGTCATAAGTGAGTAGTTGTAATTTAACTACGCATTTATTTCAGTTCAACATTTAATAAAATATAAGATACAAATTTGGTTTTAAATTAAATTATAGATTTAGGTAATTTTCTCAAAAGTAATAAAAGAGAATAGAAGATTTGTAAATTATTAGTTATATGTTAGTAGTCAATATATAGTTTATGATAATAAAACCATATTACATAAAATGTTTTAAAAATATATATTACTCTAATAACATTTGTTTTAATAAATAGTTTAATTTGGATTGGAAAGAAAATACAATTATTCACAGTGTTCATTTTTTGTCCGTCTAAGGCTTCTTTTATTTAGTATTGCTTATCAAAGACAATAACACAACAGTTGATATAGTACATCACATTAAGAAAGCCAAAACAAGCTCTTGAGAAAACAATATAACCCGACAGACAATATAATCTGACAGTTACAACTACAAGAAAAATTAATGATGAAATCCAAACCGAATATTTGTTGGATGTTGACAATACATTGATATCAAGCTAATCTTTGTTTCGCGCTTGTTAATAATTGAAGTGTTTTCCTGCATCATAACAGGCTGCATTCACTTGTACCTACAAAAGTTCTCTAGATAAAGATATATCTTTTTGTTTGGTTAAATATGTTCCGGAGGAGATCGCTTCCAAATAGTTTACCCTTGAATCCGTCGAATAATCTGTAATAATCATTACAACAATAAAACAGAGCAAAATGAGCATATCTCCGATTACAAAAACAGGGCGAAAAACGAAAATATCTCCAGAAACTTAGGAAAAAATATCCAAAATAAAGCCAAAATACTGAAAAACAAAGAAGAAAAAGATATTAGAAAATAAATCTCAGCGCCGGTGCTCAAAAAGACCGCAAGGTCACTAAAAATCTCATTTTTCTCTCTCTGGCAGCTGACCAAATTTTTCATCTACACTGTTCATCTAATTATGGAGTAATGATTTATAGAAATTACTAATTTATTAAGTACTAGTTTATAGATATTTTATGGGCAATTTTCTCAAATAGCTATTTTTGAAGTTTTTGTCACAAAAATGGTTCTCAAAAAATAAAATGGCCAAAATAGTCTTCTTATTTTAAAAAATTATTTTTTATTTTTTATTTTTAAAAATTTGAACTCATCCCCAAAACTCAATCCCTTAAATCTAAACCATAAGTCTTAGATTAATTAACTCTAAAGGTATAAATACATATTTACCTTTCAATAAAACATTTTTGGTCATTTTCTTCCTCGAGGGTTTATTTTTGTGAAAATAAACTATAAAGGGTTATCTAAGGGAATTTCTCATATTTTATTGTATTAGAAGTATAAAATTTATGATATTACTGTTTTCCTCTAATTAATTAAACTTTAGTTACAGCTTTAATTGATATACCTGGCTCTAAACATGCTTAAGGGTCGCAAATTTTGGATAGTACAGCTAACTGTGTTTTGTAAAGGTTTTGAATACAATAACTGCTTTTCATCATCACCATGACTCATTTTCTTTTGTTTGTTTTCTAATATATATAGTATAATTTTGTTTTGTTCTTTTCCTTCAAATATAGTATTATTTAACGTAAAAGCAAAATACCTTTTAAAAAGAAGTATTTTATTGCAATAAACATATTATCATGCACGTCGACAAATTCATGGGCAGAAAGAAAAGACAAAGATAACATTAAGAAATGAATTAACAAGCCTTTAGTCAAAAAAAAGCAACAAAAAAAAAAAGAATTAAGAATAGCTACCCCATGGACAACAGAACAAACCCGTGAGTTGGCAAAACAAATAAGCGTAAACTAGGTTAAGATACGCGTCTTGCGCGGAATAAACATTATATGTATAAATTATTTTATATATTATATGTTTATAACATATTATGAAATAATAAATATATATTGAATAATTAAAAAGTCATTATCTACTACTTATATAATTAAATTGGTGTAAACATATAAATAAATTTTATAAATTGAAAAATATTTTTTCTATTTGATATGATATATAATTAAATTTAAATGATAGTAACATATATATGTTATATTTTAATATTAATATTTATTAGATGATGATTTTTACTCATATTTTTTTTATCATTTGTATCTGTTATAGCAAAAAATCTAAATTAGTGATAACAAAATTTTCACTGTGGGATTAGTGGTTTAAGTAATTTATAATATTTTAAAAAAATAAGTTGTCAATATCTTTTCAAATTTTTTATCAAAAAAATGTTCAAAGTAAATTTCAAAATTAAGATATTTTTAAATTTTTATATGGCATATAGTTTAATTTAAAATGATACATATATTTATATATCTTTTATTTTTGATAATTATTAAATGAGACTTTCAACTTATATTATTTTTTAATTATTTGTATCATGTCATAACAAAAGTTTTAAATCATAGATCACAAAATTTGAATGTGAAACTTTTAACAGTTTTAGTAATTTATACTCGTTTTTAAAAATTCAAAATATAATATATAAATAATTTTTTAAATTTTTATTATATAGTTACTATGATTGTTTAATTTATTTTAATAGCTTAAAATTAAACAAATATAATTATAATACACAGTTATTTTTATCAAATCTTTATTGTTCAAAATCATTAATTCTTATATATACTTTAGCCACATTAGGCAATTCTGTAATCTTATTTGAGGAAATAATGAAGCATATTTAATAATGTATTTATTGTGGTTTAATAAAAAGCTTATTATATATTTAGATGGACCAACCTATTTCTCTAAAGATTCTAAAAATCATTCTAGTGTTGACATGTGGCTACAAACAAATGTTGCAATGCTTCTCAAATAATATATAGGGGATATTAAATCAAATGTTTTAGGTAGTAGTATTTAGCTATTCATAGTAAAATACTTCGGTATTCATATGCGAGTCTGTCTTATGCGTTATGCCTCGAAACAGGCCAGTCCGTGCTATAAGGCAAGTGAAGCATTAGGTTTAGGCACATAAAATATAAGCAAAATATATAGGCCACATTTTCTAAAATTTGATGTAGCTTAAATGGTTTTAGAAAGGAAATTTGAGGTTTCTTTACCTCATGTTCAAGGCTTCCAACCAGTTCCCAACCAATCTGTACACTAACTTTTTCATTTACAATTTTTCAGTTAACTATATGGGCCAAATTACTTTGGCATGCTTTTTAAACCTCAGAAAAGTTTTTTTTGGGTGTAACCTCAGAAAAGTTTGGGACGGCACTGCCTCAAAATATACATATATGGAGTGAATCCAGTGATCATGAAATTAGTTTACAATAAAAAAAGTGGATTCAAAATTAACTTTCCATAACACCAACCTATGCTTGAATATGTATACCTAAAGGTTTGCTAGCTTTCGGTTTGACATAATCTTTGTTCTATAGAAATGTTATGTATAGAGAGAGACGGCTAATTTTAGTCATATAGTACTTTGTGATCTGTTTAACCATTGTCTTAGGAGAAGTATGATTCTAAGATTTCTAAAGTAAAAAAAGATTAAAAACAAAAAGAAGAGTATTCTATTTTAAACCCAAAAAAACATTTTAAAATCCCTTTTCTTTATCAAACATTTTAAAATCCCTTATTGCCCAAGAAGTTGAGGCACGCTAAGAGCAATTCCAACGGGAATCTTTAGCAAAAAAATCTTTAGCAAAAAAATATTATAATAATATGCAGGGTCCACGAAATTTAAGAGTTTGTGTCAAATTAATCCTTAGCTAAGGATCAGACATGTTACTGTGCGCGGGTCCCACCGCCACGTGGGATTCCGCGATTGGTTCAATCCTTTTCTTTTTTTTTAGCTAAAAAAAATATAAAAATAATAAAATAATTTAAAAATCTTACCTCGGTTATCAAGCCAAGAATAACAGCGTTGCGGATGGTCTAAGAAACTAGAGAATAGATATATTTGCTATTTATTAGGTTTTTATTGGATGTATTATGTAGAGCATACTGGTCATCAAAGATAATAATTAACGTCTCTCGCAGATTTAGTAATAAACAAATACCCGTGAGGAAAATATTACAAGCTTTCTTCAGAGATTTAAACCCAAAAATTTCCATCTCGTGGGTTTTTTTGGCTAGACGAGTCAAACTGGACCCAAAAAATACCCAAGATGAGCTTAAAAATATGACAAAAGAAACAGAGAAAATATAGGAAATACATCAAACTAAAGAAAAGAGAGAGGATGTTCAAAAAAAGAGAAGCTACAAAAAATAAAATAAAAAAACTTCATCTTTAACCATCTCCATCTCTATCTCCTTCAGCTTACTTGTTCTTCGTCTTGTTGAAAATACATAGTTCTCATCGGATCACGGAAGTCAGATCTTGAAAGAAGAGTTCATCACAAGGAATGGTGAGACCCATGTCGTGATCAAAACCAAACTCTTCCTCAGCTCTTCTAAGGAGACATTGGAAGTCAAGATTGGTCAAAAAAGATATAGGAACTATGTATCTGCTCCTATTTTTTCCTACATAGACAGGGAAGTGTCCCTTTGGTACATCAAGTGGGAGATCATACTCTTCATATCCTCCTCCTCCGTTCTTCTTTCCCAAGCTCGAACATCTCTTCAGAATATGCCTAAGCATTGTTGTTTGAGAAAGTTTTGTAGATTTCTTGGGGATGGCCATTTTCTTGTGTTTTGAGTGAATTGAAGAGAAAAGCTTTTTGTTGTGTTTGTAGAGGGGGAAGTTGGTGGATAATATTGAGGGGTGAGGTGTAAATATTTATAATGACATGCATGTGTTGTATATTTCTATGTGTCTGAGAGAGAGGTGAGAAATATGTGTAGAAGCCACGCACACAATGGCACTAAAAACATTAGACGTTAGAGCCATTTCATGGTTGGTCCTATTATGACACTGTGGTCCCCTCGATATCCACCTAGCTCATAACAAGATGGCCCATAAACTGCTATCTGGATTTAAATTTTAGTCTAATATGTATTAGAAAGTTTGAAACATACACAACTTTTAGGCTCTTAAAGATGGATTTCGAATGATTTCAATATTAATGATAAAATTGTTGTATATCACCATTTACAACTATGTAACAATGAACAAAAAGCTAAAACTCAAACAGATGTCTGCATAAAAGTAAAATAAACTCTTTCATATTTTTTTTAACTGTGTAAATGGTGATTAACAACAGTGTAACCAATCGACGAGATTGCCAGTGTTGGGATGTAGTCAAAGCCATCCTCATTTGTACTGTTCATGTCCGCACTATTGATCGGATGGCGTAATACTAACCAAGGCTTTTAGCCATTTGGGACATCTACGACCCTACTCCAAAACTCACTCTAAATTCCATTTTGCAGTAAAATCATCTCTAACTCTATTCCAAAACTCACTCCAAAATAGAGTAAGATATGATTACTCCAAATATGGAGTAAACCAACTCACTACTCTAAAATGGAGTTGAACTTTTTTTATTTATAAAATAGTCTTCTATATTTAAATATTTTCATTTTTAATTAAATATTATTATAAATAAATAAATAAATATTATTTTACTATATATATTATAAAAATTACTGTTAATATTTCTTAATTATATAAATATCCATCTAATGAACTATTTTATGCAACAAAATATATATAATATAAACCATAAAAGACCATAAATATAAAAAATAAAAGATAAGCACCATACAAAAAATATATAGTATAAAACATAAAGATCATACATATGAAAATAGACTATTTTGCAAATAGTATAAATGAAAGGTGATATTACTAATTTTTTAATAAACATAAAACATAATATATTAAAAATATTCTATTTTGGAGTAAGAAATGAAGTAATACATTAGAGCAAAATTCAACTTTATTTTGGAGTAGAAAATAAAGTAATATATTGGAGATGCTCTTAGTCTCCCTTAGTTTGAAGTTTTGTCATCTAAGTTGGGTTTGGAATTTTCATTTCCAACTTTATTTTATTTTTTTGAAAACATTTTTCACTTCCAACTTGAAGGGAAATATTAGAAAAAGGAATCCTATTAAAGCCTTGATAAGTTATACTAAAGTCCTTATAGCATTAGGTTTATATTTTCATGTGATGTATATAAATAAGTGTTCTCTTTTGATGTCAACACGAGTTAATAATTTATTGCCCATTTTTCAAAAAAAAAGAAAAGTTAATAGTTTACAATATCAAACGGTGTCCTTAAAAATGTTACCTGTAAATTAAAAAATATAATTTAATTATAAATTTGTTAATTTTTTTAATAAATATAATCATAAAATTAAGGTTAAAACAAAAATATTATACAAAAAACGCTTTTTATACAAAACGTAAAAATTGATTGTTCAAGATAATGTTGTCAGAAGTTTTACACTAACCGCTATACAATCTTAACATAAACATGAGTCGTATGCTAAGCCGAACTCTGCGTTTCGAGTGCCTGGCATGTAAGCTTCAAATCATGAGTTATTTGCTGGTTATCTGCTACTTACTGATGTGAATAATGAGTTGCTCTAATAAAAGTAAAGTAAATTTTTTATTAACAAATGTTTACTCGAAGAAGCATTTTAATTTTGTACGAAATATTATTATTATTATTATTATTTTACTGGAATATTATTTTCTACAAATAAATGAATTTGCTCCAGAGATATAACATATTTGAAAGAACATTTCAAAATGAGTCAATGCGTGTCCCTGTCTACCTGCAGAGCAGAGGTGTCGTTAAAGAGCGTTAATCACGGACTTTGGAAATAGCAAATGTACTGAAGAGTACAAACCAGGGCAGGATTTGTGGTTAGGACTTAGGAAGAGCTTGTGACACTTCCAAACAAAAATTATTTTCTTTTATTATTCTTATTCTTTTAAATTTTCTTTCTGCAAACACCAACCATGTGCGCTCCTCTCCATTTTTGCTATTTTTTCTCAAAGCTCTGAATCTGAGTTCCTCTTTTCCAACAGCTTTCAATTATTCCCCAAATTTCAGCTCTTTAACTGGTACAGTAGTTTTGATTATATCGTGAACTCTCTAAAATGAGTGGCTATAGGGATCTTATTTTTGGTAATAGTGTATATGTGGATAAAAAACGGGAAACATGTAGGACCAGTCGATGACTCTTGAACTTGACGTGGTGAGGCTACGAACGGTTATGTCGGACCATTACACTCCAATTAATTATTGTTAATGTAGCTGTATCGTGTTGCTTAAAAAAAATGTAGCTATATCGTAATTTGCACTGAAGAGAAATAAGTGTAAAATATAAAAATGTAAAAATGTAGATGCAAGTGTTAGTTTCACACTTTCATTAACACTTTTAAAAAGAGAATATTTCCTTAAATGTAAGTAACAATGTATTTTTTCTAGTCTCTTAAGATTCAAACCAAATTAACAAAATATGAAAAGACTCGAAACAAAATTTTAATAATATTACTTCGTGGTTTTATGAAACATATTTTTTAAGGTCAAGATCGCTTCGATAACATGCTAAACCACCAACTCTGATAATCCACTAATGCACCAACACTACAAGAAAACAGCGGTATTCTGACGGACATTACGACGGAAAATGAAATCCTCGGAATTTCCCGAGGAATTTCCGAGGAAATTCCGAGAAAACCCAAATAAACCCAAAATTTGGGTTTTCTCGGAATTTCCTCGGAATATACCGACGGAATTCCGAGGAAACATCAATCCGTCGGAATATTCCGAGAAAATTCCGAGGAAAAATGTGTTCCTCGGAAAAAACCGATGAATTCCGAGGAAATATTATAAGGATTTTACAAAATTCCGAGGAAATTCCGACGAACTAGTGATCGATCGATGCGTTTTTGGACATATACCCATCGATCGATCACATTGTTACGCTTTGGTCCATATTAGTGATCGATCGATGCGTTTTTGGACAT
Organism: Brassica napus; assembly: GCF_020379485.1. Classification (NCBI taxonomy): domain Eukaryota; kingdom Viridiplantae; phylum Streptophyta; class Magnoliopsida; order Brassicales; family Brassicaceae; genus Brassica; species Brassica napus. Next base: position 35,657,327 of record NC_063446.1, read on the forward strand.
AAATCCATCGATCGATCCGTTTATAAAAAAACATTCAAGATTTTGAAACCCCAAACACTAGTTCCTCAGAATTTCCTCGGAATATTCCGAGGAAATTCCGAGGAACACTTGATATCCTCGATCGATCGATGGGTTAATCTAATCGATCGATCACATTGTTACGCTTTGGTCCATCTTAGTGATCGATCGATGCGTTTTTGGACATATATCCATCGATTGATCCGTTTAAAAAAAATTGACGTTTTGAAACCCCAAACACTAGTTCCTCGGAATTTCCTCGGAATATTTCGACGGAATTCCGAGGAAGAAAAGGGTTTCCTCGGAATTCTCTCGGAATATTCCGAAGAAATTCCGAGGAAATAGGGTTTTTAAACCGAAAACAAAGTTTTGCGGTTTGAATAACACCTATATAACCCTTATTAAGTGTCTTACGTTCATTATGAAGTCAAAACTTTGTTCCTTACCCTATAATTAACACTTTTCCGATTGTATGAATGAAATCCCACAACATAAGAGAAACACTTATACACTTTAATGAACGGTAAAGAGAATACTTTCAATTCGTTTTGAAATTTGTTATTTCATGGTTTATACTCATCTATACAAAGAATCCTCAATGGTATGCATTACAATTGTATAAGAAATGAAATACGACAAAAAAAAATTGATGTTTTGAAACCCCAAACACTAGTTCCTCGGTATTTCCTCGAAATATTCCGAGGAAATTCCGAGAAACAATATAAATTAATAGAAATACATACATATGATATTTTTTTCCTCGAATTAATGAAAATATTCCGAGGAAATTCCGACGGATATTTAAGTGGCCGTCGGAATTTCCTCGGAATATTTTCATTTAACCGGGCAAACAAGCCGCCAAATATTTCGAAAAAATTGAAATTGAAAATACTGAGGGAATTCCGACGGAAAATATCTGTCGGACCCAAGGTTTTATAAACTCGAAACGCATCTTCTTCCCCATTTCTCTCTTCTTCCTCTCCGGCGATCTCTCTCTCCTTCCGGCGTTCTCCACCTTCTCTCGCTACGATCTCTCCGGCGAATCCTTTTCATTCCCTTACAAATCATGTAAGGACCCTATCCCACTCTCTTAGGTCCTATTTGTTAGGTTTTTAAGTAGATTTGATGATTTTAGAAGTTTTTTGATAGATTTTTGTTAGGGTGATTGGGTAGGATTGTGATTTGTTGTGTAATAGGTTTAGAATTGTGATTTGGTTGTGTTGAATTGATTTAGAACTTTTTTTTATAAATTGTTTAGCATTTTTGTATTTACAAAACGTTTTTTCTATATAAATTCGATTTTACAAAACGTTTTTTGTATATAAATTCGATTTTTAGATTTATAAAAGATGATTTGATATTTATAAAAATATTTATATTTATTAAAACTAATTTTGTATTTATAAAACATTTTTTTGATTTATAAACACTATTTTTTTATTTTTGTATTTATAAAAACTATTTTTAAATATACAAAACGTTCTTTGTATATAAATTCGATTTTTGGATTTATAAAAGATGATTTCATATTTTAAAATTAATTTTGTATTTATAAAACATTTTTTTGATTTATAAACACTATTTTATTATTTTTTGTGTTTATAAAAACTATTTTGTATTTATAAAAAATGATTTCATATTTATAAAAATATTTATATTTATTAAAACTAATTTTGTATTTATAAAACATTTTTTTATTTATAAAAACTATTTTATTATTTTTTGTATTTTAAATATGTTTTCTATTTCAATTTTAAACACTATTTATAAACACTATTTTATTATTTTTTGTATTTATAAAAACTATTTTGTATTTATAAAAAGATGATTTCATATTTATAAAAATATTTATATTTATTAAAACTAATTTTGTATTTATAAAACATTTTTTTATTTATAAAAACTATTTTATTAATTTTTGTATTTTAAATATGTTTTCTATTTCAATTTTAATTTTATATTTTCGAATTTCAATTTAAAAAAATAAATTTATAATTTTTTTTTTAATTTTGGAAATATTCCGAGGAAGTTTATCCGTCGGAATATTCCGACGACATCTTCCTCGGAATATTCCGAGGAATTTCCGACGAACTTGTGGTCTTATGAATTTCTTCGGAAATTCATTTCCTTGGAATTTCGTCGGAAATTTCCTAGGGATTTCCGAGGAAAGATGAATTTCCGAAGAGTTATTTCCGAGGACTTTTTTCGTCGGTATGTCGTCGGAATAGCGTTATTCCGACGACATACCGACGATTTTTTCTTTCAGTATGCCACTGTTTTCTTGTAGTGCAAGTGCTTGTATAAAACCTGCTTTCAATTAAAAGCATGTAGTATGTATATGATAATGTTGGTTTCAATAAAGCATCAATTAAAAGCATAGTCTTTTAAACGAAAGAAAAAACTCCGGAGAAATAGACCCTAATTTCCATAATCAGAGGAGATGATTTGGTCAAAAAGCGATGTGATGAGCGGTTTGAGAGTAGGAAATTGTCACTATCTGAAACAAGCATTTTGTCTTTTAATAATTCTATCTGCATTTCTCTTGGGAACTATGGCCCCATGTGTTTAGGAAAGCCACCTATGTCTCTTAGCTCAACTTTTGTCGTTATATACTTTTCTTGTATAACACAGAAATCAAATCGATGGGTGATTAGGAAGATTGCACACTTAATAATTTAGTTTGTTCCACTGACTTATTCACAAACTTTCATTTTGGGGGCCTAAAATACGAGCTGATTTGACAGATATGTATTATTAACCCATAAAACTGTAGGAAAATTTTCCCAAATTTTGTTAATTTTAAAAGGTTACGCTATAATATATAATGTTCTCGGACATTTTTTCAAGTATAACCGGAACATTTCCTGTAAAATTGTTTTGTATTAAAAATTACAACTTAAAAAATTTGTAGAAAATAATAGTTGGAAAATATTACAAGATATGTTTAACATGTTGCAAGTAAACTCGGCCAGACGTGATCTTCGTAGGACGGCTCAGGTAATACAGTTAGGCATATATCTTTATAAGACAGATAATATTGTCGGTTGTCGGATCGTCTATGTAATATTTCTCATAATTGTAATATCATAATAAATCAACGTTAAAAAAAAAAATTCTCATTATTGTAATATCATAATAAATCAGCCTTAAAAAAAAAGATTTCTTCTATGTAAACAAAAAAAAAAGATGACTTTTGACAAACATATGAAAATTTGACTCAAAAAGCAAGGATGAGGTGAAAAGGAATTGAGAAAAACAAAATTAAATCGTTTTTAACTTTTTATTTTTAATAACTCATGAGCTTTTATAAGAACTAGATCTCTTTCTTCGGTAACCGCAAATAGTTTGTATTATATTTTATTTTTAATTACGTAAAAATGTGAAATCGGTTTTCATAGATAAAGCTGAGATGTTTGACATTGCATTGATAAGTTTAGTTTAAAAATGGATTGGATCTGAGGAATATAATGTAATTGAAACAAGAAGACATAATAATTAAAAGAGTCCAACGTTGTGCTTTAAAAAAATATGTTAATGCTTCCTTATAGATCGATTGAGTGCATTACAGTATTCTTTAACAAAATTTGATGGTTTTGTATGACAATAACGTTAGTTGCTATGAATTGCGAAGGAAAAAGGGGATTTCGCCGAGGAAATCCACTATCGCCCTATTATTTTTGTCATTGCTATGAATTACTTTTCCTTAATGCTAAACAACGAGGTCTCAGAAGGCTCCTTTTCTATGATGCACCGGGACGGATACGGGGATAGAAACGAGGACGGAAGCGGAAACGGGAAACGAGAAAATTTAAAAATTATGGGTACGGGTACGGTAAATATATACTAGTAAAAAATATAAAATATTTATAAGAAAATAAATTTATATAGTGAATCTAACATAATTAAAATATAATTTACTATAATATGTCTATTTTGCCAACTAAAATTAGAAGCAAGATAACAGTGACAGTTAAAAAACAATTGCACAAGCATTATGTCTCGTGAAAACTAGTCTTACTCATAGCTATGTTCTCTAACCGTCCCCAAGCCGTACCAGTGCTGTCCCCGTGAAGTACCCGTCCCTGAAACGTTTCCGGTACCGGTACGGCACCTAAATAGACGTCCCCGTGCTACATAGCTCCTTTTCCTATCACTATCAGTGCACTAAAACCAAATTGACTCATCTTTGTTTTGCAGAGGATTTGCTAATCTTCTCTATCGTCGCTACAAACTGTCCTGCAGATCTTAAAAGAGTTTGAGTTAAGATCAGGACTAGCGGTTAGCATGAAAAAATCTTGCTTCTTTTTCTCTGGTCTCTCAACCTTGGAAATAGAAACAATTTAGGTATTTATGGGAATGCCATCAGAGTCTTTACCTATCCGCTACCTAGGGGTTTCTCTTTGCACTAAAAAGCTTACACTTCAAAACTGTGAACCTCTCATTGTTCAAGTGAAGAATTGCTTTACCTCTATCTTTTGCGGGAAGACTTCTCCTAATCAAAACTGTGATTGCTGGCATCACCACCTTTTGGTCTTCTGTTTTTATCCTTTATAAGGCTTGCATTTCAATGATCAACTCTCTGTGCGGTTGTTTCTTCTGGAAAGGTAACCTGGAAGGTCATGCATCAGTTAGGGTGGCATGGTCTGAGGTAACTAAAACAAAACAAGAAGGATGATTGGGGTTACGTGACCTACTGTGCTGGAACAAAGCTGCTTGTCTTAAATTCAGCTGGCTCATTTTTTTTCGGGAAGGATCGATTTGGGTTGCTTTGTTCCGAGCAGAGATCCTAAAAGATGATATCAGTAACTTCTGGACAGTGAACCCAAATCATTCTATGTTCTGGATGACGCGGATATTGTTGAAGCTAAGGAAAACAATTTACCCATGGATTCAACTAAGAGTAGGTAACATAACTAAAACTCGGTTTTGGTCCGACAACTGGTCTCTATTTGGGAACTTGGCTAACTATCTCTCAGCTACTAAGACTTCGCATCTTGGCATCCCTTGGAAAGCTTCTCTTACATCTCGCTATGTGAATGGCTCAACCTCCTGTGAGATCAGAAAATCAAGTAAATATCGCAACCTACTTAACTATAATTGAACTGCTTGATCAAGCTGATTACTATGAGTGGAGAGTTGGTAACAACCCTTCCCTCTGTTACTCAACATCGGAAGTATACAAAGAGATTAGGGTTTCTCACCTTAAAGTATCTTGGTTTCTATCGGTATGGATTAAAAGAGGAATTCCGAGACACTGCTTCCTCGCTGGGCTTTTTGTCTTGAACAGATGTCCCATTCGAGACAGGCTCCATAGTTGGGGTTTCCAAACACCTACTACTTGCCTCTTCTGTAACTCGGTGGATGAAACCAGAGACCACTTGCTCTTCACATGCCCCTTCAGCTTCAGTGTTTGGACTGCAACAACTTCTCAATGCTTGATGACTGCTGTCCCTGACTGGAACTCAACGCTACTTTGCATGCAGACTCTCCCACAAAAAAAGCTATGGTTTTCAACTCTCCCTTTGATGCTGGCAGGCGACAATCTACCTGGTCTGGACTGAGAGGAACACACGACTCCACATACAAATTATCTGATCCAAAGATTCCTTGATTAGGCAACTTGACCACTTGTTTCGAAACAAGATCTCCTCAATCAGGCCCTCAAACCCACATCTTTCCTCTTCCCTGATGCAGTTATGGCTGTCCACATCGTAACTTTCGTCGATGATCAACTTTCCCGATCCCCTACTATTCTATTGACTGGATTAGTCACTTGGGTTCTGAATTATGGATTTCTTTGTGTCATATGTATTGGGCTAGGCCTGTCTAACTAAAATCTCGGCTTGTAAAACATTTCATTTTCTTTTGCATTTATACAAGAAAGTCATGTTAAAAAAACCCCGTTAATTGGGCCTTTTGATGAGGTTAACTTTGTGCACATACACCATGCTATTTATTACCCGGTTTTCTTTCTTTAGTTTGATAAACTTGAAATTTTCTTTTGCATTTATATAAGAAAGTCATGTTACAAAAAAAAAAAAACTGGTAAAGGTTCTTAAAAGAGGGTTTTAAGAATCTTTATTTATGGGTTTCCACAATAATTGTGGATTCCACAATTATTTATACATATATAATATATACATACATATATATACATATAATATATATATTAAGAAATCCAATGGGAAGAACATAATACAAGTATTAAGAAATCCAATGGGAATAAACCCAATTGGAGATAGTCTTAGCTGTGCCCACATGCACCATGCTACTTATTACCCGATTTTCTTTCTTTAGTTTGATAAACTTCTTAATGTGTGTATATCGCCCGTACACTTTTGTAGCTTCTAGAAATGCCAAATACCAAATCGAACCTATCTCTCCTCTCTAACTAGTACTCCCTCTGTTTTTTAAAGATGGATGTTCTAGAAAAATATTTTGTTTCCAAAAGATGTATTTTTCATGTTTTCAAAGCATATTTTGTCAACTAATAATGAAAAATTGTGTGTTTCAAAAATATTAATTACATTTCTTTTAATCCTATTGGTTTAAAAATATAAGAAATATAAAGTTACAAAAAACTATGCATTAATAACTAAGTTTTAATATGGTTTCTTAATAAGTCTGAAAATCCTAGAACATTCATCTTTAAAAAACAGAGAGAGTAGTAAATAGTACTAAATACTAAATTTACTAATCTTTTTTTTTTTGGATCAACCTAAATACAGTAATCTATTGATGTCAAAACTGGGAAAAAGAAGAAGAAAAAGCTGGTGTACGCCCACGGTTTTGGGACATCTATATATTGCAAGGTGTATACTATATGTATTTTGTTTATAAAATATAGTTTTTCTTTTGTAAAAGTATAAAATATAGTTACGCTGCACGTTCATGATGTCATACTATCAATATTCATCAATTATCTGGTCCAAAAAAATTGAAACTTATTAGTTATGTCATCGTCTGATAAATAATACACATCACTAGCAATTTACTAGAAAATATTCAGTTTTTCTTGAAACGTCCCACTTCCGAATTCCGTGAAACGCACCATGGATAAACGCCTACACCAATCCTGGACAATCATGAGGTCATGCACACTGTTTACATACCCTAGAGTCGAACTCGAAGCTACAAAAAAATTGTGTTATGTTGAATATGGAAGATGAGTGTATGATAGTATAGTCATCACTACAAGAAAACTAGTTTGTTGCAAGGGAAGAAAGTCTCGCAATTCTCTTGCAAATTGCGATTTGCAAGGAAATTGCGATGTAAATATTTTCTGTCGCAAATCCGTTCTCGCAAATAAAAAACACTCGCAATTCCCTTGCAAATTTGCGAGGGAAAACGTTTCCACGCAAATTTGCAACGGAAGACGGTTCCTCGCAAATTTGCGACGGAAAAGGGTTCATTGCAAATTGCGATGGAAAATGGTTCCTCGCAAATTTGCAATAGATTTATGAAACACAGTTTCCTCGCAAATGTTTTGAAAAATATTTTTAAAAATATATAATTTTCACTATTTTTGACATTATTAAAAATTTAAAAATTATAAATCACAAAATACAATGGAAATATATAATACATTGATTTTTTTTTACAAAATAATTGAATTTGGTTTACAAATAAAAGTTTGGTTTACAATTAAATCCGGTTGACAAACTAAACCAGAATTAAAAAAAGAAGAAGAAGTAAAACCAGAAAAAATACTAAACCTAATCTTCAAGCTTCAAGCCGCCTCCCCGGCCTAACCGGATCTCACAGCGCCGCTCTGTCACACCATCGCCGCACCACCAACTGCTTTTGCACCACCAACGGCTTTTGCATCACCAACGCACCACCCTTAACCGGAGACACTCTCTGTCACACCACTGCTTCTCTTTCCTGTTTCATCACTGCTGCTTCTCAGATCTGAAAAAAAAAACAAAACCAATTACAAATATATAAGAAGATGAAGAGAACGAGAGAACAGAGATAAGAGGAAGGCGAAGTGGGTTGACCTGTGAAGGTGGTGAGTAGGTGAAGCCAACAGAGAGCTTGACCGAGACGAGTCTGCCGCGCCTCCACCTCCGCTTCAGCGCCTCCTTCGCCATAGCTCCTGCGCTTCACTGTCGTCGTTTTCCTCCAAGCCATGAGCTTCGTTTTTGTCTTCTTCCACCCAAACTTCATGTTCATGTAGGGACAAAGAAGAAGAAGACACAAGTGATGAGAGATTGAGAGATAAACAATGTAGATAAAGAAGAAGACACAAGTGATGATTAGATTGAGCTTGGTTTTACCAATTTCGTCCAGAGATTGAGAGAAGCTATGGAGAGATTGAGAGGATTAAGAGGAGAGAAGAAAAACAGATGAAAATGAAGATATGGTCCATTCGATTAAAGTGTAATCCAATGGACAGGAATGAATATTTGTCAATCCTTGTGTGAAAGTAGTAGCCAATGAGATTTTTTACAAATTTGTTTTTATTTTTTTGTTGTCATAACGTATGACAAGAGAGCGCATAGATAGGTCACAAAATGTTGTCAAGTCCCTTTCATATTTTAGGATTATATAAATGGTTTTGTTGTTTATGATTTGCTTTCAATATAATTGCAACTTAAATATATTAGAATTTGGGTTTGATAATTAAAAGTTTAAAGTTGAAAGATTATATTTATGATTAAAGGTTTGGAGTTAAGAAAATACGAAATGAGGTATATATTTAAAGTATGAGTTTAATTTTTTTTAAACTAATTTGAAAATATAAACTTGAAAAGTTCTAAATTTAAATTAGTAGTTTATGTTTAAGTTTTGTTGATTAAATTTGAAAATGTTTAATTTGGTTTTTTGGATTTTATGATTGGGAGTATAAGGTTTACGGTTATAAGTGTATGGTTTGGAATATAGTGTGTGAAGTATAAATTTAGGTTTTAGAACTAAATTAAAAGAAATATTTAATTTTAAAGTTAAATTTAAGATTCGTTCTTTAACTTTGAAAATATTAGATTTAGTGTCTAGATTAGTGATTTGGGGTGTAGAGTTTATACATAGATTTTAGGGTTTGAGATATAGTGTTTGAGTTAAGATTAGTGATTTTGTTTTTGTGTTGTTTAGTGTTTTTTATTTATTTTTGAAATGTATAATGTAAAATTTTAAATTTGGTATATAGTTTGAGATATTATATATATATATATATATTATAAAAATTAGATTTTTTGAGTAATTGGGGAAAAAATGAATTTGCAAGGGAATTGCGAGGATTCCCTTGCAAATTCATCGCAAATTTGAGATTTGCAATGGAATTGCTAGGGATCCCTCGCAAATTCCTTGCAAATTCATAAGTCAATGATTTTAGCGTTTCGTTTGGGGTATTGGTATATTTTTGGTGGACTAATATGTATTTTGTATTTGTTGTTTGAAAAAATAATTGACATGAAATTTTTTTTCAAATTTTTTTTGGAAACATATTTGACGTGTATTTATTGTATAAATTATAGAGTTTTGATGTTTAGTACTTTGTAATATTAGTTTTAAGTGTCAGAAAATATTTATCCCGTAAATATTTAGTTGACTGATATTGATTAAATTTCCAAAAATATTCATCGATGTACTTGTTAAACACTAAATATTTTAATTAATAATTTTTATTAACTTTATTTGATTTTGGGAGAAAAATGATAAAATGTACATACCATGCAAGTTCTTTGCAAATCTATTGCAAATTTGCAAGGGAGCTGTGAGGAAACAAGATAGACATACAAAATTCTTACAAATCCATTGCAAATTTGCTAGAGAAATGTTTCATTGCAAATTTGCGAGGGATTTGCGAGGACGTTGTAACTTCCATCGCAAATCACTCGCAAATTTGCGAGGAAAAATTTTCCTCGCAAATTTGCGAGAGATTTGCGAGGATAATATTTTTTCTTGCAATTCCATTGCAAATCTGTCGCAAATTTGCAAGAAAAATTTTTGCTCGCAAATTTTCCTTGCAATCGGCGTGTTTTCTTGTAGTGCATAGACATATTTTCAGAAAAGAAAATTGGTACTTATACCTAATTATGAGCTTCCTTTCATTTTTTTTTTTACCTAGTTCTCTTTCATATATGTATATAAAAACATGTCATGCATAATATATTTGGACCAAAAAGGCCATACATATTTTTACATTAATATCAAAATATACATAAGTGATACCACTCAAATTACCCTAAGAAGTGATTTATATTCTCTCAAATAAGAGGTCGAGTTGTACTACTTATGGATCAAATTCACAGGGAGTTAGGGAACCTAGAGTTTCTAATATGATTTGTTAAGCGGGATGTTTTAAGAGTTTTTAAAAGTAAATTGCAGATTATATATTGAACAAATAATTGTTCAATAGCAAGTTTGGGGTTCAATAGCTAGACTTAGGGTTTTTATTCAGAAAAGTTGGAATTATAATCCTATAGATGCCTAATGAGTTGCATGCATGATAATGTAAATCTCAACTATTCGATCAATAAGTCTTTCGGCCTTTGCGAGCATTGACTTATTGACTATTAACTAGATCTATGATCTCAACTCTCGTTATATTGATCTATAGAAAGTGTCGATCGATATTCCAATGGGTGTATCGATCGATACACCTTTTGCACCGTCGATCGATTATTCAAGTATGATATCGATCGACGCGCTCTAGTCAAGCTTTATCCGCAGGTTGAATAAATGCTTACTAAGCTTACTAGATCAGCTCTCGCCTTGCTCATAGTAAGAAACGAAGTTCAATTAGAATGTTTTCAGGATGAGAATTAGCTATGGCTTTTATCAATCAACCCTAAGACAAGTTCTAGGTAGCTAATCTAGAGACATGCATTAATGAACAATTTTAATGATGATTATCACAACTCAGCAATCCATAGTTGGGGCTAATCCCTCCTAACCTATTTAAACCTTAAAATCTAACAAGAGAACTACTCAGACATGGCTAAGTAATTCATAACAATGGTTAGATATAAAAACTGCATAGAATAGATAAGATAAATATCAATAGAGTTCCAATCACAAATTATAACTTTGGATCTTCTCTCCAATCTATCAGTAAACAATAAAACACAAAGAAGAGCACAAAACAAAAGCACATTTTGCCTCTAACATGGCAGCAAAGCTTATATAATTAGGGTAAAATTCGTCAGGGGCAATCTTGTAAAATAGTGAAATCTTGGGCTTCAAGTCGGCTGTGACCAAACGGGCTTCTGCGCGCTTCACTATCGATCGACACCATAACTTGTGTATCGATCGATTCTTGCTCTCCAATATCGATCGATTATCGATTTCGATGGTCATCTCGGGTGCTTGCTCCAAATATCTCCAAAATGCTCCAAAATCATCACTTATCTCCAAAACCTTCCTGATCTTATAAATATAATAAATAGACTCTATATCACTTATAAACTATGGATAAAAATGGGTCAAATACATAGTCTATCAACTCCCTCAGACTTACCCTTTTGCTTGTCCTCAAGCAAAACAAACAGGCAGTCTCTTTGAAAGAGGTTTTAAAAACAACAGGGACTCACAAGATTTGAAACTTAGAATCATCACCTCTACAATATTGCAATCCACATCTAAAAAATCCTAATCACAAAAGTACATCATACCATAGAAAAATCCTAATCACAAAAGTACATCATACCATATTCTAGCTTAGCAACCAAATTCATCTAGCCAGCAACTTAGCATAATCTTGTCTTTCATTCCCCTCTACCAACCTCAATTCTTAGCATAAAATAAAAGTGAAGGCTTTACCTTGGGAGTATCGATCACATGATTCAAGGATTTCTCAAACAAGTAACTCGACCTGCAGGTAAAAATTAGTTCCTATCTTTTCTCTCTACTAATTTTCTCTCTTGGTAAAAAATCTGCTTATATGAAAGATTATTAACCAAGATTGGACAAGCTTCCATGAATCAAGGCTTAATGGTGGTTGTTACCAAGTCCTGTTCACTTCTTTTTGACCTATATCCTAGGATTATTTGTGAAGCAAGCCTTAATGGTTGTAGCCACCAAGTCATGTTCTAATCCTTTACCTATGAAATTCTTATGAAGCAGGCCTTGATGGTTATAGCCACCAAGTGTTGTTCGAATTCCTTCCTAATAACTTTCTAATATAATACAATTTTTTTTTTAAATCTAAATTTCGAAAATAGAGATAGAAAGAGTGATAAATCTATATACCCAAGGCTTTACCTTCCAGACTTGTTTGAAGAATCCGATCCCATGTATACCAAGCCCCAAGACAAGCAGTTGTGTCATGTTTAGTGTTGGAGGTCAGCTTTGGTTCCTTCAAAACAATCTTAGCAAGAGTGGTTAGTTGACATGTTGATCCACTTTAGTATCTATTGTACTATCTGCAATCAGTAAGTCTAGAATGGTGCTAAAGAGTTGTTAGATGTCTTAGCAAAATCTATAAGTTCATAATACCTTTCTTCACCCAATAATAACTTAATTTTGAAAACAATTTTAATAAAACTAATAAGTAAATAAATATCAGTAAACCTCCCCCCAGACTTAAACTACACTGTCCTCAGTGTGAATTTAGTCGGAGTTATGGTGAGAAATAAATCATAAGGACTAAAAAGTAACAAGTATGAACGATATACCAGACCGGAATAGATGTCGACCGATTCAAGGATGTTGTTGTCGGTCGACGCAAGTGAGTTAGTGTCGATCGATGTCGACTTGTTCGCGTCGGTCGATACAGATGGCAGTCGTCTACTCAGATCTTCTTATTATTTTTTTATATGACCTACACTAATTAAAAACCAACATAAATAGTAAATCAATAAAAAATTAATAAAATATTACTTAATAGTGGGTTGCCTCCCACTCATCGCTTTGTTATAGTTATTTAGCTTGACTTTGGAGGTGTTTTGGCTAGTAATGTGGAGAATTGGGACTTGTTGGAATGCAAGTATCCAACTCCTCTTTGCGCTTGTTGAACCATGTACCACCAGTGAAGTCTCTTATCGCTTCATCCCCTCTGCGCCATTTATCCTTCATTGCTACAGTTTTGTTTTCAATCCTCTGCAATCTTTGACCAAGACTCTAAAGATTGAATTGATGTCTGGTAAGTGTGGCGTAAGTGTCTGATGTCGTCTTTGGTACTAGCCGGCCTCGGTTTGTATCACTATTGATCGATGTTGGATTGTTGGTGTCAATCGATTTGTTGTTGCGTCTGTCGATCGAGATCGATGCTTCTGGTCGACGCTCAATGTAGCTCTGAATTTCCACCAACTCCACTTGTATAGCTTCAACTTTGGAGTTCAATGCAATGATGAAAAGTTCCATTGGAAAAATAGATGTCATCACATCTCCCATCAAGCCTCTCCTCTGTAGTTTTCAGTGCTCTATAGATCTCTTCTACCAACTGGTATATCTCTTCTCTGGTGTGTAAATCCGGTTGAGACTTCATCGTGTGGGGGCATGGCGGGTTGTTGTCGATCGGTGCGGCGAAGCGGTTGTCGATCGATGTGTGGTGGTGTCTGTCGATCGATGGTGAATGACGACTGCCGATCGATTGCTGTTGTCTTCTGTCATTGATGCGGGTCGAGCAGCGTCAGTCGAGTTCTGAATTCTGGCTATGTCTTGCTTCATCTCCTCTATGCAAGTGGTTAGCCAGCTTATACTATCATTCAGTGGATAGTAGACACCATCAAGCTTCATCTGGAAAGCTTCTTTGTTCCTATCATGTTCACCACATACTCCATAGAACATCTCGTTGATCTCGTCCTAGGTGTAGATCTCTGGTACCAACTTTGTCTGTGTGAATGAGCTAGCATGTTCAGGAAGACATATGTAGGCTGGCTCATCTCTTGAAGTTCTTTCCAGAAGTCTTTTGATATCTTTGGTGTGAACAGGGATGGTGCGTCCATCTAGATCTCTGGCAAATTCCCGATCATCTATGTAGACTCCATGCTAATCTTTCTCTTCCCAGTAGAATTTCCTGTTACCATAAAGGTCATAGGCTCTTCTGCTGAATTCTGGCTGTCTGGCTATCGTTGGGACGTCATTATTGATTGATGGATGCGTTGTATGGCGAGATTGTTGATTGAAGCTGTTTTCTATGCCACCAGCTGTGTCATAGAACTCCTTTGTAGTCATCTATTTGGTGCGTTGATGCATGAACATATTGTCTGCTCCATTAGCTGTCTGAAGGATATCTGCGACATCTTCTTGAGAAACGTGTAGTGTGCGACCATCTATGGCTTTTGCGAAGCCATTGGGGTCCCTGAAAATACCAAATTCGTTTAGAGTTAGATATTGGTTATCTAATTTAACTTTTTCGCTTACAGTGGTTTTCGGTATTAGGTGGTTGTCGATTGATGTGGTATTGTTGAAGTCGATCGATTGTTGAGGACGGTTGTCGATCGATATCTGATGATGAGTGTCGATCGATCTGGTTCTTTCCCAAACGGCTTCAGCTGGAATCTAATCAGTATGATCACGCTTTTGCATGTTGAGCAGCTCCTCGTCTGTGAAGACTTCGTCAGCTCCCGGTGTATGGGTTGCTATTTCTACTACAAAGCTCTTGTGGTGGTGTTCATCTGCCCAACTACCAATCGAGTAGTCTCCATCTCGCACACGGTTGAAATCAGTGTCGATCGGTTTGCAGTAGGCAGTGTCGGTCGATGCTCGCTTTCGGCATCGTTGTTGAGGTTGAGTGTCGATCGATGGCCAGCTCGTCCTATCAATCGATGGTGCAGTCCTTTTCCAAGAGGAATGGTGTAAGAGTTTATCTTCCTCCTTAATGATGGCTCTGTACTCAATGGCTTGTTCCTCCTCATAGTCTTCATCATACTCGTCTGTATGCATCTTTTGTCTGGTGTAAGCGGCAATAATGGGGTTGTAGTAGTCGTTCTCCCACTCGTCTGGATATGCATCGACCGATTCTTCTCGATTTATGGTTACCACTGTCGATCGATGTTGCGGTGTGAGTCCCGATTGATTCTGAATATTCAGTTTCGTACTCATCTCCACAGTGGCAGGCTGCAATGATTCCTGGATCATTGATTCTTCTGGGGATCGTATGTGGCTTCTTGACTGGGATAGGGTCGTAGTGGGCATTAGGATCGATGAGTGTTAGACACAATTGGTTGGTTTGCAAGTTGCACACTGCTCCCACGGTTGATAAGAAAGCTCTCCCAAGTAGTAGAGAAGAGTTCCAGTTTAGCTTGATGTCCAAGACATGGAAATCTACTGGAACTAGGGCATTACCAATCTGCACCTCTAGGTCTCTCACAATTCCTCCTTAACTCTTCTGGGAACAGTCCACATAAGTGAACAATTCCTGTGAAGGCTCCACTTTCAGACCCAGATGGTCTGCCATAACCCTAGGTAGAATGCTGACTGATGCTCATGTGTCGCACAAGGCATGTGGGAATTCAATACCTTGCACTGTGCATGGTATTACAAATTGCCCAGGATCACTCTTCTTGTTCAATGTAATCCTTCTCCTCATTTTTCTCTTGCTTCACAGAACATTCTCTTAATGTCTTCTTCTTTCTCTCTAGTTTCTATGAATAACATCCACAATATGTGGCTGTAATAAGCTTCTTCGAATGGCTTATGTAGAGGAATTCTGAAGACTCGCTTTTGGAAATATTTCTTTTTCTTTTCATTAGCCCCTCTCTTCAGATGTCTCGCCACTTTTTCCTTTCTTCTCCTTAGGGTTCTTCCAGTAAAAACCCTATCTTCTTCCATAGGATCATCTCCATCAACTGAAGGCGTCTTGACAGGCTCCAGTGGCTGTTCTGAAGGTTTAGGTTTGGGCCTGAGTGCGTTAAGTCGTGCCACATCTATCTTCGGCATCTGCATTCGGTACGTGATAGGGGCACATTGATCGATAGGCGGTGAAGGTTGTTGATTGATATTAGCTTCTGTGTGTCAATCGACGTTGCTATTGGCATGTCGATCGATTCGAACATTATCAGGGCTGGGCGGATGTGGGTGTTTTGCTGCGAACTCCTGAGATATAATCTTCACGACATTGTAGGACGCAGTTGACTCCATAGGCGTTGTCGATCGATGCTCTGGTACTCCTGTTGATCGATCTTGGTGGGTGTATGTCGATCGATGCTCGGTGGTTGGTGTCGATCGACACCAATGTGATCCGCCGAAACTCATTAGACTTTCTACCTCGAAATTGCCTTCTTGCAGCTCCTCTTCCTTCACCACTTGCCAAAAACGTGGTGCTTCATCACATCATCCCCTACTCCTCTTGTTGAAGCTTCTTGCCTCCTAATAGCATCTCTTGTCTGCACAACTTGTATCTCCATCTTCTTCACATGAGAACTCAAAGTTTCAAACTTTGTGTTCAGGTTGTTGTAGACAGAATCTATCTTCCCATTGAAATCCACTGTCATTCGCTGTTATGCCTCAAGAACTCTATCAAGCATCTCTTCAATCTTGCTCTCCTGAGTAGGCGGTGGTGGCTTCTGGTAGTAGGAACTTCCAAAGTTCATGTTGTTGCTGTAGCTGTTGTTGTAGGGTTTCTGGTACTGCGAGGTTTGGTTGAAGTTACTCCTATTTACATAGGAGTTTATGTTTCCACACTGGTTTCCTTGGAATCCAGCTCCACCAATGTAGTTTACTTCTTCTTCCTCTGTTCTACCCTCTACAGCTTCTGCATCTTTAACGAAGCTGACCTGCTTCTTGAGAAGCTTGTGAACACTGTCCAGTTTTGCCTTCACCTCATCCATCTGATCATTCCCAAGGATGGTAGCAGATCTTTTCCTCTCAAAATCGGTGTTCTTGGTGCTGTTGATGGATGCTAGGTTTTCAATCACCTTGACTGCCTCCTCTGGATTCTTGGTGTATAAGTTTCCATTGCTGGAATCATCAACAGCCATCTGGTAGTGCACCGCGATGCCCCTGTAGAAAGTACTGAGCAGCTGTACTTCATTGAATCCGTGGTGTGGACAATCTCTCTGGTAGGACATGAATCTGATCCAAGAGCCTCTGAATGATTCCGCAGGCTCCTGAGTGAATGTAGCAATCTTGCTCCTCAAGTCTTCAGCACGTGCCTCATCAAAGAAATTCCATAAGAATGCATTCTTGATTTCGCTCCAGGATTTAAGAGATCCTGGTTGCAACTGCTTGAGCCAATGCAGAGCTTCTCAAGCAAGCGAATATCTGAAAAGCTTGCATAATAGGTAGTCTTCAGAGACTCCTTTGACTCTAATAGCAGAAATCAGATCTTCGAACCTCTGCAGATGGTCCATAGGATGCTCGTGGGATAGTCCATGGTAGGGCAACTGTCCCACAAGTGTGTAGTACTGCACTTTCAGCTCGAAATCCCTCTCAATGGTAGAAGGAAAGATGGCTGATCTGTTGGTGTAGTAGCGATCTGGACGGTTGTAGTCAGCCAACGTCCTGGGTTGCGCAACATCATCTACAGGTAAGGGAGTACCTGTAGTAGCATCAGTCTCAAGGATTGCAGCCCCCTGAGCATCTATTCTCTGATCTGCTGCATTACGCAGATGACCCTTCTGGTCATGCAGGTCACCATTGTTGTCCCGAACAAGTATCAAAGGCGCAACCATTGCTCGCGGTTCAGTATCGATCGATGTCCGTGATGGAATGTCGATCGACGTCGGGTGAAGTGTATCGGTCGACGGAAGGTCTTTGTCGTCGGTTGACAGAGGTGAGTGAGAATAGGTCGACGGAACTGGTGTCTGGGTCGACGGTGGTTGAGCAGGATCGAGCGACACGGAGTTGTTGTTGTCGGTCGATAGGGAGCGCGCTTCCTTACGGATCGTGCGTTCCAGACTTGCAGGATCTGGTGAGAATATCAGTTGGGATTCCTTGTTGCTTCTGGTACTGCTGGGCATGTATCTGAAAATCTAAGAAAAAATTTTCTGTCAGAATACTCAACAAAAATTAGAAAGTAGGCGATCAAAGCTCCCCGGCAACGGCGCCAAATTTGATACCACTCAAATTACCCTAAGGAGTGATTTATACTCTCTCAAATAAGAGGTCTAGTTGTAGTACTTAGGGATCGAATTCACAGGGAGCTAGGGAACATAGAGTTTCTAATATGTTTTGTTAAGCAGGATGTTTTAAGAATTTTTAAAAATAAATTGCAGATTATATATTGAACAAATAATTGTTCAATAGCAAGTTTGGGGTTTTGGTGCTTTAAAAAGTAAATAGCTAGACTTGGGGTTTTTATTCAGGAAAGTTGGAATTATAATCCTATAGATGCCTAATGAGTTGCATGCATGATAATGTGAAGCTCAACTATTCGATCAATAAGTCTTTCGGCCTTTGCGAGCATTGACTATTAACTAGATCTATGCTCTCAACTCTCGTTATATTGATCTATAGAAATGTCGATCGATATTCCAATGGGTGTATCGATCGATACACCTTTTGTACTGTCGATCGATTATTCAAGTATGATATCGATCGACGCGCTCTAGTCAAGCTTTATGCGCAGGTTGATTAAATCTTTACTAAGCTTACTAGATCAGTTCTCGCCTTGCTCATAGTAAGAAACGAAGTTCGATTAGAATGATTTCAGAATGAGAATTAGCCATGGCTTTTATCAATCAATCCTAGGACAAGTTCTAGGTAGCTAATCTAGAGACATGCATTAATGAACAATTCTAATGATGATTATCACAACTCAGCAATCCATAGTTGGGGCTAATCCCTCCTAACCTATTTAAACCCTAAAATCTAACAGGAGAACTACTCAGATATGACTAAGTAATTCATAACAATGGTTAGATATAAAAACTGCATAGAATAAATAAGATAAATATCAATGGAGTTCCAATCACAAATTATAACTTTGGATCTTCTCTCCTATCTATCAGTAAACAATAAAACACAAAGAAGAACACAAAACAAAAGCACACTTTGCCTCTAACATGGCAGCATAGTTTATATAATTAGGGTAAAATTCGTCAGGGGCAATCTTGTAAATTAGTAAAATCTTGGGCTTCAAGTCGGCTGTGACCAAATGGGCTTCTGCGCGCTTCACTATCGATCGACACCATAACTTGTGTATCGATCGATTCTAGCTCTCTAATATCAACCAATTGTCGATCTCGATGGTCATCTCGGGTGCTTGCTCCAAATATCTCCAAAATGCTTTAATATATTCACTTATCTCCAAAACCTTCCTGATCTTATAAATATAATAAATAGACTCTAAAACACTTATAAACTATTGATAAAAAGGGGTCAAATCCATTGTCTATCAATAAGCAGTGAAAGCCCAAATTAAACTCGTGTAAATATTTTTCTACATATAAATTAGCATTCAATTTTTTATAACTTTAAAATTAGCATTCATTGAGGCATCATCAAGTAGTTTTTAGAGAAAATTAGAAATAAGGGACACTTAGAACTTAAGTTTATCCGAAAAGGACTTTTAGAAAAAAGAAATTTCTGATCGGCTGATTTTTAATCCTAAGTGGATAGCTTTAGGATTGAGAAATAAGAACTTTTAGTATTGTTACATCTAGGGAAATAGAATTTAAATTCTTCTTAATACCATAATACCCTTTAATTAGCCAATTAATCTGAAATATAAATAATAATTTGTTTATTTTATTTTATATTTGAAAAGAAAAAATGGAAAAAAGTAAAAACAGAAAGAAAAAAAATAACGAAAGACTTTACCCTAATTTTTTCTATCTTCTTCTCCGCCTAAAGCTTCTCAACCCATCAATGGAGTTTTAGAGTTTTGGAGAATCTTTGCTTTTTCATTGGTGTTTTTCCACTTTATCTTGTCTCTAATCTTTTTTTTTTTTCCACCTCTTTGTTTTCAGACACAAATCAATGAAATCTATTTGCTCTTCCTCTACGGGGGTTTCGTCAGACGATTCTTTCACATTCGCTATCATTAATTTCATCAAAAACCAACGCTCCTTTACACTCAGTACGCAATTAATTCTGTAGATTCTTAGAGCCTTAGATTTTTCTTAAGAAACAAATTGTTATCTTTTTCAACTAAAATTAGTTCTATGGGTTGATACTGGAGCAGAATGTGATCAGTATTTGAGATTATTTATGATCCAACCCTTGTTTCACGTTTTATTTTTAGATTATTAAAAGGTATCTTGTGTTGCTGCAAGTTCATGAGTTATGAACCATTCTGAGACTGGCTGAACAACATGGACCTAAGTTTTTTCTGATGTTCCAAGAACTAATCAATCAGAAGGAACACATTGACCTAATCTTTAGTTAACAAGTGGGAAATCTCTCGACGACAAAATAAACATACAGTATTATATCGTGCAAATGCAGACTCATATGAAAACAGACAAAATATGCTAAGTAATAAACTAATCTCCCATTACCGAAAGGTAAAGTTTATTAACTCAGAATCAAAACCCTCGAGATCATATTAACCACAACAAATATTCAATTTTGTAACTGAACTTTTGTTTTTCTGAAAAGGTAACACTTAAAATCTGGGCCAAAGATACCAAAATTCTTTGTCCTAGTGGTTTAATGCCTTGGGAAGTTATTGATGGTGGTGGATTAGAACCATAGTTCTGCACTTTTTAACCTTTGTTCGAATTTTAATTAATTCAAATATCGTATTCATGGTAGATTTCGTGTAGATTTAGGAAAGATAAAATATGACAGTTTTCATATTTTCGTGATTTAGGTATAATATGTATCATATGTTATGTAGAACACTGCATAGTGGGTGAAAAATCTATTCTTTCTTAGGCGTAGCATTAGGCAAAAGGCAGAACAGCTTATGACACATAAACTATGTAAGGTAAATCGTAGAATTGTTTCTATAAGTTGTAATCAAGCTTCAGGTAGACTAGCAACATCTTGGCAGAATATAACCGAACGAATTATAGCTAAGACAAATATATAAAAAAGTTTTGTTTGCAATTATATACCAATGATAGATCTGTGCATAATACTTAGTATCCGATTTATAGATTAAGTAGATTGCAAGAATGAGTATTCTATCATCAACTATAACATAAAATAAAATATGACTCCACTACTTTTTAAAAAAATATTAAACATATAAATAGTCATACTTATGTTTCTAATAGTTTTCATATTTTTTATATTTTTAAAATTTAGTTTACTATTTTTTTCATTATAATCCAAAATGACCAAAAATATCAAAAGTCTTAAATGGACAAACAAAAATTAAAAGTGTGACTCCATAGTTTTTATCCATAGTTTTATCTATACGAGAGACACAGAGGGACCAATATTGTTTACCAAGTTGGTATTCATTGTCGACTGCCTTATGAACAAACTGTGTTTCTCTTTTAGCCAGACTCTGTTTACCTCAGTTCGGCTTTGTCAAAGGATAGGCTTGTGTAATTATAGATTGATGTGCATGCACAAGATATATTTGGCGAGTTATTGTGGAACCTCAGGTACACATATTCAAGCTACTACTTATGTGTAGAAGTTTTGTCCTTGCAGGTTCTTATATAAAAGCATTGTTTTCTTCCTCTTTTTCTTTAGTCCTCAGAAATTTCTAATTCCATTTTTTATTTTTGAAGGTACATTGAGATGGAGAGAAAAGATGGTGCAAGAACAGTCCAAAGACGGAGACACTGGATGAAATCTCTCCTTTGTTCAATGTTTCTTCTTCCATTTATGTTTGTTCTATAAATTCAAAATTCTGTAAGTCCCACATTCTATCTAAATGAGTTTTATCTTCTTTAATTTTGTAGTTGCAATGTGATGGCTGTTAGATCAAGAAAAGTTCCAAGATGGGAAACCATGCCTCCAAAACCTAGCAACCCTTAATCTCTCACATTGTATTTTCAGCGACAGCATTACCGATCCAATTTTCGGGTCTTCGTACTTTAGGACACTCTTATAAAAAGATTCACTCAGAAGATAGATACGTTTATCATGTGTCCGAAAGTCGGTTGCTGCATATGTGAAGATCCGTGTCACATTCTCGTTTTTTTTTTTTTTGAAAAGCAGTGGCGAAATGATGAGATAAAGGAACTTGAATTCTGAAATGATGAAAAGCTATTCATGATGGTCTTAACAAATTCTTGGATTCATATTTCAAAATATAAGCATTTCCCTTATAATGTATATGTTATCACTATAATATAAAACACTATCCTTACAATAGTTGTATGCATGTTTTATTCATTAAATCATTTCTTATATAAGTCTTTTATTAATATTTGTACCAGCAAGTCTTCATTTAAGTCTTTCACGTCAATATATGTATCTGTCATGGTTTATAAATTCTACAACTAATCTTGTTACTCTATCAGTTTAAGCCCATATTATCGGTTTTCAGATCTTGTTATTTAATTTCTAAGTCTTAAAGAGTAAATAAAGCAAGAAGCCCTTTCTAAAAAAAAAAACGAGACTATATAAACCGCTAAGTCTTTGTTGTTGTCAAGAATAGAAAAGATTTAGAATTGGTGATATCAAAATTCTATCACATATGGAAGGAAAGAAATGGGAGGAGACATCAGGCAGGTTTCCGCACGGTGGATCAAGTAGTTCGAATCATTGATAATGCAGTGCGCAACATAATTACTGCACTTCGATTCAAGGCTGATCATAAGTATGCAGGATTGATGCAACGATGGTTTGCAGTCTCAGCTTAATACATAAGAAAATAAGAAATATTTCTTATAACCTTGTAAAAAAAATTTTAGGCTTTCTAGACTCTTGTAAATTCCTATTATTTATACATTGATCAATAAATTTCACATTTCATCAACAAAAAAATTCAAAATCTCATTCAATAAAGAACTGGATCTAACAATTTTTAACTAAGGTTACTAGAAGCTTTCTTGACCTGTTTGCTAGCATGAATCTTAGCATAAATCTCCTTCGTTCTATAAGCCAACAAAATGTCTAAACCAACTCCAATAACAGAAGCTAAAGCCATGACCAAGAAAATGAGACGGTAACAGTGAGCTCCTACGCAAGTGTTGCCTCCACCAGGAGTTGGTGTAGCCTCTGCATCGTAGAGAAATCCGGCGAGGAGACCAGAGAAGAGGAACGAGCCGAGGGGCAAGTTAAGTACTAAGATGTTGTAGATGAGACCATAGTATTTGAGACCAAAGAGTTCTGATGCTGTGGGTACAGTAATGGCTAGACGGACACCATAACAAACTCCGACCACCATTGAACCGATGTAGAGTGAATTAGGCACTGCTAAAGCCATTAGTAGATATCCTACGGCCATGAGGATTTGAGATGCTGCGTTCCATAGTGGTCTTGGTGTTCCAGCTTTCCTGTAGAAATTATAAGAAAATTTACATTTTTTATTAGTAAAGTAATTAAATCAACATGCTTTTTTCATTCCTTTTTGAACAACAAAACAACATGCTGATTGATAATGATGTACTACGTTTACACTTTACAGTAAGGTAACTGTTGTAACAATTGTGAGAAGAAACATATGCGGAAACAGATGAATAAAAGCGATGTAACTACGACACGGATATTTAACGTGGTTCACCCCTAAGGCTACGTCCACTGGCAAAGAGAGATCTTATTATTGGAGGCGATATTTAGTTTACAGAGTGCAAGTTTAGGGTTACTTCGAATACAAGATATATATAGTAGCATCTCGTATCTAAAACCCTAGACTTTATGAACTCATGGGCCTAAGCCCATGATCAGATGTAACATCCATAATAACTTGATGCAACGCTCTTGATGCAACCGAGTCGGTATGATGTACGTGATGTAACATCCATCGCCTAGATGTAACATCCATCGCCTAGATGTAACATCCAGATTCAAGGCATATCAACAAATCTCCATCTTGACTTGAATCCTCCCAATAACAGATGTACCAGATGCACCTTCAAGTGCCAGATGTACCAGATGCGTTTCTCTGCGCCAGGTGTACCAGATGCGCCATCAGCGCCAGATGTACAAGATGCACTTTCAAGTGCTTGATGCGCCATTAACGCCAAATGTACCAGATGCATTATTCAACGCCAAATGTACCATCGCTTTCTTTGCCTCAGATATCCCTTCGGACCAGATATGTTGCTATGACAAACCAGACGCCCTTTAACGGCCAGATGCTCAACTAGAGCCAGACGTTCGTCATCAGCCTGATGTCCCAACGGACTAGATGTCCCAACAGACCAGATGGTCCAACGGACCAGACGCCCCAACGGGCCAGATGTCCCAATGGACCAGACGTCCCAACAGACTAGATGCCCCTACGGGCCGGATGTCTCAACGGACCAGACGTCCCAACGGACCAGATATCCTTGCGGACCAGACGTCCCAACGGGCCAGACGTCCCGACGGGCCAGACGCCCCGACGGGCCAGACGCCCCGACGGGCCAGATGTCCCAACGGACAAGATGTTCCAACGGACAAGATGCCCCAACGGGCCAGATGCCCCTTCGGGCTGGATGCCTCTTTGGGCTAAACCATATACATGGTGAGATGAACATTTGCAGTGCACAAAGTACTGATAGGTTCATTTGAAGACATCACGAACCTTGTCAACACCTCATTAATATATGCCTTATGTGACAAGAACAACTCCTTCTCCCTATCTCTGAAGATCTCCATCCCTAAAATCTTCATTGCTGCACCCAAATCCTTCATCTCAACTTTAGAATTCATAAGCTTCAGGTTCTCGATGTCACATATCTTTTCTTCAGCTATCAACAGTAACCTTCTAGTCTGGTTTAAATTCAATATAATATTTAAGTTTGTAAAGAATCTAGAGGGGGATATTCACGTGATACGGAAATTATAGAGTGTGGTCCAAGTAAAGGTAAAGAACAAGAACTAGTTTGGACATGTCTATGCACGAATACAAAAATTCAAAATGAAACAAACAGAGCTATCTGAAAAATCACTTTTCTTTATATGAAAAGTCACTAAAGGAAGCAAAATGCAGACAAACACAAAAACGCATTGAATCTTGTGTGTCCATTGATGTGGATGTAAAATGATATACGTCACGTAATAGTTTTTAATCTATATTATAAGAGTTCTCATATTATAACGAGAGTAAAGCATAGGATCCCGGAGCTGTAGACTTAATCTTTTATAGTGACTGTAAATTTTAATGTTATAGAATTTTAGTCTAAAGTTTGAATTATTCATAAATCTTCCAAAATCAAAATGGTAGCGTCCTGAATATTATTTTTTTTACAATAAAAAAGAAGAAGAAAATATGAAAATATTATGCATGTGAAAAAATTCTACAATATTTACCAATTAAACCTTTAAGTTAGTTTTGAACCAAACATACCATCAAAACGATTGAATAGTTTTGTCAAAAAAAAAAAATTAACAGATTGAATAGTAAGTTTGCGGATACAAACAATTGCTTGGAACACAAACTGAAGTGTCGGGAGGTGCTGATTGGAAGAACCTAACCAACTAATTATATTTTTTAATTTGAAACTTAAAACATATACCTTTCGAAAAGATTTTTTTTTTTTTTTTAAGGAAACTACTGAAAATGAAATTTGCTGATTGTAAAAAAAAAAAAATTGAAGTAGGTGGAAACTTACTTGAGAAAGTGTTCGGAGAGAGTACCGGAGAGAATGCGACCGAAGAATCCCCAAATACTAGTCATGGAGACGAATATCGAAACATCAGTGTAACCAAGAGCAAGCCCTATCTGGCCCATATTGTTCATCACTGCTAAACCAGTTCCTACACCACACAAGAACGAAACAAATAGCACCCAAAAGTCAACGGTCAACATCGCTTCCATTATCGTATGGTCTTCTCCCAACACCGGCCTCTTCCTCTCCCCCACAAGATTCTCCTCTTCCACCGCCGCGGCCGCAGCCTCTACAGCGATCACTTCCTTCTCCTCCGCTATCTCGGAGCTGAGCAAGGGTTCTTGAATCTGTCCTTCAACGTCTTGTTCACCACGATTCAAGCTTCTGATGAATGCATGGAAAGGTACAGCGATGGGAGAGAACAAGAGGAAGAGAAGTATAGAGGCGAAAGCGACTGAGAACACTCCGGTTTTGATTCCGATGAGGTCGTAAGACTGAAGGTAGACAGCGACTACAACCGCTACGATGTTGAACACGGCGAAG
The DNA here is from genome assembly GCF_020379485.1 of Brassica napus. Lineage (NCBI taxonomy): Eukaryota > Viridiplantae > Streptophyta > Magnoliopsida > Brassicales > Brassicaceae > Brassica > Brassica napus. The sequence continues at coordinate 35,683,378 of NC_063446.1, forward strand.
TAGCGAGTCTCTTCGCTGTCCTCGTCGGCGGAAGAAGCTGGAGGGATCTCGCGGAGGAAGAAAACCGCCGTGAGACAGACAGCGAAAGGCACGACGGCGAGTAAAACAAGAAACGACGCCGGATAGTTAGAGAACAGAGCGGTGCAGAGATCGGTGAAAATAGCAGTGCTTAGGCCTACGTATCCTTTCAATATGCCTGAGACCGGACCACGGTTTCGCCGGAAGTTTCGTATGCATGTCACTAGAACCGCCGTGTTCATCCACGTCGTGCTGTTTCCTCCCATACAGAGGAACACACACATCTGTAATCCAAACACAAAATCTTGTCATAACTTGCACGAATGAGTTTCAGACAGACATAAAGAAAGATAATCCGAGCTAGTGGAACGCTGGGGATATTGGTCAAGCGAAGCCGAAGCTAGTTAGGAGTAGTATGATTGGAAAACATTTGATCGAATCAAAAATTTTTTGAACCAAAGTTGATGGTTTATAAATATATATATTAATTATAAAAAGAAAAAAAAAAAGAAAGATAATCTTTTTTAGCAAAAAAAAAAAAAGAAAGATAATCTTTACCTGCCAGTAAGGGAGCGGGGTGATGGTACGGCTAACCACGAGCCATTGTACACCATAGCCAAGAAGACCTTCGAAACAGCCGATAAGGAGGATGACTGGTGTGGAAAGACGATCGGAGGCGAGGCCAGCGAGGATTCCAAAGGCTTTTCCGACGTCTTTAGCAACGGAGAGGTTGTTGAGTTGGAGCTGGTTGAGGTTCATGAGGGACTTGAGAGCGCTGGAGTAGTTGGAGAAGGTGTAGTTGTTGCCGGAGATGGATTGAACCCAAACCGCCGTTACAAAGCCAAGCCATTTTAGTGCAGAAGAGTAAGAAGAGGAAGATCTCAGGAAACCCATTGCTGAAAGAAGATGAATTTGTGGGTCGTGGAGGTTAAAAGTAAGGGAGGCTTTATAGAAGAAACAGGGGAAGATTTCGTTTGTGCTTGTTTTAATTTAATTAAATTGTTTTTTTTCACATTTGTCAACAAATAATAAAAAATGGTTTATTTAAATTTACAAGTGGGATGAGAACAAGGTACGGCAACGTCATGTAATACGGTTAAAGGTGGGCAGGCCGCGGATATATCACGACATGAAATATTTGAAAGCCGGTGTGCTCATATTATATCTTTTCTCAGTCGTTTAAAACAAGTGAAAAAGTCGTATAAAGCTAATAATAATAGTAGGTGGCCAACTAGGCAATGTTTTTTTTGGTAAAAAACCAACTAGGCTATGTTGCTCTCCCTTGCTGCTTAGGAATATGCTTCTTCTTCTTTTTTGTAAAAGATATATGTTTGTTCCTTCTAAACCTATATATAGTACATATTATACTCCTAATTGAAGTTGTATAAGGATTTTATAATCTTCACTACATGTAAATTTGAAAATAATAAGGTTTAATATCGTATTTAATTTGAACTTCTATATTACTAAAAGCATTTTTAATTGATTTGCAGATTCAATTCATTTCACTACTGCATCTGGTTCTTTGATAAATCTATTATTCACATCTCTAATTCTATAAGCAGTAGTGTAAAACGCATATTGGTTTGGTTAAGTTTCGTATTTGTCTTTTATTTTGTTTGTTTCCTGATACAAAGATTTTTCTAAATTAAGATTGAACAGTTTTGAATTTTGTTATAAGATGTCAGTTTATCCAAAAAAAAATCAATGTTAAGAATAAATACTTCAAAAAGAAAAGACCTAGAAAAAAAAGAAAAAAAAGGGAAAAATGCTAACGAAAAGATGTACACATAAAAATGTATATCAAGGAATGAAAGCATCCATTACATGCCGACGAAAAAATCATCCATTACTTTATCGTCAAGACATGAACTTGATCGGTCTAGTAAATCTGTTTGCGTTTATAGACTATTAAATATTATTTAAATAAATTTGGTTCAAATAATAAAAAGATCAAATATATTAAAATTTTAAATATTAAAAAATAATTAGATGTTCTTTTCTTCTACTTTATTAATATAAAAACTTATTATTTTGCACGATTTAATTCTCTTATAAATGAAATATAAATGACTTAAATCTCTCTTTCAATATATGCATCATCTCTTCTATTAATTCAGAGTCCTATTTTTATCTATTGACTAGGAATCGTCAACTCCGCGCAAGCGCGGAGATCTGTGTTTGGTGTATTACAGCAGTTCATTATGCTTGCAATTGAAAGATAACGTGTGTATGTTACTGGTTAATTTGTGTACATTTTGAGCTACGATTAATGTATTCATATATATATATATATATATATATAGTGTTATTGTTTTTTTGTTGCTTATTCAGATCCGTTATTCTTCTCCTGCAAAATATTATGTTGTGTATGTCATCAACAGTCATCTTTCTACGATATTCTTTCTCAAGAGTCAGGACAACACTTCAATAATCAGGCAATTAACTTGCAAAGTTTTTACATTTATCATTCATATATTTTTCACGGTTATAATAAAAACCTAGCAGCTCCAAAGAATCAGAAGATCAAAAATAGAAAAAGAAATAACAAACAGCCAATTGTATTTTATATATTTTGAACTCTATAGATTGTTTAATATCAAAATAAACAATGCTATATAGCCCCTTACACATTATAAGCGATGTTATAGAAACATTTATTTCATATTGGAGATAAAAACATCAAGTTCATCCAATATACAGACATATAGAAAAAAAGCAAATGAGAAACAAACATAGAAGACAAAAGTACAACACTCATATCTCAAACTCTCTCTCCCAACATCTTCTTTTCTTCTCTCAGGGCCTTGACACATTGTTTGGGTAGTGAGCTACAATATGATCATAAACAGCAAGTGTAAGAAAATCATCAAGCTCACTTGCAGTACATTGCTTTGTAAACTTCTTGCAGTTGTCCTTATACATTCCTTTCTTAAACTTATCTTTACCAACTTCTTTCTCGATTCTTTCCATCTCTTCTTCCACAACTCTCTCAAACAACTCTTTGTTCACCCTGACTCCAAGCCCATCTCCGTCCAACTCCACTTCATACCTAATCCATTGCCAGTTCTGGACACGACTTATCTCAGCTGGAGCCGCATCTTCCATCAGGTTATAGCGTGGGACAGATCCTGATCGTGTTAGCCACACTGCTAAGTATTCGATCCCCACACGTCTGTTCAGCCTTAGACCCTCTGCTCTGATCTGTACTGTTTAAAATAAAATAAAAACATTCCAATCTGCATGGATGCATTCACAGGCCACATGGGCAATTATCCAAACCAAATAAAATCCACGAAGCATCTGCAATAACAAAGCACAAATGAATTTGTATAGCAAAATCCATGAGCGTTACATTCGTTAATTTTTTTTCACTTGACATATCATCCATACTCTTGCAAACTATACAGTTGTTAAGGTTTTAAAAGAGACCACAAATGAATTAAGTGACTTAAGCCATCTCCTAACTTCCTTACCTGAATGTTCATCGGCATGAGTCTGATATCAACCTGAACATAAGTAAAAGGAAACAGAAACAATCACACATATATAACAAATGACCATTGAAAAAACTTGTCTTTTTACTTAAAAGGATAGTTGACCTTATAGTGGAGAGGCAAGCATTCTTTAAGCTTAGTTCTCAAACGCATACCAAATATAGTTGCCATATAATCCGTATGGTCGGTGTAAACGTTATCGTGAATTGATCACATAACCAAAACCCACAAACTCACAAATCATTAAAGATCATGTACACACAAAAAAAAAGCCTCACACTTTTGGATCCAAAATTAAACTTTTTTTTCTCACTATCATTGGGACTACACAGTGAGATCATTAAACAGAGGACTAATAATACTCACTGGACGCGATTAAGCTTGTCATCGAGAGTGATGGAGTCTTCAGACAGAACACTTAGTTGCTCCAAGGAGTAAGGGTGTTCCAGATCTCTTATGTCTCTTACATACTTTGTCTATTTTCGTCAAAGAATCCTAAATAGCTCAAAAATCCAAAAAAAAAGAAAAATATCAAAAAAACTAATCTAACCGAAGTTAAAAGGATATCATAGATGTCGAGAGGATCAAGTGCAAATCTATTTGCTCAGAGCAAATCTCCTTATAAAAAAAATTCTCAGGCCGAAATCCGATCTACAGAATCAGTTACGACTTGAAATTCAAAGGCGAAAGCGGAAACTTTACCGTGTTCTTCTGCTGCTGAGTACTTCTTGATTCTGGCAGCTCTAAGAGATGGGGATTGTGTTATATGTGGACGTATATTTATAGGATTCAACTGAGAAGCTTCTGAAACGTACCGATGAAAGTTTAGTTGTAGTTGTTAGAATTAAAGGCTGATATATGGATTGATTATCTTCGCTAACTGAAACGGTAAACGTAGGGGCGGGATGACTATGACATCATCGTGCTTATTTAGGTTTTTGTCAACAATTTATGTTGTAAAAAAATTAAAAAAAATTGTGGAACCCAAAATATGCCATGTGGACACTTTTATAGGGAGAGAATATGTAATGGGCTCCGACCAATACGTAAAACCAAGAGAATATGTAATGGGCTCCGACCAATATGCCATATTGATTTTTTTTTTAAATTTTAAGTCCAGTCCAAAATGACATGGCATATTGATTGGTTCTCAATATTTTTGCCTATGTGGCAAGGTTTAGGAGAGAGAGATTTAGTCCCTTTTATATAGTAGGATGATAAAAGGTTATCACTTAAATTTTAAATAGTCCAACAAAACATATAACAATATTTGAATTACTATAAACATGTAATAGTATTTAAAGCATTTTATAACAATATTATTCATAAAAAACAACATGTAACAGTAATCAAAGATTACAAAATCCTTACGTTTGAATTTAACTATATTCTTTTGACATACGTTTGAATTGAGCATTTAATGTTTTGTAATTTAACTTTAAATTTTTAATATACCTTTTTTAGAATCAACATATTTTACTATACCTTTCATAATAAAAAAATTCACAGCTTTAATGTACAGGCACTATAAATAATCTAAATGCAAACTTTAACATTTTCTGACAATATTTTTAACACTATTTTAGTAAGTTCATCTATTTAATTATTTAAAATTAATAAGTTTTTTAGATTTTATTTTCGATTTATAAATAAATTGTAACAATAAAATAATTTGTATAAAACTAAACTGTTATGTAATAATGCTGAACAATATAAATTAACAATATGACACAATATATAACATCAAATATTAAATAAAATAACAAATTAATTTATAATAAATTTAAAACTATTTTCATATATACGAATATCTAAAGTTGTTGTCACTAATAAAAATGACTAAACAAAATTTAAAAGAAAAAAATAACTCCAACTAATTAAACATTTTATTAAAAAAAAATAATATAACAAAAAAATGTTTATTTAATTTCGCAAATGAAAAATAAATAAGAAATTTAAACTGATCAATATCTTAGTATAACTTACGGCAGCTATAAATATAAAAAAAATTTTTCTTCGTCTTTCAAACGATTTTGTATTTTTGTAATCGTTAATTCGAGTTTCAATAATATGAGATTCTCTTAAACCCAATCTTAGTTTGACTATTTGTGAAATAGGTAAAATCCAAGTTAATTAAGCACAAACCATTTACCAAACAACGGTAAATATATCTTTTTCAAAAAAAAAAAATCAGCCGTAAATATATGAAACCAAATTGTATAAAGAATATTATTACGTTATATGTAGAGATTTGTATTAGTATTGGTATTGATTTATTTCTTAAACTTTGTATAATGCATGTTGCTGATAAAGAAAATATAAGACTGATACTTTTGAAAGAGGATCGCAAATTTGTTAAAACAAGTAAATTAATCCCCTAGCCTATATTTGCGAAGTGATTTATACACATGTCGTCACTACAATCATTTTCGCTGAAAAAAAGATGACATTGCACATAAAATAAATGACATAGTTTTAGAAAATAGTGACATGACATCATATTAATTGTGAGATGTAAAATTTCCTTATAAAAATTTAAATTTTTTTGCAAAGATTTTAAATATGGTAATAGAAATAACTCATATATCATCATTAATGTCAATTTTTATGGTAAACTATTAATTATATTAATAATTTATATATCACAATTAAAATAATAATATATATGTATATATGTATCTCACATTAATAAAAATAAACTAAATAAAGTAACACTAATCCAAAAAAAATTGATAGTTAAATATTTAAACATTATTTAAATTTATCCGTTCATCTTCATCATTTAAATTAACAAAAAAAAATTTCAGTTTAACTAAAACAAACAAAGTCTCAAATTTATTAGAATTTATATTTATATGTATATATATATATATATATGTATATATTTAAAATTAGATGGGAAGATATATATATATATATATATATATATATATATATATTTTAAAAATAAATAATCATTAAACACAATAATATAATTAAAACTATTTTTATAAAATCTAATTTTATCTTTATTAAAAATTAAATCAAATCAAATTTAAATAATTATACCAAATCAAAAAAAAAAAAGATTACAAAAATATGTTTATGATTTTTTATAACTATTGAAGTTAAAATATAAATTAATAATGTTGAAATATAAATCAAAATTTTCTTTTGAAATAAAAAATATTATATTAAAAATTACTATTTCTGCGCCATCAAAAACTCCTAGTTGCACAGTAAACTTCAATGAGGCTGACTAATTAACAAATAAATGAGAAGTTGTGCTCGGAACGTACGCAACTAATATTGGCAACTTTTGGGATATAGCTCTCATCAAAATTCAAAGCTTTGTTTAATGGATATAATTCCAAAATGGGAATAATACGTTCACTTAGTTAAAGAAAAAAAGGAAATTTGTCAAATATGCCTCAAAACATGACTTTGATTGGAAAAGTATATCTAAACTTGAATCAAAAGAAAAAATAACTCAAAAATCTCGTGGAATTACAGTCAGACCCATGTGACCAAACAAAAAAACAAAACTTATTTTTACGAATATAGCCCCGTAAATTCTTCTTAATCTTCTGAGATATTGTACGTCGTCTAGACGACGTCCATGGAAATCTTCTGATATAGTTAATCTTAAAAATAATTTATAAAAATTTAAAAAAATATTTTGATAAGTGAAAAATTAAAATCATATAATTACAAACGGTTTTAAGTAATATAAATTTAGATATAAAAAATTGAATTGTTTAGGGGTTATGTTTATAGTCTAGACGACTAACAAGTAAGTCGTCTGGCGATTAGAACTTCCGCTAAAAATATTTTAGTTTTCCGCTAAAAATATTTTAGTTTCCCGCTAAAAATATTGAAGTCTTCTGGACGGCTTACAAGTAAGTCGTCTAGGAATTCTTCTATTAGAAGACTTACTTGAAAGCCTTCTGAATCGAAAATATTTAACCTTATTGGAATTTTTGTCTCCATATATAAAAAAAAATTACACATTATTTCTCCTCCTCTCAAATGGCTACAACAAAAAAATTATGTTTCTCATTCTAAAACTCTCCAACCTTTCTCTAATCTCTTTGAACTTATAAACACCAAACTTTATATCAATTTATTGTTTTTGTCTCATGTTTTTCTCACTAGTTTATCTTGTTTTGCAGGTTTTTCATCACATGGTTCTCATCTTCCACTCATTTAAAGGTAGATCTATTAATTTTACATATATATTTTTGTGTGTTCTATAAATGTAAATCTATAATCTTCCACTCGTTTTATCTGTTTTTAAGTCATTTGAACATTTTTTATATGCAGGTTAGATCTGGGTTTGATATACATATTTTTCAAATCTGGAGTAGACTTTGGAAGACTTCCGAGAAGATTTCCCATAAGTCTTCCAAAGTATTCTAAAATATAATGTGCTAGAAGACTTCCAGGAAGTCTTTTGACGGAGTCTTCTCACATGTTTCCCTTTCATAACAGATCTGAGTGTTTTGGTAAGTTTTTATGTCTGATTTTTCTTCATTTGGTAACCTCCTGTTGAATGAAGTTCTTACTTTTTTCCCAAACTAAAACTCTCCAAACCCACTCTATTTTCTTTGACTTGAAAACACCAAACTTTATATGCATTTTTCATTTTTGTCTCATTTTTTTCTCATTAATCTATCTTTTTGTTACAGGTATTTAACCAGATGGTTCTCATCTTCCACTTGGATATGTACGTTGTGTGTTCTATAAAAGTAGATCTATATAATTTTTAACTCATTTTCTCTATTTTAAGCCATTTGAACGTTTTTCATATGCATGTTTTTCATATCTGGATTTGATATACATGTTTATCAGATCTGGAGCAGACTTGGATGACTTATAGGAAGTATTCTCGGAGGAAGTCTTCTAGCGCATTATATTTTAGAAGACTTTCGAGAAGACTTCTCATAAGTCTTCCAAAGTCTTCTAAAATATAATGTACTAGAAGACTTCCTGAAGGAATTTTCTTCTATATCAAGTGGAGTCTAAGCTTGTCTTTGTAGAGGAATGATGTATAATAGTTTTGTTTGTGATTTGTTTTATGATTTGCATGTGTATTCTTTTAGTTGTGATTTTTTTGTAAATTTGAAAAGATATTAATAAATTTTTGTGGTAAATATGTACATATTCCACAATATTATCTTGCCAAAATTAATTGACATAATTGAAGTTATTGATAGAACTTCAATAATAAAACACAATAACACAAAAAATTAATCAAATTTATTACAACTAAAGGAGAAGAATTCCCAAGAAAACTTAGTCAAATTTACAAAAGATAAACCATTACATAAGTTCAAAGATAGAACACTTTCATTAGAAGTCTTCTGGGAAGTCTTCTCGGAAGACTTAAATCTAAAGCGTAAAATTGAAAAATAAGCGGCAAATTTAAGCGGAAAATTAAAATTTAAGCAGGAAATTCAAAATTTAAGTGAAAATTGAAATTTCAAATTTTTTGAGAGTTAAAAAGTATATCTTATGATATCAGAAGACACATTAAAACATGTTACTTGATATTCTTGAAGTTACTTAACACTTTTTAAAATTAAATAAACATATTTTAAAGTTACTTAACAAATTTAGAAAAACTAACGTACAAGACTTCCATGGAAGTCTTTTGGAAACATTAATACCCATGAATGTCGGTAAACTCATAATTAAAAAAAAATAAGTTATGAATTTCATTCATGAGCTCAAATATCGACTAATATACATGAATTAACAAAAAAATATTAAAAAGTCTTTATAGTTTTAGAGAAAATGAAAGTTTATTACACATTGACGCATACTACTTCCACGAAGGTCGTCTGGTAGACTTCTAGGAAGTCGTCCATTTGGGTTAGTTTTGCAATTGATTTTTAACTTACACGACTTACATGGAAGTCGTCCATCTTTGTTTGTTAAAAAAAAATTCGAGACAACTTCCATGTAAGTCGTCTAGGGTAAACAAGTTAGTTTTGCATTTGACTGGATTGTGTCAGAAATTTGACTTTTCCTGGACGAATTACACATAAGTCATCCAGTAGAAAATTAAAAAAAATCAATATTTTCTTATACCTATACGACTTCCATGGAAGTCAATATAGATTTTTTTAATTTTCTACTGGACGACTTATGTGTAATTCGCCCAGGAAAAGTCAAATTTCGGACACAATCCGGTCAAATGCAAAACTAACTCGTTTACCCTAGACGACTTCCATGGAAGGAAGTCGTCTCAGGTTAGTTTTGCAATTGAAAAATAAAATAATTTTTTTTTCTAGACGACTTACACGGAAGTCTTCCGTCCGACGACTTATATGGAAGTCGTCCAAGATAAGCAAGGTTTGACCAGAATCTCGGAATAAAATCATGGACGACTTTCGTGTAAGTCGTCTAACGGACGACTTCCGTGTAAGTCGTCTAGAAAAAAATAAATCTTTATGTTTTATTTTCAATTGCAAAACTAACCTGAGAACTTACATGGAAGTCGTCTAGATATAACAAAATATTGATTTTTTTAATTATCTACTGGACGACTTATTGGTAAGTCGTCCAGGAAAAGTCAAATTTCTGACACAATCTAGTCAAATGCAAAACTAACTCATTTACCCAAGACGACTTACATGGAAGTCGTCTCGAATTTTTTTTTTAACAAACAAAGATGGACGACTTCCTAGTAAGTCGTATCTAAAAACACATTTAAAAGTCAATTGCAAAACTAACTTCTGCATTGATTAGAAGATTTCCATGTAAGTCGTATACAGCCAAACGACTTACCCGGAAGTCGTCTGGGCGACCAAATCTGAAAAAAAAACTGATTTCATAGTTTCAACTAGTGAAATAACTTGTTTAGCACACATAAGTCTTCTCCAAGCACCCAGAATCTCAAACAAAAGTGACCCACCAAGAATCTTAAGATTCAATGGCTTTATCAACCATAAAAATTTTAGAATCAAAATCTTTGTTTTTTTGGATGAATATAGAGAGAAAGTGAAAAACATGTTGTTCTTAGTTCATAAGAATTGAGAAAGAAGAAGTGTAAATCGATTTGAGGTGCATTAAGAGCTTCAAATTGGTTGTTCATGGTGGTTGGTGTATTGACGGGAATGACAATCTTGTAAATACTTGAAGATGATGAAGTTGAGAGTAAAAATGTCATTTTCGAAAAAAAATTAATGACATTTTCGTGAATAATCTGAACTTGTGGGGTGAATAAGATAAAAAAAAATGTGCAAAGGAAACATATGTTAGTTTTGTGGTTGACTTTATGTTTTGAGTCAGTTTTAAATCTAGGAAAAAATGCACTTCTTATTCCAGTCTCATCAAACTCGTTGTTGATTAAAGTCAGCTTAGGTTTTGGTCTAGTAAATCTGTTTGCGTCTAATCCACTTTCTCTATTTCGACTTTTTGTATTGGATTGAGAAAATTTCTTGATTATAAACGCAATCATTTGTTCATTTAAACGAGTTGGATGTGATAAGTGGTCTAACAGTGTCCCCGGTCCATGTTAAATCAGAACTTGTCAAATATACATTATATAAACACTATCATTTCGAAAGTCTTCGATTCTTTTTATCTAAATTTCAAAGACCTTGTTTTGTCAATGTATTATAAACTAAACTATGGGAGACCTACAGAAAATATTAAATTTCACATGACCACGTAGTCGCTTACGAAGCAAATTGCTACTTAATTTAGAGGCTGATTGGTTCTTCCAATAGGTTGTGTGTGAATTGTGATAATGATTTTTGGTGTTTGACGATAATCACTAAAAGTTCTTCCATTTATTTTGGATTGTTTCAAATCTCTTAAAATAAAAAGTATTAAGTTTATTTATACAATAATTTGAAAAATACTCTATTTATAGTTTAAAATTTGAATAATATATTTATATTGTTAAGTTTTGAAAAGTACACTTTTTGAAATGTGATAAGACATTTTAATCCAAATTTGAATAAAAAATTACTTATTCTAATTACTACTAAATTACAAATTCAAAATTACTATTATTATTGTTTATGTTTATGATAATACAATTTTCCTGATTTCATGTATCTTCGTAGATCTTTGCAGTAGCAAGAGAGAAAAAATCTATCACAGCAGCATCGAAGTATGTGAATTTTTGAATTAGTGGATGTATGTGCTTACTTCATTATGTCAATTTCAGAGGAAATGTATCCCAATTGTTTATGTATGATGATCTCGGTAAACTGGTCTAAATTTCAGGTCTAAAGTGTGTGTCTTGAGCATTCAAAACATGTTTTGGGAACTTACTTTGATGTCTGTGGGATACAGAATTGGAATGTAGAAGATCTATCACTCATGAGACACATCGAACTATATATAAAGATTATCGTACTGTGTAAATATACTACTTTTGATGTTTTCTGAATCAAAAGAAAAGCAAAAGGCTATATAGAAAGCTTATTCAGGTCTTCTTTTAAAAGATGTAATAATAATCTTAACATGATAAGAAATCATATGACGAAACTGCTGCAGCCATAGATGTTGGCTATACAAAGAGCCGATGTCTACGAGATTAGATGACGAGAATATACAAAATCAAATTACACCTAAGAATATTGGTGACAAAATAACACAAACATATAAGCCCTACAAAAACGGAGAGCTAGGGGAAGAACAAGATGATACAAATAAATGGAGACCCATAAAGGAGTGAGGAGATAGAGAAAATGGGAAAACATCAAATTTTTAGTCTTTTCATCAAAATAAATGTAAGATATCGTATAATAGGATATTATACACAGATTTAGGAGTGTTATTTAAAAACAAAAAAAAAATCTGTAAAATAAATATATTTTTTTTAGATTGGGTATTTAGTCATTAACTTAAATAAAAGTGTAGTTTTAAAAAAAGATAAATGGAATTATAGTTTTCAAAATAAAATCTCAAGTACATGTATTTATCCAAATTTAATTAGGAAAATACCTTATTTAGGATTTCAAAATTTTAAAATGCACTGCTTATTTGATTTTTTGAAAACTACACTATTTTATATATGATAAGACATTTTTGCCATGATTTAAATTAAAATTACATTTTTATTATTTTAAATTATGTATGTACGTAGGTCAAGGTCACATTTTAATTTCCTAATCAAATTGTATGTTGTGGTACTGAAAATTGTTTTTATTAGGTGTTTAATTCATACGAAACCATGTAAGATTTGCTAGTGATTGTATTGAACATTTTTCAGATTGCTTAGTTATGAAAGAATTCATGTCATAAATCCAGGTGGCGGCAAAGAAGATGCAGAACAGGACCTCTAGGTAGTATTCTTTGTTTGAGAAAAAAAAAAGACGTAGAAGGGAATGACGAGATAAGAATCCATCTGATTCTAAGGATATTGAAACCTCGTGTAAATTGACGTCCGACTGTTATAAACTTTTGAGAATGTTAATTTTCTTGCGGTTGAATGTTATCTTTTTGTCCAACATCATGGGATATATATGTTTACTTAAGAAAGATTTATAAACCTTTCAATCCTAATTTTGGAGACCTATAACAAGCACTTCACGTACTACGTCATCACATAGTAGAAAAGAGAGACTTAACTCTGTTGATGTTTACCTTGTCGGTAGGAAGCTTAACTTATGATATCCGCTTCTCTGTCACTTTAGGCATAAACTCTCTTTATTAAGATGCTACAGTTTGATGCATTTATTTTTACATGTAATAGGTCTCTAACTTATATATGAGACGAATCTAAATACTCAAACCAGTCTTATATCTTATATTTTTACACTACGATCACGAAATATTCCGATCTATCACACATTCACAAGTGAATGTAATAAACGTAATTTTTTAGTTATATCTTTTAGTCTTTATTGGTCAAGGGTAATTTAGTCTTTTAGTTTATAAATAAATGTAGCTTTCAAAAGAATAAAAAAAAAACAGTATAGTTTTCAAAGTAAAATCTCTTACTAGAGTATTTTTCCAAATTTTTCCTTATAATATTCAAATTTTAATTTTTCAAAAGTTATTCTGTATATCTTAGTGTTAATCATATCTTTAACCGAACCCAATTCTGAGCTCAGTATGGACTTTTGTAGAACATAAAAACCAAAAGAAATTAATAGTTACCATATATATCAATTTTTATATAAACATAGACAAAGCATTTTGTTATTTTCTCTTAAAAATGAATTTCATGTCTAATTTTTTTTGTATTTTATCGAACTTAATATGAAAGTGAATTTGTATTTTATGATATGCATTTATCATACATAAAATATATCAAATAGTCTAATAAAATAGTTAAAATTTTAATCTATAAAATTTAACCCCTATAAAATATTGTGAATGAAATATTCTTTTCATTTTTGTAAACTAAAAATATTTTAATAATATAAATAAAAAAAGATGCTTCTCTTTAAACTAATAACATTATATTAATAAAAAAAAATGGTAAGCGAATTATATAATCCGTTAATAAGGGATTAAAAATAAAGTAGTGGGGACAAGAGAGATATAGATTGATAAAGACGTCACTCTCTATCTACATAATTCATATAGAGATGTTGTGACTCGTGAGTCATTAATCTGATTTTCGGGATAGGTTATCACAATTTGCTTATCATATTCGAAAAGGACAGAAACCACTGAATTTTGAAACTTCTATCTCTTTCGTACGGCCATTATACAGGCTGTTACTCAAATGATTCGATCGTTTTTTTTTTCTTGGAATGGATCCAACGGCTGAGATAGAGGTGCATGCATTGTTGTGTGATTTTATTTCTTTTGATAATTATTTTACCTAATGACACTAATGTAAATGAATAGACTTTTTTTTTTGTAAAAAGGTATTCATATTAAAACAGCAGAAAAAAAAGTTATACATGCCTAAATGCCATAGTTTTAAAGGGCAAGACCCAATAGAATTAAATTTAAAACACATATCAATGGAACATTTCCAGTCCACTTCATTGAAAGAGGCCTAGTAGAAGAGAGTTACGGTGGGGAAGGCAAACAACGACTATGATCTGAGAAACCAAAGTTGCATCATCGCAGAGGAGGCTCGAGGGTTTGAGTGGCGAAAGCTCTGGACACAGTTCCTTAGCTGTTTATCAATGGTGGAGAAGATTGATTCCGCAGTTCTGAAGGATTGTTGATGAAGTCTTGTGTTCCTTTCAGGCCATAGCCAGTAGAGTGAACCCTGAAACGCTAGGAGAGTTAAACGGCGAAGGTCCTTATTACGCGGAGAAGCGAGTAGTTGTTGGATTAAGTCCTCCCAAGAAGTAGTGAGCTGCAGCTGACACCTATCTGATATCATCCTCCAAATGAAGCCGCTGTAGGAGCAATCAAAGAACAGGTGATTTTGTGATTCGTTGCTGTTGTTACAGAGTAGACATTTGGGATCAACATCAAGTCCCCACTGAAGTAGTCGGTCGCGTGTAGGGCATCGGTTAAGCATGACTAGCCATGTTAAGAAGCTGTGCCGTGGGATTCCATAAGAAAACCAGACCAGCTGCGTCCAAGGAACTAGAGGAACATGGCCTTTCAAGTAAGTGTAGACCTCACCAGTGCTATACCGGGAACTAGTTTTGCCTGCCACATCCCACTCATATTGGTCTTGATCATCGCTGAGATTGACCGTAGTTAAATAAACGTGAAGAGCTAACTGGTTTTCTGATCTTGCAGGTGGGAGGAGCCAGTGATCATGATCATGATCATACAGCGAAGCAACCGTGGCAGTTCTGAGGATACCAAATCTTGAAGTCGAGGCTCCAAGGTAGTTGTATAGGTTCCCAAATGGAGACCAGTTATCGACCCAAAAGCTTGTCGACTCACCATTGACTAGCCTTCTTCGTAGTAGTGGGTAAATTTGACTCCTTGTCTTGATCATTTTATTAACTAGCCAGGAGAAAGATGAACTTGTGTTTATGGTCCAGTAGTTGTTTATGTCCCCTCTTAAGATCACTTCTTTAAACCAGGAGACCCATACAGATGTTGGGCGAAAGAAGATCATCCATATCAGTTTGAGGATACACGCTAGATTCCAGGAATGAAGGTCCTTGACCCCAAGTCCTCCCTGATCTTTGGTAAGTGTCACCGTTTCCCAAGCCACTTTTGCTGTTTGATGTCCCTCACTTTTTCGATTCCAAAGAAACAGGCCACAAAGAGAGTTTATTCTATTAATGCAGGCTTTTGGCAGTATGAAACTTGAGCACCAGAAAATTGAGATTCCAGCAATTACGGTTTTGATGAGGAGCAGTCTACCTGCAAACGACAGGGACTTAGCAGACCAAGAAGAGAAGCGCGTCTTTATTTGCTGAAGAAGGGGCTCACAATTGACTAGGTTAAGCTTCTTTGTGCAAAGGGGAACTCCTTAGTAACGCATTGGGAGAGAACCACAAAGCATGCTAGTGGACACATGAATAGCAGAGATCTCTTCCTCTGAGAGGCCAGAAGCAAAGAATCTTGACTTTTGGATACTAAAAGCTAATCCCGAGCGCCTTTCAAAGTCATGGAGGATCTGAAGAACCATTTGGACTGATTCGATGGAACCATCTATAAATATGAGGAGATCATCCGCAAAAGAAAGATGGGTCAACCTGGTCTTTTGACACTGGTGGTGGTATGAGAGATTACCAGACCTAGCAACCTTATCCAGCATCATGGACAAGCAGTTCATCGCAATCACGAATAGGTACGGCGACAAGGGATCTCCTTGCCTAAGCCCTCTTTTACCCTTGAAGAAACCACTTACTGTACCGTTATATCCTACCGTAAGGTTGTTGTTGTTATGCAGGCACGGAGTACACGGAGGAAGGGATCCGGAAGATCAAAGCTTTCCAATGCAGCGAAGAGGAACTCCCACGAAAGTGTATCAAAAGCCTTAGCTATGTCCACTTTTATGGTAATCTTTTTTGAACCCTTATTCCTATGATAACCATTCACAAGTTCACTTGCTAACACTGTATTTTCCACTAGCAAGCGACCCTCCCCAAAAGCCGTTTGGTTCGGGAGTATAAGGTCTTGCAAGATTGGCTTCAGCCGCTTCACCAACAGTCTAGAGATTACCTTGTAAATGGTATTGAGACAGGAGATCGGACGGTAGTCAGTAATACGTGAGGCTCCAGGGAACTTTGGCACCATGGATAAGATAGTGGAGTTAGCAGTTTTTGGAAGGAAGCCCGAGTTGAAGAAGTGTTGGATAGATTTCACGGTTTCAGTTCCAATAAGGGTCCAAGCAGCTTTGTAGAATGCAGATGAAAGACTGTCAGGGGCGGGAGCTTTGTTAGGGTTGAGGGAGAACATGACTTTAGTGATCTCTTCTGAATTTGGCATGAGGAGGATTTTGTCTTTTTGTTGCTGCGAGCACATGAAGTCAGTGAGGCCACGAAACCAAGCAGTAGAGGAATGGAGTAGAAGTGGCAATGGATGATCAGGTCCAAGCACATATTTAAAATGGTTGATGGCATGTGCACTCATCTGTAGAGGGTCAGTAACAAGAGCACCGGAGCTGAGTAGAAAATATCTAATAGCGTTGAAGCTGGCACGTGACTGGCAAACCCTATGAAAGAAGGTAGTATTGAGGTCCCCCTCTCGAAGCCAGTTGATCCTGGATTTCTGTCTGTAAAAGCATTCTTCTATCTGCCTGAGCAACTGCCACTTCTCATAAAGGACATGTTCTGCTTCAAATGTTTCTGGCGAAGGGTCAGTGAGTGCTTGTACCTGCGCAACTTGTAACAAACTGTGAGTAGTTTTTACTCTCTCCTGAATATTTGAAAACTCTCTATTTAGTGGTTTTAAACTTCTCTTGATGCATTTCAGCTTCCAACACAGTGAGGTTAGGTTGGCAGACACGCTTCCGACTTGAGACCAAGCGTCAGACACTACCTCCAGAAAGCTCGGGTGTTTAGTAAGGTAGTTTAGGAATTTGAAGGGTTGGGTACCAGTTTTAGGTAGGACGAAGGCAAGGTCGAGTAGGCAGGGAGAGTGATCAGATGGGACAGGTGGAAGGAAAGAAGCAGAGGCATGCGGGAAGAGATTGATAACGAAATTGTTAGTGAGGCACCTATCCAACTTCTTAGCAACAGGGGATATGAGTCTTTTGTTTGACCAGGTGTGGGTGGGGCCTTGGTATCTTAGATCAAATACACCTAGCTGATGAAGACAGTCTCTGAATAGGAACATCCGAGAGGAGTGTTTGTTGTAATTGAAAGCCGAGTGGTCGCTACTAAAGAGTATTTGATTGAAGTCTCTACATATTATCTAGGGTGTAGAGGCAAGATCATAGGTAGTATGGAGATTCAAGAGCTCAACCCATAGGTTGTTCCTTTCCTCACTGAGGTTAGATGCGTAAATAGCAGTGTAGATAATGGGAGAGCAATTGGGTAGCTGAAGCTCACAAGTGATCGTTTGGCGAGATTGTGACAGAACACACACCTTAGTCGGATCCTTCCAAATGAGTACAATGTGACCGTCTTCATCAGATAAGTGGTTGGAGGTATAATGCCAGCCTCTGCATACAGAGTTCATAAGGGAGGCCAGAGAGAGTTCCTTGATATATGTTTCTAAAATACTACCAAAAATGGGTCTATGGCTATTGAGCCAATCCATAAAAGGCCGATGTTTATTCGGGTCATTTAGATCACGAATGTTCCAAAAAAAGAGTTTCACACTCATTAAGAAGATAAAGGGGGTCTCCAGCGAGCTGGAGGGTATCTGGGTATCTGGAGTTTGAAGGGGTAAAAAAGGGTTAGAAAGATAAGGGTCAGAAAAAGATGAATTCTTTAAGTAGTTTAAGGTTCCTATATTAGGAAAGGCTAGGAGTGGGGGGACATTAGAGGAGTTGAAAGAGGGTTTCGGCTGAGAGGGGGGAGACAAGGAAGGTGAAGAGCGACAATGCTTTAAGGAAGGTTTAGTAGGCTTTCAGAAGGACTTTGGAGAGAAGTTGAAGGGAGAGAGGTTTTGGAGAAAAATGGAAAAGGGTTTGGAATAGGGTTTCTCCGAGAAGCCAAAGGGCTGGAGGGTAAAGAAACAAAGAGAGGAGGAGGTTGGTCAATAGGTGGGACGGGAGAAGGACAAGGTAGAGGACCAGTGGTAGTTGCAGGGTTGGTTTTCTTGACGGGTACGTAATTTTTTCCCTTAGGAACTCCCCAGGAGCCTGCTTACGCGAAGCGCTAACATGGACTTTATCTTTCTTGTTCTGTGCAGATTCTGTCTCAGCAGGGGGGTTCTTTGGCGGTGTGTACATCAGGCAGTTGCGTACCACATAGCCTAGTTCTTTGCAATGAGAACAGGTCGGGGGTAGCCAAGGATAGTCGACCTGAACTTCTACAACTTCTCCACTCTGTCTCTCAAACTCAACAACACGAGGAAGCGGTCTAGTGAGGTCCACTTCCACTTTAACATGAGACAAGGTGAGGCTAACTAAGTTTAGCGTGAAGTCATCAGTTTCCTTAGGATCGCCCACTAAGCCAGCAACTAGACTGAGACTATGCTGGTACCTGAGGTGAAGAGGAACTCCAGTAAGATGGGCCCATATCTGGATGGAGCTGAGAGGAGGGGTAGCAGCAGAGTGAGCTGAGGACCACTGTGCTGTGTGAAACATAGAGTCCCCGACATACCAAATATTTTTCTCTAGAATTTTTTGTCTGAGGTAGTCGCTTGGGATTCTAACAATGGCTGAGCGCTGCAAGGGGTTATTATGAATCTCGAGCTTTCTTCCCTTTCCCCACATGTGAGAAAGAACACTCTGAATTTGGCCGAACGGAGGGGGGCGACCGTTGAAGTAGCATATAATAAAGTCTTTATGCAATTCCGCTCCTTTGTGGAAGACAGAATCAGGTATCAAGACACGAGGTCTACCATTCTCTGCTAGCTTCAATGGAGCAAGACGTTTTAGAGACTTATCTCCTTTGATTCTTAACTGGTCGGCCAGCGTAGAGGTAGTTTGGAGGACTGCAACAGGAGGAGAGGTGTAGGATGAGGAATGAGGGGTAGATTGAACAGTAGGGGTAGCGGCGTTTACTTGAACAGAGGGTGGAAGGTGATTAATGGGAGGTGGCAGGTTGAGAGCTTTGTTGGTTAAGAGAGGAGATTTAGTTGAAGGAGAAAGGAGTTTATAACGGTCTGTGGAATTTACAGAGAGAGAGATGGTTGGGTTAGAGGATGAAGTTTGGTTAGGGTTTCCTGTAGCAGGAACAGTTGAGTGAGATCCAATCTCAGTTTGGTTTAGGGAAGGAATGGTAATAGTTGGACAGTTTTCAGGAGAAGACTGGACCATAGTGGTATCTGCTACAGCGACAGATTGTTTCTGAGTCTGAGAGACATCAGTAGTTAGGGGGAGGAGATGAGATCTACGACTAGCAGAACAGGAAGTTTTAATAGGAGTGACTGATAATGGAGGGAATTAGATGGGTGAAAGGGAGGACGGAGGGTCAGGGGGGTCAGGCGGGAATGGAGGAGACAAGAGAGCATCACCGGAGGTAGGTGACTGAGGTTTCGCGGCGGAAGCATGGCCAGGGGTGGCCCAATGGGACTGCATTGATAAGCGGGTCAGAGAGAAACTGACTTTTTTTCTTTCAAAAAAAAAAAATGACGATGATCTAACTTTATCAAAAGAAAAATAAATGAACAGACGTAATAGATGAATGTGATTGGTTAATAGAAACTTCAAAGAAATTTCCCATGACGATGATCTAACTTTCTTACTTATGTGAATAAAAACACAACCGTTGCTGCTTTCCTTTTGGTTTGAATTGAACGCATACTACAAGTGGCCTTAGATTGTTTGTCTTCAACAGCCATTGTTGGAACAGCCATATGTTTGTCTATTTTAAAATTAAGCAACTTGTGTCGTCCAACTTTTATGTTTCACTAACAAAGAAAAAAAGTATCGCACCTCGTGGTTGACCGAATGAAACGTGACAAATTAAAAAAAATGTGATTTAGTTACCTGCTTTTAGAAGATCTTGTGTAACATCACCGTATCTCAAACACAATCTCTCATAAGACCATCTTCTTGAAAAACTATTGGATTTGAGTTTTTTTTTTTAATTTTGTAAAATACTCAACAATATTTAAATATCATTTTTATTTTATTATTTACTAAAATATTCTAATAAAACCTTCTAATAATGGCGTTCCCAAGTTTGCCACTAATATTATATAGTGGTAGGTTTCTTTCAAGATCACTATACTTTATGAACCAACAAGACAAACCCACCTAACTGTTTTGTACTCAAAATATCTGTAAATTTGAAATTCAAAAACTTAAATCTAATAAATATTAATAATATATCTGTGTGCCAACTACAAAACTCTTAAAATACGACCAAGATGTTAAGTTTTATAAGTTTCAAACATAAAATTAATTGATAATTAGTGACTGATCCATATTATTGATAAATTACATGTGTCAATATCTAAATTTCCGAGGTAAAAGTTTATACTTTTGCACACTTTTAAAAATTAAAACCCATAACCCATTAATCTCTACTAATCTCATTATTCCCACTCGAGATAATGGATTTTCTAGGCATCATCGACAATCATTCTTATACGGAAGCATAAATCAGTGCAGGATTACATATGGATCGATTAACAAAACATTTTTGTAACTAGTTGAGAGGCTCTGATACCATGTTAGGTTTTATAAACTTAAAACTTAAATCAATTGACAATGAGTAGATTTATCAAAGTTCCTTATATATTAGTCATGACTCATCCAATTTATGGTGTAAGAATTAATAGTTTTACACTCATTAAAAATTAAGGTTCGGTCCATTCATCTCTACTTATCCCAATTGATGAAGAACCAAGACAATATTTGGGGAAAAATAAACAAATAATATGCTAAAAATCTATACTAATAAAAATGACCTTTTGAGGCTCCATAGAGCGTCCACATCAGCAAAAACAATTCTCCCGAAAGATGACACATGTTATTATTATTTAAAAAAGTAGAAAATAAATAATAAGTAAATTTGCAATATAAAAAAAAATAAATAATAAGTAAATAAATAAACAGAAACATTGCATTAAACTAATAAGTAAATATACAATGTAAAGAAATAAAAATATTACATTAGATATATATCGTAATATTATCAGTGATATAAAAGCAAGAAATTTAGAATAAACAAATTCTTACTAATAAAAGGGACCTTTTGAAGCTCCATAAAGCGTCCACATCAGCAAAAAAAACTTCTCCCGAAAGATGACATGTGGCATAAAATATAGTTTTACATTTTAATATTATTAATTTTCCAAAATTATAAATAATTTGTAAACATACAGCATAAAAAATGAAAAAACTACATTAAACATACGTAAAATTACCATTTTTCACTTAAAAAAAAAGACGGCTTATCACCATAATGTAACATTGTCGTTTTATTAAAAAAAATATATTATATATAATTTCAAAAATAATAAATATACGTAAACATACAACATAAAAAATGGAAATACTACATTAAACATATGTAAGATTACAATTTTACATTTTTATTTTTAAAAAATAATATGTAAACATAAAACATAAAAATTGGAAAAACTACATTAAACATATGTAAGACAATCATTTTTCACTAAAAAAAACGGCTTATCTCCATAATGTAACAAAACTATTTTGTAAAAAAAAACATTATATATAATTTCGAAAATAATAAATAATATGTAAACATACAACATAAAAAATGGAAATACTACATTAAACATACGTAAGATTACCATTTTACATTTAAAAATAACAATAATATGTAAACATACAGCATAAAAAAATAGAAAAACTACATTAAACATATGTAATATTACCATTTTTTACTAAAAAAAATGGCTTATCTCCATAATGTAACACTACCACTTTATAAAAAATGATAAAAAAACATAAATATAACTATTTGACTATTTGTCCAAGTTTTTTCTATTAAACATTCCCGTTTTACATTAAAAATGGAAAAAAATATTAAGATTTAAACATCTATCTTAAAATATAAAATATAGATATTAACTAAATATAAAGTATAAGAAAGAGAAATACTCAATATATAGAAAAATAAATAATAAGTAAATATTATAAAATATAAATATATGAATTATATATACAATAATAAGAAAATGCACAAATTTTAAAATATGGAAAGAGTACATTAAATATCAAACATCTATCTTAAAATGTAAAATATAGATATTAAGTAAATAGAAAGAAAAAGAAAAAGAAATACACAACTTAAAAACAATGGAAAAAGTATATTAATATTTAAACATATATCTTAAAATGTAAAATATAGAGATTACGCAAATAGAAAGTATAAGAAAAGGAAATACACAATTAAAAAAAATGGAAAAAGTACATTAGTATTTAAACATCTATCTTAAAATGTAAATCTATCTTAAAATATAAAATTATTAGTAAATAGAAAGTATAAAAAAAAAGAAATACACGATATAAAGAAAAATAAATAATAAGTAAATATATAATATAAGTAAATACGCAATTTAAAAATGGAAAATTACATTAAGATTTAAAAATATATCTTAAAATTTAAAATATAGATATTACGTAAATAGAAAGAATAACAAATGGAAATATAAAATTTAAAGAAAATGGAAAATGTACATTAAGATTTAAACATCTATCTTAAAATGTAAAATAGATATTAAGTAAATAAAAAGTACAAGAAATGAAAATACATATACAGGAAAATAAATAATAAGTAAATAATGTAAATATATAATATATGAACTATATATATAATAATAAGTAAATACACAATTTTTTTTAAAAAAATGGAAAAAGTTCATTAAGCATTAAACATCTATCTTAAAATGTAAAATATATAATATAAGTAAACACTTCTTTCCTCGCCGAATCAGGTATTGGTTCATGTTGGTTTAGTATTGTTTTTGGTTTATTAACCGGTTTAGGATGGTCCTATTGTAAATATAATTTAAGTTGGTTTAGCATATATTATGCTTTAAATAACTTAAATTAAATAATAGTAATATTATGCTTAAAATATAATTTTAGAGAGTTTTCAAATATAGTTTACAGAACATTATAGGTGATGAATTTAATTTATTAAATTTGTTTATTACTTAAAACTAAGTTTTTTAAAAAACATACTGAGTTATAAATATCAATGCTGGATTGGTGAGTATAACATGAAGACAAAAATATAAATATTTCATTTTCAAGATAAGAAATTCAGCTTTTATTCAGTTACTCAATATATAATATCTTAAATTATTTTTTTTAAAATATGCATAATTTATATATATAGATTAATCTTCCAAACTTAAACTATTATATTATATGTGTAATGTTTTTAAATAAAAATAATTTCTGTTTTAAGAAAAATAAAAACAACAAATGGCTATTTTCAAATAATGGATGTAATTTACATTATACTATCATTTAACAAGTATTAGATACGTTTTGATATATCATTATTTTCTATTTTCAGAAAAAATAAATTGTTAAACATCAATATCGTCTAGGTTAAATATACTAACAGCACAAATTCAAACATCACAAAAAACATTTACATAAACATTATAATTTAATAATTTAATCAAAAAATACAATTCAAAAAAATGATATTCAAAAGAATAGTTATATACTTAATATTTGAAAATCAAAGATATTTTTGCTAAAATTTTACTTACCTGACCAAGGAGATCGACTATCTTTTTACGGATCGATTGATTGTTGAGCATGTGGTCGATCCGAAAATACTCTGCAGTTTAATTAAATATCTAAAACATTTATTCCAACACTCAACATATAGTTTTGCTAAATATGATAACTAGATATCCAACAAAATTACAAAAATATATTTAAATAGTAAAAAATATGTTAATTGAATGTGTTAAAATTTAAAAATAAATTTTAATTATGACATGTATCTTAACATTAATATAAATACATATCATAACCTAAATATAAATAATTTAACAACTTAAATTAGAAAAAGATAAAAATCTCGGGCGTAGCCCGGGTTAATCCCTAGACAAATTTACTTGCATTGGTTCTAACATTAATACATTTTGAGGCTCCATAGAGCGTCCACATCAGCAAAAAAACTTCTCCCGAAAGATGACACGTGGCATAAAATATAGTTTTATATTTTAATATTACTAATTTTCAAAAATTATAAATAATTTGTAAACATACGGCATAAAAAATGGAAAAACTACATTAAACATATGTAAAATTACCATTTTTCACTTAAAAAAAAAACGGCTTATCTCCATAATGTAATATTACCGTTTTATAAAAAAAACAAAAAACATTATATATAATTTCGAAAATATTAAATATATGTAAACATACAACATAAAAAATAGAAATACTACATTAAACATATGTAAGATTACCATTTTACATTTTTATTTTTTAAAAATAATATGTAAACATACAACATAAAAAATGGAAAAACTACATTAAACATATGAAAGATTACCATTTTTAACTTAAAAAAACGGCTTATCTCCATAATGTAACATTACCATTTTATAAAAGAAGAAAAAAAACATAAATATAATTATTTGACTATTTGTACAAGTTCTTCAATTAAACATTGCCGTTTTACATAAAAAAAAGAAAAATACATTAAGATTTAAAATCTATATTAAAATATAAAATATAGATATTAACTAAATATAAAGTATAAGAAAGAGAAATACTCAATATATAGAAAAATAAATAATAGAGACCTTTTGAGGCTCCATAGAGCGTCCACATCAGCAAAAAAAACTTTTTCCAAAAGATGACACGTGGCATAAAATATAGTTTTACATTTTAATATTACTAATTTTTGAAAATTATAAATAATATGTAAACATACAGCATAAAAAATGGAAAAACTACATTAAACATATGTAAAATTATTATTTTTCACTTAAAAAAAAAGACGGCTTATCTCCATAATGTAACATTACCGTTTTATAAAAAAAAAAACAAAAAACATTATATATAATTTTGAAAAAAATAAATATATGTAAACATACAACATAAAAAATGGAAATACTACATTAAACATATGTAAGATTACCATTTTACATTTTTATTTTTAAAAATAATATGTAAACATACAACATAAAAAATGGAAAAACTACATTAAACATATGTAAGATTACCATTTTATACTAACAACACAAATTCAAACATCACAAAAAATATTTACATAAACATTATAATATAATAATTTAATCAAAAAATACATTTAAAAAAAACAATATTCAAAAGAATAGTTATATACTTAATATATGAAAATCAAAGATATTTTTGCTAAAATTATACTTACCTAGCCAAGGAGATCGACCATCTTTTTACGGATCGATCGATTGTTGAGCATGTGGTCGATCCGAAAATACTCTGCAGTTTAATTAAATATTTAAAACATTTATTCCAACACTCAACATATAGTTTTGCTAAATATGATAACTAGATAGCCAACAAAATTACAAAAAAATATTTAAATAGTAAAAAATATGTTAATTTAACGTGTTAAAATTTAAAAATAAATTTTAATTATGACAAGCATCTTAACATTTATATAAATATATATCATAACCTAAATATAAATAATTTAACAACTTAAATTAGAAAAAAAAAAATCCCGGGCGTAGCCCGGGTTAATCCCTAGTAAAGTAAACTACCAAAGTATTCAATCATACTGCGGCCTTATTCGAAACCTCCAAGCATTGCCATCTCAAATTATTTCTAGATCATGTTCAAAATATATATATTAAGGGTATATTTAGTAAAGTAGTGAGGACAATATATAGGACTTCAGACTTCATTAGAAGATTTCATTTGCAGACTGCTAAACTGTAATGCACTAGGATACTTCTCTAAAAGTCTGCTATACAAACTACCAGAATTGGTAATATTTTATTTTTCAATTATTGTTGTCTTAAATTCAAACAAAGTTTTAGTTCACCTTAATGTACTTGTAATTACTCTCTAAAAGGGTAAGATATAGATCTTTAAATTTTGATGTTTTTATTTGTTTGTGTGTTAATCCAAATAAAACTATATATTCTAACTCATTATGATTATATATGTTTTTGTAACAATTTTAGTTGTAAAATTTCTAATTCCAAACAATATAAAGTATATTTGAGCCTTTGTGTGTTAGATTCAAATAAAACTATATTGTTTACTTCATATTTAAGTTAAAAAAATCTATTTTGAAGTTTCTCTATTTTGAAACCATTTTTTTATATTCAGATTTTTCAGATATGAGGACGATATTAGACTTCATTAGCAGAATTCTTGAGCAGGCTTCAATAAGATATCTACTAAATTTAAAGGAAAACTAAAAAATTTAAAGAAACTTTACCAAAATTAGAAGACTTCATTATGAAGTCTGCTACGGATTTTGCACTAGCTGACTTCATCATGAAGTCTTCTAATTTTGGATAAGAAGATTTCTCGAAGAATTCTGCTAAACTATACTGCACTAACAAATTTCTCGAAAAAGTCTGCTATATGATGTATAGGGGCCTTCCTAATCATTCTTCACTTTCAGCTCCTGGATGTACAATGATGAAACATGCTCTTAGCTTGATCGTTTATATAATGTTGTAAACTATACATCAACTTTGTCTCCAATCCAATAAATAAATAAAAGAACTCTTTCTCTAATTTTTTTTGTTTTTACTTTCAAGTTGATGTAACCATAAACTACTGTCCTCATTGTAAATAAGTGATTAAGAATCTGGTTATGCAACATAAAAGGTTGCTCATGTGTTGTCTCCCTATCAGTTTAATTTAAATTGGACGATAAGGATGATAACAAGTTATAGTTATTACACAAAAAATTATAATAAAATTAAATTTCTACAAGTTCAACAGAATAACGTTCACACATATCACACTTTTTAATATCACATAAGCTCAAAACACAATAAAAAAATAATACATAAGTTCAAATTAACATCTAACATCACAAATGTATGTTAAAAAGACATTAAACTATATTAGAAAACATGAACATCCCATGTTCAAGAAATTTATAACAACATACTTCTCGAAAAATCCGTTCTTATTAGTTAGAAACATAAATAAACATGAATATTAATAAATCATATTAACCATTAAGTTATAAATTTCATTCATGAGCTCTAATATTGAAAAAATATACATGAGTTAGCACAAAAATCTTAAATATTCATTTTAAGTTTAGAAGAAAATGCAAGTTTACTAACTTAACAAAAAAAACTTCTTCACAAGTCTACTAACAACATACTTCTTCAGAAGTTTAATTTTTAGGTTATTTTTGCAATTACAAATTGACAAAGAAGACTTCTCAAGAAATCGACTTAAAAGCAAACTTCTCAAAAGGTTTTCTTTTTTGAATTATTTGGTTACTTTTGTATTTGGAATTTTATTGATTTTACCAAAGCACACTTCTCAAGAAGTATTTTCTCATAATCATGTTAATTTTGCAATTGATCAAAATTTTGCAGAAATTTAATTTTTTCATAGAAAAGTCTCCGACCTCTTGAGAAGTCTGTTGTGAGTAAACATTTGGAGAAGTTTTTTTACTGCCACATAAAGTCTCCAAAGTGTCACAAGAAGTTTGTGTAGGTTGGTTTTAAAATAGACCATATTTGACTTTATAAAACTTCTCTAGTAGACTGCTCTTAAAACCAAGGGTTTGACTTAAGTCTCAGAAGTCTTCTATGAAAAATGTCAAATTTCTACAAAAATTTTGGTCAATTTCAAAACTAACCTCGTTTTTACGGAGACTTATTGGGAAATCAACTCAATTTTTTTGATACAAAGAAAAGTTAGGATTTCTCTAGAATTTTTCTATGAAACATTCATAAAATAGTCAATAGTAAAATTAACTTATGAATTGACCATGAGACTTCTCTAAGGCTGCAATTGGAATGCAAAATTATGGAATGAAATTGTTTGGAATACATCATTCCATAGAATTCAAAAAAAAAATTACCAGTTACTTGGAAAACCTTTTAAAATCATTTCCACATATTCCAAAAAGGAATAAAACTTAAAAACAAATCCTTTGTAAAATATATTCCATTTGTTCCATATTAAAAAGGTCCCTGAATGTGTGGGATGATAATTCCAATTCCAATAACAGTTTCAGTTTTTATCTCATTTTATTTATCATTCCATTTTTTTCCATTCCACACATAAATCTTCTTTTTATTCCATGTATTCCTTTTAGGAAAAACCAGTTACAGCCTAAAAGTCTTCTTGGTGGATTACTTCTCGAGAAGTCTTTTATTGAAAAAAAAATCTGAAAATTTTGAATATCATACATAGATTCGGTGATCATGTTTAGTTTTTCCAAGCACTTATAACTTCCCAAAGAAAGATATCTACTCGTTATTGACCAAAAATCATCAAACTTGATTAATTTTAATAGAAATATAATTTTGAAATCCAAAAGTTTGAATTTTTAGGATGAATGAGAGAGGATATTTAGGATAATTGATTTATGTGTAAAAATGAGAAAAAATGTATAAACCGAGTTCTAGTGCATTTAAATTTAAAGCTTGTTTTGGTTGTTAATGGGTTGGTGATATTGAAGACAATGAAGTTTTAGTGATGAAGATGAAAATGTTTGAGTAAAACTAGCATATTTGGAAAATAAATAAATAATGATATTTTTTGTGAATTATTTGAAATTTTAGGGTGGATATAGCAAAACAAAAAGTTAGTTTTTTGTTAACCATAAATTTTAGGTTATTTTTTAAAGAAGATCATTATTACTACGTCTAAAACTTCTTCTAAGACTTTAAAATACCAAAACTTTTGATTTCTAAACTATTTAAAATCAACATTGATTTTCTCAATACTTATTATTATTCTAACAATGCGATATATAAGCATAATATATAATTTCCATATAATGCACCTACTAATCTTATTAATCTCAAGAAACTACACAAGAATTTTCAGGTTTAGCCAACTATTAGATGTTTTATGCAGAGTTTCACAATTTTTTTTCAAGAAATTTCACGTGAATCAATTTTTAAAGTGAAATGAAAATAAAATATTAAACTAACAAATAAAATTGATCAAAATAGTTAATATAATATTTTTTGAAAATTTGACATAAAATATTTAACTTACAAAAATATATTATATCTTAAAAATGTACAAATTCCAAAGATTTTTAACGAACTAATCAAACATAATAAACGCCCATAAAATTTTGACAAACTTATTGCTGTTAATCATAGGAAAATGTTTATTTAGGAATATCTACAAAGATATGAAAAAATATATAATATTTAAAATATTAATTTTCAGTCTTTAAAAGTTAAAACAATTTTTTTTTTCATTATAACATCATATATCTCAAACATCGTCCGAGGCGCATCGATTCCTAGATTCACAATCAGATTCGATGGATTTGAAGGAGGGTAATGGGAGCAAAAGGTTAAGTTAAGCGAACCATTCTTCTTGAAGAAGATTTTAATTGAGAAAGCCGGTGATACCAGTGACTTGACTACCTTGGCTACGTCAGTTCATGCGGTAATGTTAGGATCCGGATTCGTGCTGTTGAACAATATAATCATGGCTGCTCTGATAGGTTTAGCTTTTCAAATGAGTTGCTTTCTCTATCCCTAAGGTATACTCTGCCTGCGATAACTAAAGATACCAAGAAGATGATTGAGTTTGTTACTCTGAGGTTTCAGAGCTTAAGTAATACTTTTGTAGTCTACGGATCTTTAAGTGGACATATGGTGCAAAGGGTCAATAGGTTTGTTGTGCCCGTTGTTGATTTAGTTATGGATACTTTGAAGTTTGTGAAACAAGCCTCTTCCAGTAGCTACCGCGAGGTGTTTGTGTTCTGGAGGATGGTGAAAGATGATATTTCTACCCCTTTGGTCTTTGCGATAAGTCTGGCTTGGAGCTTCCACCGTGCTTGATGCGTCTACCAAGAGAGCTAAAGCTGAAGATACTCGAGTTTATTGCCAACATGGCTTGCGTTTCTACAGAGATGCGGCATCTGGTGGCTTCAGACGATGGCTTGCGGAAAAGAAGAGCTTGGAAGAAGCTCTTGGCGGCAACGTCAACACCCTAGACGAGTCTTAACGGCCTGAAATGGAAATACATTGCCGCATGACTTCTCCTCGTATCAGTCCTTTCCCTCTCGGAATGTTTGGTGGAGATCATATGGTTTTCGACGTTAGTTATTTCCAACTCATAAACACTATGTTACTTTGAGCCCATTTTAACATCTCTAACTAATTCTAATAAATCACATTTTCTAAATTTTTTAACTGAACAAGGTCAAGCAAAAATGAACGATTAAAATCATTTCTTCTCTCTCTTTGTTTCAAAGGTCAATATTATTTTTATACAAAACAGAGGATCATTTTATATGGAAACTTGTATCTGTTCAATCAAAGAATGGATTAACCAAAGCGGTTTATATGTCCATAACGTTTTCTAAGAGAGAAAAAGGAACGCAAACAGAGTGGTGCCTCACTCAAAATGGAGTGCAAAGTAAATCATGTCTTTATGGATCACTGCTCTTCGTCAAGCGCTGTATCTGTTCTTCTAGCTGCAAGCATTTTAGGAACCATTATAAACGGTAATGGTAATCTAGTAAAAAAGAAGACCATGGTGCATATCACAATACCTGAGCATTTGCTTTCTTCTGACTGCAGCATTTAAAACCATTGGAACAATCAAAACCATTTTTTTTCCGAAGCTAGATCTGCCTCCGCTCCTGTCTGTGAATTTTCGGAACTTAAAAGCTTTTATTCCTATCCTCACACCAACTTCCACTCTATGTCAAAAGCAAAATGAGAAGCAAACTGGTCCTGCTCGCCTTCATGCATTCATGGGTGCATTTCTCTCAGTACAAATCAAGATCATAATCAATCAAACTAGTTAAACAGAAAAAAGCAAAACTCTGGTCAGGAAAGAGAAAACTTACGAGCAGTTGGATCATGGAGTTGAATCAATCCGATTAAATTTTATCTTTCCTGCCAAAGCACATAAAAGATAGTATACACCAAGAAGACGAATATCAAAACAGTATTTATGAGTGGAAATTATACCCTCTGGATGTCATTGTTGAGCAGGAGATTTTGTAACAATGGATGGATGTGAGCAGCATCGCTAGACAAAGGATTCACAGCACTAGCCGCTTCGTCTTCCTGAAGAAATAACTCTAATCCAACTTCAGAGGGATTGCAGTTAACAAAATTAAAGTTGATCTTTAGATTACCGAGTCATTATCTGAATCTATGCTTCGTTTAAGTGGCTCTTCCTCAACATATAGGACGAACAACATCATCGCCAACCTTCTCAGAAAGATTGTCATCTTGAGGAGATTAGAGTTTGAATCTATTAACTTTATTTGAATTAACAAAGTAAACACAAAATACTCATTTAAAATTTATATATCTATAGGCCTACAAAAACAAGATAATATTGTAAGAAAGACATGAAATAGTTCATAAATTAAATTAATAATTTTTTTGTTTAAATTCAAAGAGACTAGAGAGAAGCGAAAGAGTTTTATAGAAAAAAAAGAGAGTTTTAGAAAATTATACAACCATTTTATAGAGAGTGTGTAAATTTCATTTATATAAAAAGACAAAAATTGCAACTAAGTTAAAAATTTATGACATAATAGACTTTTTTCAAGTATACTATATTTAAAATTATAGAATAGATTTTGTTGTAAGTCTTATTTAGTATACTTTTTAGAAGTTTACTATCAAAATTTTATTGTTTTTATTCTTTTTTCAGTATTTTAATATGTGATTTCATAATAGTTGAATACTAATTCGAAGACTATTATTTTAATTTATTCATACAAAAACTAAATTATTTTAATTTTTATGATCTCAAATTTTTAGTATACTACATAAGAAGTCTACTATATCCTAAAATCAGATAGACAAATACGCATGATTCAAGAATTCTACCGATGCAAGGAAGCGATAATCACAATTCCACAACAAAAACAAAGGTGGTTGTTGGTTGTTTTGAAAAAGTACCAACAACACATAAAATAAAAGATATATTGAAACAAATTATTCTCATGCACATCATTATTGTAAAATTGTCTAACTAACTATGTCGGACAATTTTGATCAAAAAAAAAAAACTATGTGGGACAACAAGGCTGCTCATTATAGGGAGTTACAGACCACGACAAAGGTAAATATTACAAGCATCTTTCCACGATTATATAAAGGTAATATAACAAACAAAATTTCATATGTTAAACCATTTACTAAAATGTGTTTCACCATTAAGGACAAACTATTGCTCGCCACAACACCAAGGACTTGCTTCTACTTTGACAACACCATTGACACCATACAAGGCTTCACATGGAAAAACAAACTAAATTCACATACATAAAGTCATCACGCATCTTTGGATCCAACGACAGATAAAACTCTTAACAACACTCAGGATTAAAAAAAAATACATGTGCACATCCTTTACTTTCAGAAACAATAAAAAATTTGTATTATCAAAGACTGATTCCTTAATTTTTGGTATCCAAACAATAAATTTCATTACAAAAATTTCGAAATCAATAATCCGTAGAGCAAACCACGACATAGTAATAATATATTTTTTTGAAAATTGGTTGTAGAACGTATTGGGACTTAGTACTGTAAAAGAGCGAGAAAAACAAAACAAAAGAATGTTATGACATTTAATATTTTAAAATTTTATTTTAATCAAATGGTTAATTTTTTTTTAATATATTTTAAAATACATTTTATCTAAACTAATGGTGTTCAATTTTGATTTTGGTCCAGGTTTAATTAGGGTTTTTGTTTTTGGGTTTTTTGCAGAATTGACCTATAACTTAAAGTCAAACACAAAAATAACCTCCTTTTTTTTTTGAAAATTGGTTTTGCCCTATTCACCCCACAAGTTCATATAATTTACGAAAATGCCATCAATTTTTTTTTTTTTTTCGAAAATGACATTTTTACTCTCTCACCCTCATCATCTTCAAGTAATTACAAGATTGCCATTGTCATCAATACCACAACCACCATGAACAACCAATTTGAAGCTCTTAATGCTCCCAAAATCGATTTACCCTTCTTCTTTTTCCATTCTTGTGAACTAAACAAAACATATCTCTCACTTTCTCTCCACAATGAGCAAAAAAAAACCCAAGATTTTGATTCTAAATTTTTTATGGTTCATAGAGTCATAGAAGCTAACGATTCTGGGTGGGTTACTTTCGTTTGTGATTCTGTGTGCTTGGAGAAGTCTTATGTATGCTAAGGAACTTATCTCACCAATTTAAGGTATGACATCGAGTTTTTTTCCAGATCTGTTCGTCAGACGACTTACTTGGGAAGTCGTCTGGCTGTAGACAACTTACCTGGAAGTCGTCTGGTCAACGCAGAGGTTATTTTTGCAATTGACTTTGAAATCTGTAACCTGAGACGACTGAAAGTTAAGTCGTCTGTTTTTGTTTGGTTTCAAAAAAATTTCCAAAGAACCTAGACGACTTACATTTCAGTCGTCATAGGTTAGTTTTGCATTTGACTGGATAATTTCAGAAGTTTGACTTCCCCAGACGACTTACATTTCAGTCGTCTGGCGAAAATTAAAATAATAATATTTTTTTAAAAGTAGACGACTTACAGTTAAGTCGTCATAGGTTAGTTTTGCAATTGAAAAAAAAAACTTCAAAATTTAATTATACACAGACGACTTATACTTCAGTCGTCCACGAGACGACTTACTTGTAAGTCGTCCAGGATTTTTTTCTGAGATTCTGGTCAAACCTCGTAAATCCTGGACGACTTACATTTCAGTCGTCTCGTGGACGACTGAATTATAAGTCGTCTGTATATAATTAAATCTTGAAGTTTTTTTTTTCAATTGCAAAACTAACCTATGACGACTTAACTGTAAGTCGTCTACTTTAAAAAAAATATTATTATTTTAATTTTCACTAGACGACTGAAATGTAAGTCGTCCAGAAAAGTCAAACTTCTGAAATTATCCAGTCAAATGCAAAACTAACCTATGACGACTGAAATGTAAGTCGTCTAGCTTTTTTGGAGTTTTTTTTTTAGCCAAACAATAGTAGACGACTTATTTTTCAGTCGTCCGAAATAACAGATTTCAAAGTCGTCTGGACAACTTAGATTGAAGTCGTCCGCGTCTTCTCCGCTAGTTTTTAAGTCTTCTACGTTAGTTTTTGAATAACTTGTATTTTTAAGAGTGATAAATAACTTCAAGATATGTAAAACTCATATTTACAAAATATGTTCTCTCCATTAGTTTTACTAAATTTGACTAAGTTTTTCAACGCAAACTTATAATAAAATATGATATGCTTTGACTAGTTACTATTGTTTGTTTCCATCTCTTAAGTATTATTGTTATAGACAATAATGATGACTATTGTTATGAGTTGGAAGAAGGGTTAAAATACTTCTTAAAATGTTGTATCAATATAAAGCTACCAACATTCTTATTTATTAAGATGAGAAAAAGGCCATTGGAGTTTATTATTGCATATGAGAGATCCAAAGATAAGAAAAATGCTACTGAAGTCTATTATTTCATTGATTTGTAAATGTGTAAACACATTGTTAGCACATTTAATACATCTTGGAAAACATTATTACTAATTTTACAAAAAATTCACAACTAAAAGAGTAGACATGCAATTAACAAAACAGACCACAAACAAAACTATTATAGATCATTCCTCTACAAAGACAAGCTTGGATTCCACTTGAGTAGACAAGACCACACGACTTTTAAGAAGTCCAGACGACTTCCAAGAAGTTCAGACGACTTTGTCAGAAGACTTTTAGGAAGTTCAGACGACTTCCAGACGACTTTACAGGAAGTCCAGACGACTTTACAGGAAGTCCAGACGACTTTACAGGAAGTCCAGACGACTTTACAGGAAGTCCAGACGACTTTGTCAGAAGACTTCCAAGAAGTCCAGACGACTTCCAGACGACTAATTGGTAAGTCGTCCAAGAAGTCTTCCAGATCTGAAAAACCTGCATATTAAATCCAGATCTGAAAAACCTGCATATCCAAAAACGTTCAAATGGCTTAAAAACAGAAAAAATGAGTGAAAGATTAGATAAATCTACCTTTACAGAACACACAAAAATACATATATAAAATTAATAGATTTACCTTTAAATTAATGGAAGATGAGTACCATTTGATTAAAAACCTGTAAAAGAGATAGATTAGTAAGAAATACATGAGACAAAACTGAAAAATTCATATAAAGTTTGGTGTTTTCAAGTCAAAGAGATTAGAGAGAGGTTGGAGAGTTTTAGAATGATGAACATTACATTTTTGTTGCAGCCATTTGAGAGTAGGAGAGAGAATGTGTAAATTTTTCTTTATATAGGGAGACAAAAAATCCAATTAGATTAAATATTTTTTACTCAGACGACTTCCTGGACGACTTACATTTCAGTCGTCTGGTGAAGAAATTAAAACAGACGACTTACATGTAAGTCGTCCAGAAGAGTTTAATATTTTTAGCGGGAAATTAAATATTTTTAGCGGGAAACTAAAATAGAAGACTTTCCAGACGACTTACAAGTAAGTCGTCTGGTTTAAATTATTTAAGCGGAAAAATAATTTTTTTAAAAAATTATAGGCGGGAATATTTGGACGACTTACATGTAAGTCATCTGTTTTAATTTCTTCACCAGACGACTGAAATGTAAGTCGTCCGAGTAAATTATTCAACAGACGACTAAAATATACGTCGTCCGAGTAAATTATTCAACAGACGACTGAAATATAAGTCGTCCACACCCTAAGCATAACCCCTAAACTTAATTATCTAATTAAAGACTTCATAAAATCAAATCAAACTTGAAAAGTGTTTACTATACACATAAATAAACACATATAGGTAAAAACTAATTTTTGAAAAAAATATTTTAGTTTTCCAAAATCTAACCCTAACAATACATACAATACTACAACATATGTTTGTCAAACTCCTAAACCAAAGTATTTCATGATTCACTACTTCCACTCATCTATCTTCAAAACAAATCAATTTTATCATATCTTAATTTATATCACTTAAAACTGTTTATAATTACTTGATTTTTATTTTTCACGCATCAAAATATTTTTTTACCAGATTTATAAATTATTTTTAAAATAAACCGGTACCAGACGACTTACACTTCAGTCGTCCAGACGACTTCCAACATCTCAGACGACTCAGACGATTTACTAGGGCTATATTCGTAAAAATGACTTCTGTTTTTTTGTTTGGTCACAAGGGGTTGAGCTGTAATTTCACTAGGCTTTTAGGTTAGTTTTGCATTTGATTCAAGTTTAGGTATAAGTTTTGGGTTAAAATCAAGTTGTGGTTTAGTTTTGGCAAAAACCCCTTTGTTTTTTAGCCGAGAACGTTCTACTTGATCAATGAAGTCCACTGCTATATCTTGAATAAATTACTCCAACTTCACCATATCATATATCTCGATGTATCTCGCAACACTCACAAGTTTATCTGTGACTAATGCCCAACGTACCTTTGTCTTATTTTTTCACAGAGGTATGTTTAGTCACAGCTGAACTTTTGAGTGTTGTAAGATACATCAAAAGACATGACATGGTGAAAATGGAGTATTCTATACCAGATGTAGTGGACTTCACTAATCCTCTCGGCTAAGGAAGGATACCGGGCACTTTTGCTATCCATGGTATGTACATTGGGGAGATATCTAAATGGCAACCAGATTTGTTTTTCATTTATATATAGATTTGTAAAGTGGAGGGCAAGTTTGCAGTTTATTGATGAGAATCAAGAGAGAAAAATTTACATTGTAAAGCCTGTTTACTAGTATTTATTGCACTGGTTCCTTATTATCATTAGTATATGTTATCATTAATTTCAACACCTTTTGCATTTAAAATAATATAATTATATATTTTCCAATACACTAAAATAAAATATTATAATATTTGATTTCTCAAACTATATTTTGTTAAAAGATATTCCCGCACTTTTTAGTGTGGATCAAAATCTAGTACATATTAAAATTGGAAAAATTTGAACAAAGCCAAGACATAAAAGATAACAAAAACTAACACATAAAGAGTTTCTATTTGGATACTCACTGACGTGCAAACAAATTACAAGGAAAAAAAAGCAAATTAAAAGTTGAAACAGAATCTACTTTTTTATGAAACTGATAATCTGCTTTTTCCCGTAACTGAAACAGGTTTTTACTTAACCCTTAGTTACAAATCACTATATTTTTTTCATTATTTACAAAACATTTTACGTTATTTTCAAATTTTCGTAAACCTTAAACCACCAACTAAGCCTGGCTCATTTACAAAAGAGAAAATTTGCAATGCGGATAACTTTTAAGTTTGTAATTTGTTACTTGAGTAATTCTAAGTTTTTATTTGATAAATGGATAAATCTATTAATGTCCTTTAAAACATTGGTCCAAATAATTATTTATAATTAAGTAAATGATAACTTATATCTATCTATCTATTATTATAAAAGGGTGTTTGCTTCACTCTCATGAACCCAATAGGATGCCAGCTAGATAAGTTGGACTTTCTCGCTTCGACACGTGTCGCATAAGTATGAAACCCGGCGTTTCATTGAAGAAAAGAAACGAAGGTTGCCTCTTCCACTTCGTGCGATGGCGACTCGGCGCCGTTTGCGTTTCTTCCCACGATCTGAAACGTCTGAGTTAAGGCTTCGTGTTTAATCCCAGTGATTCACTCCCCCACATGTCGTCTTCAATACTTTGTTTCGATCTGAAAGGCGGTGTTTGTTCTGTATAAATATGTGTGAGTATTCATCTCCTTTATCTCATCTTATCTTCATATCTCCTATATCTCTCGCCGATGTGGACTTGCTCGGATCTCTCTTTGTCAGATGCCTCAGTGGTTCTGTGTTGGTACTCTATGCCCGTGGTGGAGGTTTTCTGGTCTGTTCTGGTATCTCTCTATGAAGTTGGAAGCTTGAGCCTCTTCTCGCCTCTCTCGGTGGTGATTTTGTGCCACCGAAGGTTTATTGCGGTGAGTAACCCTTGACGGTGGCTTATTCGTTTGTTTCTTTAGGGTTTTTGGTCGCTGGTTTACTCGCCGGACTTTGCCTCCTCAGATCGTTCCTACTTTCTTTTTTTATTGATTATTTCATTATTCTCTTAAGTTCTTTTGTTTATCAATTTTAGCTAAACCTCTCTATGTTTTTTTGGTGTTTTATTTATTCTTACATGCAAGGACTGCAAATCTTCAACGGGTCAGAAGATTGTGAACTGAACCTGATCAACAAAAGCCAAGCTAATCACATGAGATATTTTGGTCAGGGTCAACAGCTGTGGCAAGTGGAATGTTTTTGCTTATAATTCCATCGTATATTTTTAAATTAAAACCTCAGATTGGAGACAAACTAAATTTATAAATGGAACTGTTCGTTTTGTCTTATCCTTGCAGGCTTGGATTGCAAACTTTTAAAAGAATGTTGTTCAAGCAGATGCGAAATAGAAGTATTCAGTCAGACATTTAGAGTTGTGTAGGAAGCATGTAGCTCACGATTTGTCTCACTTTTTAAAGGTAATTCTTTTGTCTTCTCTAATACATTGCAATATATGTCTCTAATTTGCTCTAGATTAATTATTATTTGGGTCTGATTAATATTTTATTTCTTAGATTTGGTGCAGTGCTCATGAATATGTAGAACCTAATGTGGTACTTGAGAGAGGACTCGAAAGCTTTCTTGATAAAGGTATTTTCCAGTTTCTTAGTTTAATGCTCAAAGCTTGACCGTCTATTGAAAATCTACAAACCCGTACAATACTCTCGCTAACATCCTTACGTATTTCTAATACGTCAAAGAAAATTGAAACCATAAAGCATGAAATTGTAAGCATATGCATCTACGCTACTTGACTGGTAGGCAGATAAGAGAGTAAGCATATGTGTTTTGTCTTAGATAGATAAAATATTCTCAATACGCTCTATGGTCATAAATTCTCTTGCCAGCATGTGATTTTTAGACAAAGTTGTAGCATTTACTCAAATCAGTTTCTTCTCCTTATTGAATAGTGATCGGTTTCTTCCCAACAATGCGATCGAGTTTATTGATGAAAATGGGTCTTTGGTTCGACTTCGCCATGCTCAGGTTCATAGTTGCATGTTTCTCACATTACGGTGCAGTTTTTTTTTTTTTTTTTGTAAACTGGCTACGGTGCAGAGACTTCATAGAAGAGTTATTGGCCTAAACAAAATTGTCATAGCTATTATCCTGGCGATCCTACGTCCATGTGTTGGGCTCGAGAACCCAAACCGCCAAATCCAATGTTATGAATTTCTTAAAAGTATTCTATGTACTTTATCTTTTGTGTAGTATTTCTTTTCATTCTACTTAATTCTACATATAAAATCACTTGGTTGTATTCGCTGAGAACATATTTGCAAATTGTGCATTTACATAATGTAGTTATCAGTTCTCATATTTTTCTTTTTTCCGGTGGCAGTCAATAGTATTTCACCGTAATGCATTTAGATAATTCGGACTAGCCAAGTAAATAACTCTATGAAGCTAATTCTTCACAAGTTAAATAAATTTAACCCTAGATTTAATAACCAACAAAACGTTGGTAAGGGTTTCACAAGAGTATGGTTAGCCTCTACAAGGCATTCCAGGATTAACAAAATTAATAAATAACATCAGAATCATTCTATTAACAGTATTTTCAACAAAATATTACTGCCTAAACTTACCCAACAACAACTACATTCTGCAACAACAACAAAAAATGAAAAATTGAGTTACTTCCCGCGGGAAGTATTTGGTATTTTCCGTTTCTTCGGATGATAAGATGGGTCAAGTATTTGCTTCATTAGTTCCAACAGTGGTAGCTGCAGAATCCGCTATTGGATTAGCCTTTTTTGTTATAACTTTCCGAGTCCAAGAGACTTTTGTTGTAAAATTTATTAATAGCATTCAAGGATAATCTAAAATTATAGTAAAAAAATGTTCTAACATGATATATATATGTATAGAGTAAATTATATTTTTGGTAAATCATAGTCTAATAAATCAGACAAAAATATTTTTTAAAAATACAGTAACTTTCTCTAACATACAATAAATTAATTATATATAAGGAAGCCATTATTAAAACTATTCTAAATTTAATAAGTGAATTTTATTTTAGAAAACCTAATAAGTTATTGGGATAATATTTTTATTAAGTCCTTAAATATAATAATATATAAAATATTCAGTCATATATTATTTAAATATTGACAATTAAAATTATGTTTTGATTCTCTTTTTTTAACAAATAATTTCCAATTATACTGAATTATATATTCATGTTCAATTATTAAAATATGTAAAATAAACAAAAAATACAGGTACATTCGATATATACAAAATATAAAATAAACAATGTTTTGAGTATTAAACTTTACCACA
The DNA here is from genome assembly GCF_020379485.1 of Brassica napus. Lineage (NCBI taxonomy): Eukaryota > Viridiplantae > Streptophyta > Magnoliopsida > Brassicales > Brassicaceae > Brassica > Brassica napus. The sequence continues at coordinate 35,724,320 of NC_063446.1, forward strand.
ACAATAAAAACGCAAATCTACTTACTATATATAAAATTTTGAGCAAACATTTAGGAAAATGTATACCATTTTAATCATGAAAATCGTGTCATGCTAATATAAACTTTTAATCTCTAATAAGACTAATAAAAAATAAATAATAATTAGGTTTAGTTTGATATATGCGAAGATGATATAAAAATGTGTTTTCATTATAAAAACATTGCAAAAAATAAAAATAATAACTAAAATAGTATAATGTCATAAAATATATTTGACAACAAATAAAAAAACAAAAACAAGTTAGAAAAATAAACAAACATCAAACAAATGTTAAGTAAATAAACATAATACCCCTCATCACTTAAAATTTTCTACAAGACAAAAATCATTATTATACACATCTCTTGCAAATGAAAATCTAAAACACAAACCATAAAATCATAGAAAAAATAAAAATCTAGATAACAAATAAAATATATCCCGCCCGTAGGGCGGACCAACCCTAGTATATCTTCTTATACAGTAAAACAGGCTTGTGTCTCTCCTCATTAAGCCACATCAGCAGGGAGATAGGAGCTTGTTGCGACACGTCAGCATTCTCTTCCTGTAATATCACGAGTTCAATGGGCCACGCTTAGGTTGGTGTTTAGATGATAAAAGCCCAATGTAACATTTCTCCTTCTCGACGGTGGTCATCTGCTTGATACTCCTAAACTCCACCGGCTTTGACGTAACTGAGGCGTAACGTTGTAACGTTTTTTATATTCATTGAAACTAGCATTAAGATTCACCTTTAACTCTCTTATTAAAGCTCTTCCACGGGGTCGATTTAAGTTACTCTGTTAATTTGCTTCCTATAGATCGTTCGCTTTGCTTTCGTGATTAGATTCTGATGATCGATTGATTTGATTGATTTGCAGAAATGAAATAAGCGTAAATCAAGATCACACACAAGATTTGTTAACCCGGACTTCGTTTCCTACTGTCCGGGGAGGGAGCTTCGCCCTCAACGATTCACTAAAGCCAATATAGAGTTCCGGTAACAGTTACACAGCTGATATCTCAACACAACAGAGAAGATACAGTTTCGTTACCTCCGAAATACACTCAAGGTAATCGGAACCTTCTATACGACGTCACCGGAGCTACTCCTGCTCCAGTCTCTGATCAATCGCACAAGGTAGATTTCTCTTCTGCGAATCGCTCTCTCCAGTCTCAGTTTCAGGATGATCGCATGACGAAGATAAAGTGGTCGTTAGGCCGTTAGACCTTTTGTCATCACGTGACCTGACTTGGGCTTCTCATCTCATATTCAAGCCCAGCTCGTCGGCCCATTAGAAGAAGTCAGAAGTCCTCAAAGGCAAAGCCCACAAATCTCCACCTCTTTTGACTTCAGACATGTCGACGAGACCCTAACACTGTCGATCTCTTCTCTCTTGTCGCCGATTAACCTCAATCCTATCTCCTCCTGTCATCGATATTCTTAGACCTCGATCGTCAATCAGCTTCTCCATCATCTCTTCTGAAACTGACCCGAAACAGCTCTCTCTTCAAAAGAAGCGATCTCAGCTGTAACATCTGACCCTGAAAAAAAACTGGGTGCTTTCCTAGCAAACCCTCTCTTTCTCCCTTAGTACTCCACCTGAGACAAGTATCCCTTTGAGAAACAATTTGACCTCCTGATGAAACAACCAGATGTATCAACCAGATATCCTTCAGAGATCACTTATGACCTCCTTTACTCTACGGGTAACTCCTCTCCCTTATTGTCTGAACTTCGTGAATACTCCTTTTTTTTCAGACTTTACAGAAACTAACCACTCAGTTCTTCTTTGTTTATGTATGTGTGAAACACCATTTGGAGCTACCCGGAGCCGCTCGTCTACTTCAGCAGACATTCAGAAACTCACAGCAAAACTCAAACTTCGTGCCAGGTAAACACTTAGTTAGAAAATCTGCCGGATTCTTAGAAGTATGTATCTTCGCTAGGTTGACCACCCGCTTAGATACGATGTCCCTGATGAAATTGAACTGAGTATCCATGTGTTTAGTTCTCTCGTGATGCACTGCATTTTTAGATAAAGCAATTGCACTCTGTGAATCACAGTGTATCCTTACATTGTCTTGTTTGTAGCCTAGTTCACTTACAAAATTCCTTAGCCAAATAGCTTCTTTGACTGCTAGAGTTAAAGCCATGTATTCTGCTTCAGTAGTAGATAACGCCACTACTGACTGTAGTCCTGACTTCCAGGACACAGTGTTTCTTCCAACTTGAAAAACTATTCCAGAAACTGATCTCCTCTTATCTAGATCTGCGGAATAATCTGAATCAGAAAACCCTTCAACCCTGAACTCTGTAGATTTCTTAAACATCAAACACTTCTCATAAGATTTCTTAAACATCAAACACTTCTCATAACTCCCGGCCACATATCTTAAAACCCATTTCACAGCTTCCCAGTGTGCTCTACTCGGGTGAGACATGAATCGGCTGACCAGTCCCACAGCAAAACCCAAATCAGGACGTGATCCGACCATGGCGTACATCAGACTCCCTACAGCACTTGCGTAGGGCACATCTTTCATATACCCATATTCCTCATCTCGCTCTTTTGGATGTAAACTCTTAAGTTTGAAATGCGAAGCTGTTGGTGTAACAACTGATATAGCTTCGAACATTCCAAACGTCTTGAGTACCTTCTCCAAATACTTCGCTTGTGACAACTTAAGCGTTCCTTCATTTCTATCTCGTGTGATATCCATGCTGAGGATTCTCGAAGCTCTTCCTAGATCCTTCATCTCAAACTCTGAGAACAAACTATTCTTCAATTCCTTAATTTCTGTTTTACTCCCTGAGGCAATGAGCATGTCGTCAACATATAACAACAAGTCGATAGCTTTATCCGAGCTCACATTCTTCATGTATACACACGAGTCGTATTCACTCCTTATAAACTTCTGCTTCATCATAAAACCATCAAACTTCAAATTCCATTGTCTCGGTGATTGCTTGAGACCATATAATGACTTTCTCAGCAAACAAACTTTATTCTCATCACCTTTCTTCACAAAACCTTCTGGCTGCTCCATGAGAATTCTCTCATCTAAATCCCCATGTAGAAAAGCCGTTTTAACATCCATTTGCTCTAGCTCATAGTCAAAATTCACCACCAGAGATAGTATAAGGCGAATAGAGACATGCTTAACCACTGGAGAGAAAATTTCATTGTAGTCTATGCCTTCCTTTTGGGAATAACCCTTAGCTACAACTCGTCCTTTGAATCTTGGATCTTCAACTCCTGGAATACCAGGCTTCAATTTGAAAATCCAACGACACCCCACAAGTTTCTGATCTTTGGGTCTCTCAATAAGGTCCCATGTTCTGTTCTTATCCAGAGACACCATTTCTTCTTTTGCAGCAGCATTCCAAAATTTTCTCTCCTTTGTCTTCATAGCTTCTGCATAAGTCCTTGGTTCTTCGACTTCTATTTCTTCTGCTGCATTTAATGCATAAGCCACCAGATTTGCATCATCAAATCTCGAAGGTGGTCTGATGTTTTGACGTCTGTTTCTATCACGAGCTAAGACATAATTGTCCAGTGAAGGGTCTCCTGAACTGACCACAATACCACCATCCTGATCCGACTCTGATTCTTCATCTGAAGTATCTAACTCGTGTGAGCTCTCCTCATCTGATTCTTCTGTTAAAACTCCACCTGAACCTGATGTCTCTCCTACCTCAGTGATTGTCGTTGAAGGTCCCTGAATCAATTCATCATTGAAGCTCACACGTTTACCTTTTTTCTTACCAACATCCTTTTCCTTGACGCCAGATGATGAATCAGATAAGGTATCTTTGAAAACTTCTTGCTCATGAAACACAACATCTCGACTTGTAGTACATTTTCCACCATTCTCAATCCATATTCTGTAGCCTTTTACCCCGAAAGGGTAACCCACAAAAACACCTTTCACTGCTCTCGGACTGATCTTCTCTTGCACTCGATGTACATAAGCAGAACACCCAAACTTCCTGAGATGTGACAAATCAACTTTGCCACCTGACCACCTTTCTTCTGGCAACTCAAAGCCAATGCTTGATCCAGGTGTTCTATTGATCAAATAAACAGCTGTTGAGGTAGCTTCTGCCCAGAATTCAGGTCCTAGTCCAGTCTCAGCTAACATGCTCCTTACCTTGTCCATAATGGTTCTATTCATTCTTTCAGAAACACCATTTTGCTGCGGTGTATAAGTGCAAGTACGATGTCTCTTCACCCCTGAATCCTTGCACAGTTTATCAAATTTGTAGTTGCAGAACTCTAGACCATTATCCGTCCTTAGACACTTAAGCTTCTTGCCAGCTTGATTCTCAACTTCAAGCTTCCAATCTCTGAATTTATCAAAAGCTTCATCCTTAGTCTTGAGAAAATAAACCCACACTTTCTTTGAGTAGTCGTCTATAAAACTAACAAAATATTTGCATCCTCCAAGACTTTCTGGGGTTGAAGGAGATCCCCAAAGATCAGAGTGCACATAATCCAAAATACCTTTTGTGATATGTTTAGCCTTTGGAAAACTTTGCTTATGCGCCTTCCCTAACGCACAACTCTCACAAAACTCCAATCCTTCAACCTCTTTAATTTGCAAATACCCCTTCTTGATCAACACATTCATGTTAGACAGGCTCATGTGTCCAAGTCTTGAGTGCCACAAGTCTGTCATGTTTGTCTCAACTTTTCCAATGTTAGCTTCAGCTCTTGAAACAGTGCCTTGTAGATAGTACAATCCATCTTCATAATTTCCTGAGAAAACCTTAACACCATTCTTGAAGAAGTCAATTCTGAAGCCTTCACCCTTGTAGGTACAACCCGCTTTCTCTAACATACCGTATGAGATAAGATTCCTACTCATCTTAGGCATGTATCGAACATCAGTGAGAACAACTTCTTTTCCATCTGAGTTAACAATCTTGATCTTTCCAATTCCCTCAACATCGCACTGAGTATTATTTGCCATTAAAACCTTTCCTCCATTCACCTTCTTGAAGTCAAATAACACATTCCTCTGTGGTGTTATATGAAAAGAACATCCTGAGTCAAGCACCCAATCATCCTTAGTATCTTGTGTACTGACTGTTAAGACCAAAGGTTGTTGTCTTGATGCTGAGACTGTGTTAACCGAGTCACCAGAACCCTGTTGTCTGTTGTTTCTCTGTGGACACTCTAGTTTCCAGTGATCATCTTTGCCACATATGAAACACGCAGTCTTGCCATCCTTGTTAGCTCTAGGCTTGGACTTTGATCTCTGGTCCCTTGACTTTGATCTTCCTCTGTAAGATTGACTGTTACCTTTGTCAACCCTCTTGTTGGACCTTCCTCGTGACTCAACATATAATCCTTCGGAACTAGACTTTTCTTTACTCACCAAACCTTTCTGCTTTAACTCAATCTCCTTAGCATAAGCAGACGTAGTTACTTCCCTCACAGTAAGAGTATCCTTGCCAGTTCCATACTTCAGTGTATGAACTAAAGCCTCATATTGTGGTGGAAGACTTGTCAGTAGCTGTATCGCTTGGTCTTCATCATCAACATTGATGTTGAGACTAGCTAGATCTCCAATCATCTTGAGAAACACATCCATATTCTCTTCAATGCTTTTACCTTCTTCCATCTTGAAACTTGCAAACTGTTACTTTAGATAGATCCGGTTAGGCAATGTCTTAGTTTGATAGTCATGCTCAAGTGCCTTCCACATACCAAGAGCTGTTGCCTCATGCATAACCTTTCTCAAGATCATATCGCTTAGACACGTTCCCATCAGGTTTTTCACTCGCGTGTCCTTAGCAACCTTGACTAGATCCAAGATTGGATCAGCTCCTTCTTCAAGCTTCTCAGAATCTTTGTAAAGAGTAGCATTCTCATCAAGCGCAGATGCTAGTCCCTGTATCTCTAGCTGACCAAGCAGTTTATACTTCCACATCCCAAAGTCTCCTTTTCCATCAAACTTGTCCATCTCGAAACGACCCCGTGTGGGATCAATCTCGACACGACTCGTTATAGAGTCCATCTTGATCGATCTCCTTCAGATCCTCAATCACAACACTTAAGCGTAACCTGAAGGCTCTGATACACTTGTTAATTTGCTTCCTATAGATCGTTCGCTTTGCTTTCGTGATTAGATTCTGATGATCGATTGATTTGCAGAAATGAAATAAGCGTAAATCAAGATCACACACAAGATTTGTTAACCCGGACTTCGTTTCCTACTGTCCGGGGAGGGACCTTCGCCCTCAACGATTCACTAAAGCCAATATAGAGTTCCGGTAACAGTTACACAGCTGATATCTCAACACAACGGAGAAGATACAGTTCCGTTACCTCCGAAATACACTCAAGGTAATCGGAACCTTCTATACGATGTCACCGGAGCTACTCCTGCTCCAGTCTCTGATCAATCGCACAAGGTAGATTTCTCTTCTGCGAATCGCTCTCTCCAGTCTCAGTTTCAGGATTATCACATGACGAAGATAAAGTGCCGTTAGACCTTTTGTCATCACGTGACCTGACTTGGGCTTCTCATCTCATATTCAAGCCCAGCTCGTCGGCCCATTAGAAGAAGACAGAAGTCCTCAAAGGCAAAGCCCACATACTCTTTCCTAATTTTCATCACTAATCCTTAATTTGTTCAATTATAAACGGGTTGCATAATACTCAAAATCTCACTCTTCACCAGATCCAACCCTTCTGATTCATTACACATACGGTAGTAACGCATCTTCTGCGTTTCTGGGAAGTATGAAATTGTTTAAACTTTGTATTCCATATCTGCCTGCTGACGTAGGTTTACCTTCTTTTCTAAACGAATTTGTTCTTTTATTTCTCTGAAGCTCAATTAAATTTTTGTTTTTTTTCTCCTGTTGAACCTCCATCTTTCTCAGGAGACGAAGAGTACCATAACAATATGTGGGGCCATACACGGATGCCTACCCTTCTGCGGTCTACTCAAACCAGCATGACCTCACCAGATTCCATGTTGCACAACAGAGAGGATATGGTGTAGCCTCAGAATATTTCCCGGAGAAAGAAAAGTATTTACGATCCAATTCATGGGGTTTGCTTTTGGAGAGCCCTCTAGCGAGTAGCCTAACCGATGATGATTTTTCTTAAAATGGTAGTCGCATATCTGCTTATAACATATCTTTTTGTAAATCATGTTGTTAGTTTGGTTCAAAGATGCTTATGGCACACAACTGGAAACTTGGTGAAAAAGTTTGTAGTGTTTTTTTTTTAAACATCCGGGATATATCTGATCCATATTCAACTATATCTCAGGGTTTAGCTCAAGTTTTGCATCAAAAGGGGCTTTCTTATGTTTCTTGAGAAGCATCATGAGCTCCAGTTTTGAGGTTGATGGTTTTTGTCTAATCTTTGACAAAGTCTTGTGCTTACTTTTTTGTTTGTTTGTTTTTTGCAGTCTTATCAAGAATACGTTGAAATCCACAGCAGATGCATGAGACAACTTGGTCTTCCTGTCAGTATGTTTTATCCATCACTGTTAAACATCCACTCTTCTAAATCTATGGTTTGACCTGATGATAGTAGTCAACTTACTTTCTTACAATGTTTGTAGGCTTTGTCATGTTTTTTTTTTGGTTGGTTTTGTCATGTTCCACAATCACGTGTCTTCAAGTAAAACAGATGATGGGTAAGCTTACAGATAGTGGTTATACGCATAGGTGATATACATAGCCTAATACTTTATTGTTTTAGATTTAAACTTCTTTCATGGTCAAAGAAATGAAATCACTGACCACCTTATACACGGCTAAAACGTGCATTGTTTTTAATGAGATATTGAAAACTCTTAAGAACCTATGGTCATGCTTCCACGAGGTTAATATGCAAAGGGTTGCTCCAAAGAGTTACCAGCAAGCTGCTGGAGTAGTCTTCGTCACACGAAAGTTTTAGCTAACTTTTGCATCGATCAGGTATATGAAAATCTCTACGCTATAATTATGTTGGTTCCTGGTTATCACTTTTAAGAACTATGCACATTTGTTTATATGGCTGAATACCTGAAGTTGCAGCTTTAGAATATTTGTTCAATGACTCTTCTTCACTTTCCTGGCTCTGTCTCTGGCAGGACCCGGGAATCAACTTGGGCAGCAAAGTCATGGCTTCTGGGCCAAGTCAGGGCTCTGTAGTAATACACTCAAAAATTGTTTCAACCAGTTAAATGTTTACGAGGACATGTTTTACAAGTTTGCATAGTGCATCATCACAACTGCTCCTTGATTCAACCCTCTATCTCAGTGTGTCTGAATTTTGAAACCAAAGAGGAAAAATGGTTTTTTGTTAATAATATTTTGAGAGTGTGTTGTGTTACTAATTGATGAATGGTTCTTTGAACTCGAGTTCTTGATCTGATTCTTTCTGATTGCTCATGTTAAATTATTGCTCCGACAACAACATAGTTAGCTTCGATCCTCTCGACGGTTCCTCCAACATCATCGCTGCAGTTTCCACCGGTTCCATAAAAGGTGTCTACAGCCCCTACCACTCCAATGATATTTCCAATGTAAATGAACTACTCTCCCTTTCACCTTCCACATGGCCACTCAGAAAAGATACACAATGTTCATAATGTTGTTGATCTACTGCTGTATGTTCCTTGCAACTTTGGTCAGAAGAACAAATATGTATAGCAAACGCGTGACAACCTGGGCACAACTTGCTAGCAGCCGGCTACTGTATGTACTGGAGCTCAGTTATCTTTGTTATTATGCACGGCGAGTTTGTCCTCACGCAAGAGAACATTGAGATCCCTAGAACCGGGAAAATATACTCTTTCAAAGAAGAAAACTACAGATGTGGGACGAGAGTCTGAGGAAGTACATTGATGATCTCAAGGACCCTGGTCCACATGAAAAATCTTACTCGGCTAGGTACATTGGAAGTTTGGTCGGAAATTTTCACAGGAATTTGTTGTACAGTGGGATTTATGGGTGCTGCCAAGAGCAAAAATGGAATGCTTAAGCTTTTTTATGAGTGTGCACCGAAGAGTTTCATGTTGAACAAGGTTGAGGAAAATGATCATATGGTCACCAGAGAGTACTATATCCAACCGACCAAGGTAACTCAAAACACATTTCATGTTTAGTTTATTACAGTAGCTTATATCCAAAGTTTGGGTGTCATCAGACAAAAAAAATCATAGGGATTCAGATATATACATCAATGGGTTCCGCTTTACAATGGAAGCAAAGAAGAAGTGAAGATGCTGGAGAAGTACTTGGCTCGAGTCATGTACCAAACATAAGCCCTTAGAGTCTAAGGCTTAGACTTCTATTGTAAGCCATTTTCTGACTACATGGTACATCTCAAATTCCCAAGAGATGCATAACTGATGAAAGTTCTATTTTGTTATCTATGTCAATAAAGACGAATCCGATGTTTTACTATAAAGCCAAAACCAAGTTAAATTTATACAAAGTAACGTAAGAAGTCACATGTATTTCCAAGATTCATGATTTTTAGTTCTGTAACTTTTTTTTTTTTGTGAGATCAATGCATTAACCCCGATTATAGTATATAAAAAAGAATCACATCCCATTACTATGTTTTCCAAAATTTTAGCCAAGCCATAAACCCAAGCTAATAGTTCGTTTAAGGATTTATGAAGCTAAGAACATAAGAATCCTGAACCAATTTTAAATAATAGTTATAGATAAAGAACATAATATACTCTCTTACAAATCCACTCTAAATATAAATTATTATAGATAATTTAACAAAATGTTACAAAAAGTCGAGAAAATCAATACTTAAGCTCACCATCACCATACATAGCTATATTATCTTACATTACTTTCAACTTTGAATTCACACAGATTACCAAAGAATGAACAACAAACCATTTTTCTCTTATAAGTTCTCACACCTCCAGCATACACTCCAAATCTTACATTACTTTCAACTTTGAATTCACACAAATAACCAAAGAATGAATAACAAACCATTTTTCTCTTATAAGTTCTCACACCTCCAGCATACACTCCAAATCTACATACACAGGTCCAATACACAACAATCTATTAATGATTTCCAGCTACCATCTATAATCGGCAATCAAGGTAATTTTAATAACTCAACAAAGGTATGGAGTTCATATTAACATACCATGAAATAGAACATCCCGACTCAACCCTGCTTATTCAAGAAACAACCCAATACATGATGAATTTACACACATCCGAAGACAATAACATAACTGATGATCTTTAAGTTATTCTTACCATCACAGACTACAACCAAAACACTATTGCAAGACTTGTCTTCGACCTTATTATCACCAATTTTGAGGAAACTAATAGGCCTCCAATTACAGAAGAAGAAAATGGTACATGCACAGTATGCTTCGGAAATTTCAACAATGGAACATGTCTATGCTCTTTTACTTGATCAATGGCTTCGTACAAACATAAGCTGTCTTATATGTAAGGAAAATTATCTATGAATCAGCATTATTACAATTTATAAGTGGTTTCTTATGTTCCAATTTTCAGTTTCTTTTGCATATTTTTTTTTATTTTTGTTTTATTTTCAAACAAAAAAATATAAATATTTTTCTTCATTCCCTGATATGTTTCATTGCTAGAATTAGTTTCTCACCAAAAATCAAATAACACAGATGCAACTTAATTACGTTTTGCTTCACACCTTTAAATTCAGATTATTCTCTAAAATAAAATTTCAAATGTCGTTCCTTTTATATACAGTCCACATGGTATTTAACAGTATATGTATGTATGTTGTCTAAAGAAAACATATATTTCACTACTCAAATCATAAAACATATTCGCTAACCACTACCAAATAAATCCAAAAAATATCATTTTCTTTTAACATATTTTCATCTACATATCTTTGGAAAAAAAAAATTTACTAAGTCGATAAAACACTAGTTACAATAAAATTGGCTTTTGTTAATTTACGCGCCACCTCAGCTTCAGCTTTCCAAGTCTAAATTTCGCCACGTATCCTCACCATCTAAATTTCGAAAGTTTATTTGTGCTCTTATCATTTGTTTTATTGTTGGGTATTCGTGTAAATACATGGCCCATCTTTTTTTCAGGGTTTTACTCTACTGCGATTCTGTGACCACAGAAGACCTCAGCTCTTCCTCCGTACCTCTTCGTCTCCTAAACACTCCGAACACCGCCTCTGTAACTTCATCTGTTTCCGTATTACATCTCCTTAAATCTCACCATTTATTTGAACCCACTACTCATCCCACTCTTTCTCAATTAAACATTGTCATTATCATCAAAGGTAACCGCTCGAAGCTTTTTAGTATAAATGTGTTTCTTCTCTACGATGAGAAGCCACACTGCTACATAATCTCAAATTCCAGACGTTGTCAAGCTTTGAATCCAACAATGGATAATTCCTACACGTTTCTTTCCAACACGCAGAGGTCCGCCTTCTCAGGTTTTGAATGTCAAGAAAGTGGGCCAACTGATGAGTGTCAACATGCTCTTCCTGAATGAGAAGGTAACTCCGACGAACTCAGTCTAAGGTACTTCAGCGGCGGTTTACTCTCTCTGTACTTCAACGTGTCTTTTTAATTCATACCGGGAAAATCAGTTTCATTTGGTTTGTTGATCTTTTACAGTCGATGATGATTCAAGGTTCTGTTAACGCACTCCGGCTCAATGATCAAACTCGAGTTTTAGTAGCAGTGTAGCGAATAAAGATGATTATCAAACCATCACATGTATATTAGCTGAAGATGAGAGCTTAAGAAGAGGCATCTTGCTCGGGACGAGATTGTCTCATTTAGATTGATTCATGTATGATAAAACTTCTTTACCTACCAACACTCCATATATAACCTTGAATGTGTTGGTGAACTATTCATAGTTTTGAATAACATTTGCTCTGTATTGGCAGCACACTAGGTTCTTATTCTTCTTATCTTCTTGTCACCATTTGCGGCTGTGTCTTTTCTTTTCATATGCTTCACTGCAATCTTTATCTGATTGCTTAGATTACTCATTTGTCAAACGCATTAGATGGTAAATTAGTTGCCATGAACCTATATAGCTTTTGTGTTTTTGTATATTATCATGGATTGTCATTGATGGTCTATCCTTTTTCTTCAGGTTGGCCACATATGGGTTAGCTGAAGGAACATTCAATAGACTTTTTATCTACGTTGCATGGAAGCGTGTCTCGCGTACTGGTTCCTGGTTCCGAAGCGGAAACGGAGTCGGAAGCGTGCCGGAATCGCTCGGAAGCGTGCCGGAATCGCGGTTCCAAAAAAAAACAGATATGGAAGCGTGATGGAAACGATGAATCCTATTTGGAAGCGTTTAAGTTTGATATTGGAATCGTAAATAAAAATAAAAAAAGGAAAAATTAAATGTTATGTTTTGTTTCTTTAACTGAAAACCCTAGTAAAAAAAAGGAAACTGAAAAGACTACGACAAAGTCATTGTTCTCATTTCTTTTACACTTCTGAGTTTCTATCTTTTTTCTTCTCTGTACCAAGACCAAACAATCAATCAAGGTAATTTTCTTTATACTTTTATTTCTTTGTTAATTGTTATATTCTTCTTCTCCTTTACACAAACATGAGATTTGTAGCTTTATATGTATCGTTCAATGATATTGATCGGATGGTTGCTAATGGTTAAAGTACAACTGAATTTGCATTGTGAAACTAAGGTTAAAGTTCTATTTTAGTATTAAATAAGTGTAGAGAATCCTTTTTGTGTTTACTTGCGTAGAGTTCAACGAACAATGCTTCATTATCATAATTTTTTTTTTCAGAAGTATGACCCCAACTGATAATGATGTTGTGGATGACAAATCCCCTTTATGGATTTATGTGAACAAGATTGAAAAGATAGCAGGAGGGGGATCATGGATTTATGTGGGTTTATATGATATATATATATATATATACACGCTTCCAACACGGATCTGCTTCCTAGTTTTTTGAAAACAATCGCTTCTACGCTTCCATACGATTCCGCTTCTGCGTTTCCGCTTCCGTTTCCATGTAACGTTGCTTTTTATGGACTCTTCAGAAGGAAGTGGACACATAAATTAACATTCGATAAATTAATAAACATAACATTTTAATAAATGTTATCAGTTTCGAATTAGATTGGTGTAAGATATGACACAATTTAATAAAATAATAAGATAATATTTTTTTGAAAAGTCTTATGTAAATATATAGTCCCAATATAAATATAAAGTAATAATTAATTTATATAAAATTGATATAAATATAAACAATATATTGTATAGTTTATTTTTCATTCACATTGAATTCTATCTTTAATTTTTCTAAATATATTGATGTTATTTTGCCATTTACAGTAAACAAAAATTCATTTATATTTATGGTACATATTTTCTATACACCAAATAGTCAAATAAAAACATAAAATTTAACTAATACATATACTGTAAAAATCAAGTATTTTTCTTATTTTTACATAAAACATACTTCGAAATATATAGATTTAAAAGAAACATTTTTGAACTATAGAAATTAATAAATTATCAAAGTCCCTACATTATTAATTTACAGAGTTCGTATCTATCTATAATAATAAAGGGGGGTTTCTCTCACCTCCTGCAGCCACGTCCATTTTTAGGGGTGGGCATATGTCGCCAAGTGTCGGCACTTAATTGGTTACGTTTTTTTGGTTTTTTTTTTCCCTTATTCGGTTTGGGCTCCGGCTAATGTGTTGTTTTTTTTATTTGTTTTGTCGCGGCCCATCTTGAACCCTGCTCTTATGAACTGATCGTGCCCAGGGTTTTCACGTCTCGTCTTCGTCTTCGTCTTCTACCTTCTCATCATCGACCGCGAGACGCAGAGATTCGAGCCTCTTCAGTATCCCTAACGCCTCCGATTTCAATAACTCAGCAACTTAACTCCACTGAGCGGTAGAGAAGGCGAGAGCCACCACTGGATCTCTCTCTCTCTCTCTCTCTCTCTCTCTCTCTCTCTCTCTCTCTCTCTCTCTCTCTCTCTCTCTCTCTCTCTCTCTCTCTCTCTCTCTCTCTCTCTCTCTCTCTCTGAGTTTTGATTTCGATTTGAAAGCCGGCTACTGTCACGAACACCGTAAAAGTCCGATTGTTGAGGTTTTGGAAAGCTCATGGGGTAGACATGTCCTCTTTGACCAGAAGGTAATTTTGGCCATCCATGTCCTCTCCTGATACATGAGATGCAGGGGGAGTGACTAATATAGTTTACAAGGAGATATATAAGAATCTACGAAAGTTTTAGATGCACCACTATGTGGGTTTTAATTTCACTTCTATAAGAAATTTTTTAATTATATTCACTCATTTGTGGATCTTACAGGTCTTCAAAACGAATTGCAGTATACTAGGAAAATCTATGTCACCGGCACCGAAGAGCACACAAAACCACCATGAACGTGCTTACAATAGCTGGGTCAGTACCTTCATATGTCTGGACAATTAAAAACAGACCTGTTAGTATATTGCAGATAGATAATTACTCAGTGCAAGCAAAAAAATTTGTTCTGTCATAAATATAGTTAATGGAACAGACATCTTACATTGTTCTAACAGTGGGGTTAAAAAAGTTGTCTTCAATATGCAACTAATCTGATGATTAGAGTTTGCATTGATCTGAGAAGTTAATTAATTCAACTGTTGAATGGGTTATTCAGAATCATAGGAAAAGAAGGCATTGAGTGAAAAAGATGAATTTTAATTGAGCAAGAGATTCACATGTTGCGAGAAAAAAAATTTGCTCAATGGAAAGAGAGGTAAGGATGATAATTTCAGACCTAAGTTCAATACCAAAAAGACCTGGCAGCTTACACGTGGAATACACCAACTAAGCTTTGGTATAAGGGGGTATGGTTCTTGCACGCAACCCCTAAATTCTCTCTTCTTTCTTGGATTGCAATCCATGACAGGTTTTCCACAGGAGATCATATAAGGAAGTGGAACTCAGGAGCATCCACCACTTATATCCTTTAGAGACCCTGACCATCTTTATTTTCACTAAGTTTTTGGAGAAGGTATGGGAAAATCTTACTTTAAAGCTTTTTGGTTCAAGTACACAACAGTAGAAACGAATATTAGATATTCTGGTTGAAATTATTGGGATCAAGTCAGTCAGTTTATCATTCAGTATGTATTCCAAGCAACAATTCACTTAGTATGACGGAAGAGGAACGTAATGACTTAAATTCCTGCATCTTGTGTAATACAAAACATTGACAAAATGGTCTGGTACAAAATTTCATCTCTGCTAGGATAAGAGGCAATCAATATGTAGAAGCTATGGAAATTTGGTTTGCTTCAAGGTGACAAATCTGACCTTCAAATAACTTTGGGAAATTTGTTAACTAATCATTTGTCTCAACTAGGGGTGTCAAAATGGGTCAAATGGGTCAACCCAACCCATAACCCAAATGGGTTGATTGTTAATGGGTCATGGGTCAACCCAACCCATTTAATAAATGGGTTGGGTTGACCCATGACCCATTAAATTAAATGGGTTAATGGTTGATCCATCAACCCAACATTTTTCTAATGAACCATTTTTAAGTTGAAAACCAACTTGATTAAACCAACATGAGTATTGTCATGAGTATAAGTATCAACCGTATAAGTATCAACCCAACATGAGTATTGTCATGATCAAAACAAGAGAATAAGTATCAACCCAACATCTTTATAATCTAGTCTTCGATAACTTCATCTCCTCGATTTCAAACTTGAGCATTGGATCACAAACCACTTTGTTACTCTTCAGTTTACCTGAGGATTCAAATTATGCCACAGGAATCAAAAACTAGCATGGAGGAGTAAGGAACACGAGAGATATGTGACGTACACGAGAGATATGTGACGTTTGAGCAAAGAAGTATCTTACCAGCTATATCAACTAATCAAGCTGCACCATAACTACAACACAATACACATAACTAAAACGAGTTATAGCTACATCTGTTTTCCTACCAAAAATCCTCAGGTAAACGTTGACCAGCGTACCATCTTTTGTTCCCGTTAATAAACCCGTAGCAGGATCAAACCTGGTTCAAAAGAGAGATAAAGAGTCATGTACTCATGTGCATCAGCTCTGCTTTTATGTAACAGGAGGAAAAATTAGCTTACTTGGGGAGAAGATGCCGTGGACATTTCACAATAGCTTCTCAATGCTCAACAAGTAACCTTCTCAAGCTTTGCATTAGAATACTCTTGAAGATCAATAGCTTCCTGTCATATGGTTTATAAGCAAGTTGAAAACAGAGGCAATGTTAGTATATTCCAGATTCTATCACCAAGAGAAAAAAAATCACATGGGCAATAACAAGTTCTATACAAGAATCTCAAAACAGAAACTTGACACAATCAGACTAACATTCTAAATACACGACATACAGACAAAACCCAAAATTCAGAAACCGAAACTATAGCAGAAAAGAGGATTGGATTGGGATGTGATGTAGTAATTGTGGAGGAGATAAAGAACCATTAACAAGGAAATCATAAACCCAAGTGAATCTACAGATCGAACCCAAGCAAAAACGAACACAATCATAAACCCAAGCAAAAACGAACCCAAGCGAGAGAGAGACGGCGAGATGAGAGACGGCGAGAGAGAGAGAGAGAGAGAGACAGTGAGAGAGAGAGAGACGGCGAGATGAGAGCTTCAAGCTCCTTTCATGGTGAGATGAGAGCCGGCGAAAGAGAGAGATGGCGAGAGAGAGATACGTGAGTTTTTTTTTTCTTTTGGGTTTTCTTAATTAAAAACTAAATGGTCAGAGTTGACTCAACCCAATAAACCTATTTAACATGTTAACCCATTAATTTGTTAACCCATTAACCTATTAACTCATTAACCTATTAACCCATTAACCCTTTGGATCAAAAATAAACAGTTCATTTGGGTTAATGGGTCAATTTAGGTTGGGTTAATCCATGGGTCATGACCCATTTTGACACCCCTAGTCTCAACACACCTTTTCTATTATTTACCCTTTTTGTTCATTTTACCCTTTACTAAATTATAAAATATTATAAATAAATACATTTCTGAACTTTTACAATAAAATAAAAAAACAAAACATTAATATTTGATTGGTTAGAATTTATTTTCGAAGAATTAATTTTTTTTATAAATTTTCTAAAACTAATTCTGCTTAATCTAGAAGTCTTTGATTTCTATAGGAGATGAAAAGACTTCCAACAAAGTCCCATAGAAAATAAAACTCTTATCTATTTTTGTTATACAGGCCTGTAAGAGTGTATTAGACAAGTATTCGGGGGTAAACATTGCTTCGCCAACAACAAACATATGAAGGATGTCTCAGGTGGTGTGTACTGCTCAAATGTAATTGGTAGGACAAGAGAGAGCATGTTGCTAACGAAATGGGAAAGGATGAGAAAAGAGACTTATTTAATTAGATCTTTGTTTTGTTCGGCCGTGGATAAGATTCTCCTGCTTTTGGATTATAGATATTGAGTGCAGGTTTTGAAATTTTGATAGCGAGTCTGGAGCGAAAGGTTTTGTTTCCTTTACTGAGATCTCTACTTCATCAAAGATATGCATGCAGTCACTGTTTTGTCACACTGAGTTCTCACATGTTGACAATTCATGCTGGTTCAGATGATATGTTCTGTACAGATATACAAAAAGTGTAAAAGAAACTGAGATCAAATGCCTGGAGCAAGGGCTGTACTGGACTTTGAATGTCTCGCAACGACTGATTCAATAAGTGGGTTCACCATTTCCGGCTTCTCATCCTGCAAAATTTACAGAAATGCAATAAGAAGAAGAATAGAGGGTTACTTCATTGGAGAGAGGAGAGACCTGAGGAGCTGCATCAAAATTACCATAAGCTCGTCCAAGATTGATTGGATCCCATGGATCTTTTTCTCCCCATGCAACTAGAACCGGGCACTGCAAATAGTTAAATGACATGGTCATGGTGAAGTAAAAACTTTAAAGGTTTAGTTTTAACTACGGCTAAGGAGTAAGATCAGAGTAAAGAACCTTGAACTGTGGGAGTAAATCCTCTGGAAGCGGTCCACCATAGTAACAGATGAATTCAAGGAAGACATCAACTGCACCAGGCTCAAGACCTGGCCGTATAATTGCCTCAGTTATTGAGAGCTATTATAGTAGCACTAAATTGCAAAAAATTATTCCTTAAGCTCACTTACAAGATATAAAAATCATGGAACTTATAACAGTCATCAAGTACCTGGCTAAGAATGCTTCTTTAGTCACGTTTATCTTACAAAAGTTGTAACCTCAGAAATCCCATTTAGTCATCAGCTTCCAAATCTTTCTCTGTCCATGATCTGAAATATGCTCTGTTAACTTTCCTGCAACAAGCAAACCATCTCCTCCCAAGTACACATGGACATGCTAAAACGTATACTTTCACGCGCGGACGCACCAGACTATCCACATTTTTCCATTCTTTAAAAAAAAACTACCAATAACTCCAATAGACATGTTTCTTAGAAAATAAAAAAAACTACAGTTCACCTCCAATACAAATGTGATTGTTACATTAGTCATACGAATAATATTATAGCACCAACAAACCATTTTAATTGAAAACTAGAATTAAAATTATAAAATAACTAAGACGAGGTGGCAACTGCTAGAGTCCAAGCCTACGGATTAGCACTTCAAGAGCTCCCTGACCCGTAATGAGCTCAAAAAGCAGTATACATGGAAATAAGAGCATTTCTAATTTATATTCCACTTTGTGTTTGAAAATTTTCTGTAATTCCACTTTATAACTCTATAATAAAGTTAAAAATAGATTTACACTACTTTTGTATTCGTTATTATACTTTGTAAAGTATGAAAGTAAAACTCAGGTTATCAATAAATACCAAGAATTTTATCAAAAGAAAACCCAAGAATAATCATGTTTCACACTTTCTCCCAATACAGCTTCCAATATTTTCCATACCTTTTACCAAAAAAGAAGTAACCAAAATCGAGAGTAAGAACACAGAGGACATGTGTAAATAAATATCATATGAGAACAATCATTCAGATTCGGAGACTTACTTTGATCAGCATCGGTCATTGCCTCTATAGGCCTGGCTGGATCCAAGAGAAGAATGGTGAGGAGTATGAGAGAAGAATGGTGAGGAACATGACGTCGACGTATGGCAACAAATGGTTCAAATTAAACAACAGTTTTAAATGTGTCTCTTTCAACAGACGCTTATAAAACAAACCAAAGAGTGGAAAATAAATTACGCCACTAAAGAAAGCTGGTACGGTACAAGAAAGAACTTAAGATCTAATGAGCATAATGGAAATGTGGAGTCAAAACACACAACTTCAAACCCAATTGCAAACTAAAAATTGTATACAACAATTGTGTGAACATCGTTTTCGACAGTTCGTGGCAGATATATGCTCAGAATAATCTTTCAAAGCATACGAGAATGATGCTTTAAATTTTTTGACTTTTAGGAAGAGTCAAAATTTGTATTTTTACATTTAAGATGCCAGATATGAGTGTCAAAAGAATAGAGAATAAATAATGCAAAAAACAGCTAACCAACTACATGTCATACAAAAATAATTTTTAATGATTCAAGAATTAAATATGGAAGAAGTAAACTTTTGGAAGGTCAACAGGGTGAGAGGCCAATAGGGGTGTAAGTATCAGTGCGAGGAGATAAATACTACTAAACCAAAAAAAAATCTCTGATAAAAAAACAGTACCTTAGTCTTCGCACCTATTCCAGCAACAATTCACACGGTACCGTAAACATGTCAAAAGCATGAGATAAATAATACTAAACCAAAAAAAATCTCACCGCCATTCTAGAGCCACAAAATCAAAGTTTAAAAATACCATTATCAACAAAAAAAAAACAAATTCAAACACATATCACTTATTGTGATATACAATCAACTATGTCTAGAGGGATCTAGCCGAGGAAGGGTTTTTCTCTGACCTAAAAAACTTCAAACAAAGTACTACCGTCACTAACCACTCTCGCTATCAAATTGATCGAAAAAGCAACTTTGAACTATAATGAGAATAAAACATACGAACCCGGCGCGTAGCGCCGGAATACCACTAGTTGTATATATTGGAAAGATTTTACAAAGTCATTACACAAAAAATCATATTGCCGAATGGCGAATAGAAAGTGAACTATTAAAATTGCCGAATGGTTTTTTCCCAGTGTGATGAAACGTGCATGAGTAAATTTGCTGCTCCAACCGTAGATGTTGTAGAATGTATATATGGAAAGGTCATATTAGTTAATAGTGATGTCTGTAATCCCTAGCTCATGTCGTATATATATTGTAATCATTCCATCTAATAAGATTGAGCTTCCTATTTCATATGGTATCAGAGCTTCTGATTCTAAAAACCTAATAAACCCTAGCCGCTTTTTCTTGCCTCCCTCCCCTCTTCATCCTCGTTTTCACTGATTTCTCTACCCTCATCATGGCAACCACGACTAACCATGAGACTATTGTCCCTCTCAACTCAACCAATCTCTTGAACGTTAACATGTCCAATGTTACGAAGCTCACGGCCTCCAACTTCCTTATGTGGAGCCGTCAGGTCCAAGCCTTGCTTAACGGCTATGGCCTCTCTGGATACATCACAGGTGCTACGGTGATCCCACCTGCGACGATCACGAATGCTGAAGTCAACTCTCCCAACCCCGCGTACAAAGCACACCAACGACAAGATCAACTCATATACAGTGCCATATTGGGTGCGATCTCTGTCAACATTCAACCTATCCTGGCTACTACATCAACGGCTGCAGAGATATGGGAGAAACTCTCTGCTACGTATGCAAAGCCGACTCGAGGACACATCCAACAGCTCCGACAACAGATCAAGCAACGGAAGAAAGGCACGAAATCCTGATGAGTATCTGCAAGGTTTTACAACCCGGTTTGACCAGCTTGGACTCCTCGGGAAACCATTTGATCTGGAAGATCAGCTTGAATTCATCGTGGAAGGACTTCCCGACGAGTACAAACAAGTCGCTGATCAGATACAGGGCCGCGATGTACCTCTGTCGATTACTGAAGTTCATGAAAAGTTGCTGAACCAGGAAGTTAAACTTCAGGACGCCTCACCCAACTCTATCATCCCGGTCTCTGCAAATGTTGCTCAGCCTCGACCTTCCAGCAACAATAACCGGAACAACAACTCAAGCAACTACCGTGGCCGCTCCAACAATCGCAACAACAATAACTCGTGGCAACCACAGCAGCAGTATCCATCGCGTCCAGATCAGACTGCTCGTGGCTATCAAGGCAAGTGCCAGCTCTGCGGTATCTACGGCCACAGTGCAAGACGTTGCACGCAGCTTCAACAAACTGGCGGTTATGGCAACTCCAGCCAGTATTCGACCTCTTCGGCACCATGGCAACCTCGCGCCAACATGGCAGCTACCGCCTACAACCCCAACAACTGGATCCTTGACAGTGGAGCCACTCACCACCTCACCACCGACTTGAGCAATCTGGCGCTTCATCAGCCATACAATGGGGGTGAAGAAGTCATCATCGCTGACGGCTCAGGTCTACCGATTTCGCATACGGGTTCCTCAATTCTCCGTACTCCATCTCGCTCCTTAAGTTTAAATAATATCCTATACGTTCCTAACCTTCATAAAAACCTTATCTCTGTCTACCGCTTGTGTAATGCTAATAAGGTTTCTGTTGAATTTTTTCCTGCCCACTTTCAGGTGAAGGATCTCAGCACGGGGGCCCGGTTACTCCAAGGCAGAACTAAAGATGAGCTATACGAGTGGCCAGTCCCATCCTCTACCCCCGTTTCTCTCTTCGCCTCACCAAAGTCCAAAACCTCACTCAATTCATGGCATCGGCGCCTAGGCCACCCAGCTTTACCCGTTTTAAACTCTCTTGTTTCTCAGTTTTCATTACCAGTTTCATTGTCTTCTCAAAAACAAAACCCATGTTCTCATTGCTTAATCAATAAAAGCCACAAATTACCGTTCTATTCAAACACAATTGTTTCCACCAAACCTCTTGAGTATGTCTATAGTGATGTGTGGACGTCTCCCATAACCTCTGCTGATAACTTCAAATACTACATAATCTTTGTGGATCATTTTACAAGGTTCACTTGGCTGTTCCCGTTGAAGTTCAAGTCGCAAGCTCAGGCCACTCTCATAGCCTTCAAGGCTCTAGTGGAGAATCAATTTGATGAGAAAATCAAAACCCTATATTCTGACAACGGCGGTGAGTACCTTGCTATGCGCCAATACCTTCAGACGCACGGCATCTCCCACCTAACGTCACCACCACATACTCCTGAGCACAACGGGATCTCTGAAAGGAAACATCAACACATTGTCGAGACTGGCCTTACCCTTCTCAGCCAAGCCTCCATGCCTCCTTCGTACTGGACGTATGCCTTCCCCGCTGCCATATATCATATCAACCGCATGCCAAGCCCTTTCCTCAACAACACATCCCCATACGCCAAGCTTTTTAAACAAGCTCCAAATTACTCTAAACTTCGAGTTTTGGGATGTGAGTGCTATCTGTGGCTCAGGCCGTATGCAAACAACAAGATGGCGATGCGATCAATGGAGTGTGCTTTCCTTGGCTACTCTCTCACCCAGAGCGCTTATCTTTGTCTTGATCGCAGCAGTGGCTGCATCTACCCCACGCGCCATGTTCAATTCATTGAAGAGAAGTTCCCATTTGCCACGACCTCGTTGCCCAAGTCTCAACCCGAATCACCACCAACCTCTCCTTCTGTCACCGTCATTCCTCTTAACCTCACCTCTAACCCGGCGCCACTCGTAGCAGCTCCATCTATGCCTCCCCTGAGCAGGGATCCTCACCGGCGGCTACCAGCCGAAACTCCATCCTCCTCGCCTTTACCGGCGAATGATGCTGTGATATCTCACGATACCACACAAGTGGAATCAGGTATTGAATCAACAGAGACCTCTGGCAATGCACAGGTATGTCCTCAACCTCAGTCTGATTCTAGACTCCCGTCTCTCACCACAACCACCACTCAGCCAGACCAACCTCATCACCCTGCTCCCACTCAGACCAATATACATCCCATGCGCACTCGCGGAAAGAACCAGATACGGAAACCAAACCCCAAACACTCGCTCCTTACCATCAAAAACCACAGAACCCACAAATTCTAACCACCGTAACCCAAGCCTTGCAAGATGAAAAATGGCGAAATGCCATGGGAGAGGAGATGGATGCCCAGATACGAAATCGAACCTATGTCTTGGTTCCACCACATCCTAGTCAACATGTTATTTCTACTAAATGGCTTTACTCTCTTAAATATTTTCCAGATGGAACTCTTAAGAGACACAAATCGCGATGGGTGGCGCGGGGACACAAACAACAGCAAGGCATCAATTATTCTGAGACCTTCAGTCCAGTGGTCAAGTCTTTGACCATACGCCTAGTTCTTCAGCTGGCAATCTCTCGGGCTTGGCAAATCAAGCAGCTCGACGTGAACAACGCATTTCTGCAAGGCACTCTCTCGGATGAAGTCTATGTAAGCCAACCACCCGGATTTGTTGACAAAGACAGTCCTCACCATGTCTGTCGACTTCGCAAGGCATTGTATGGGTTGAAACAGGCACCGCGTGCGTGGTATCAAGAACTGAAAACACTTCTCTGCTCGCTCGGGTTCCGTAATTCCCTGGCTGACACGTCTGTCTTTGTCTACAACGACTCCGGCCGCATTGTGTACTGCCTTGTGTATGTGGACGACATAATTGTTACCGGCAGCTCCCCATCTCTGGTCACAAGCTTCATTACTGCTCTCTCCAACCGGTTCTCACTCAAAGACCCCACGGATTTGGAGTATTTCCTTGGTATTGAAGCAACACGAAAAACCCATGGCCTACATCTCATGCAGCGCAAATATATCACTGATCTTCTCAGTCGAACGAAAATGGAGGACGCCAAGCCTGTCACCTCCCCAATGGCGACAACTCCAAAACTATCTCTCAAGTCTGGCGCACCGCTAAAGGACCCAACAGAGTACAGAACAATCATCGGCAGTCTTCAGTACCTCGCTTTCACCCGTCCTGACATTGCGTATGCGGTGAACAAGTTATCTCAATTCATGCATCGTCCCACTGACTTGCATTGGCAGGCCACCAAATGGATACTACGCTACCTCGCGGGTACAGCCTCGCACGGCATCTATCTTCGTAAGGACTCGCCTCTCTCTCTCTCCACGCTTTCTCTGATGCAGATTGGGCCGGCGATGTTGACGACTTCGTCTCCACCAACGCGTACATATTGTATCTTGGCACCACTCCGATTGCGTGGTCATCCAAGAAACAGCAAGGCGTTGCGCGATCTTCCACGGAAGCAGAGTATCGAGCAGTGGCTAACACAGCATCTGAGGTTTGTTGGGTCTGATCTCTCCTCACTGAGCTTGGTGTCACCTTGCCCACGATGCCGGTAATATACTATGATAACGTCGGCGCCACGTATCTATGCGCGAACCCGGTCTTTCACTCGCGTATGAAGCATCTTGCCTTAGACTACCATTTCATTCGAGACAATGTTAGCTCAGGAGCGCTATGGGTCTCGCACGTTTCCACCCATGATCAGCTAGCGGACGCACTTACGAAGCCCCTGGCTCGAGCACGATTCATAGAGCTTTCAAACAAGATTGGAGTTCGACAACTACCTCCATCTTGAGGGGGCGTGTAGAATGTATATATGGAAAGATCATATTAGTCAATATTGATGTCTGTAATCCTTAGCTCATGTCGTATATATATTGTAATCATTCCATCTAATAAGATTGAGCTTCCTATTCCATAGATGTTGGAGAGTATGTTTTCAGTGTATACGTGTTTTCCATCCATTAAAATTTTGCAATCGTCTTCGAATTCAAGTGATCGTGATCCCATACTCCAAGGATGTTGCATTATAATTAGGAGGGCTTTTGTTTCTGCTTCCAGTGGTGTACTACTTTTCTTTAGACTAGGCAAATGGAGAGACCACGGCTTTGATTGGTAACATGATGTATATTTGATTTAGTTTGAGTTAGAGGTATTAATCAGAAATGTTACCAATCATGATTTAGTTATAAAATTTTGAGTTTGTGTTTGCATTTACTTTTGCTAATCAGTTTTATTATAAACTTTGTTATTTCTATTTAATTACTTAAAAATTCTTTTATAATTTAAATTGTTATTTGGGTAATTAAACTTAATACATAAATTATGTTTATATGGGAGTTATTTTTGTTATTATACATGTATATGTGTATGTATATTTAAATAATTATTAATTTAATATTTTGGAATTTTCGATAATCTTTTTTGCTTGTTAAATTACTAAATAACTGTTATTATTTTTTGTATTTATAACTTTTATTAATTTTAAATAATACTTACTACAACTCATAAAGTAAGAAAACATAACCAATCAATTATATTATTAGTAACTATAATTCTTTAAAAATAGATATTGCAACTTATTTTTATCATATTCATACCTTTTATACATATTCAAAATAATATATATTTTATTAATAATCATTTTCTAAATTAGCTTAATTTTTTATTTGTCTTTAATAAATACTTTGTTATTTATATATTTATATATTAATTATTTCATTAAAATCTTTAATGTAACTTATACTTCAAAAAAAAATACCAGTCAACAGTTTTAATAAAATGGTAACTCTTATTTTTACTGTAAACATACCACATAAGTGTACAACTTTTACCACATTATTTTTACCGCAAATTACATCAAATTACAATACATTCTGCAACTCAACCTTAATACCACCTTAATACCACATGTCACCAACTGGTGTCCACTTTACTCGATCAAACTGCTGTGGATTGTGTAAGTTTAAAAAATACAATAAATTTCAAATTTTGTGTTTACTAAACTATAACCTATGTTACATGAAAACGGAAGCGGGTAGAGCGGAAGCGTATGGAAACGCAGAAGCGAGATTTTTAAAAAAATTAGGAAGCGGGTACGTGTTGGAAGCGTATATATGTATATATGTATATATATACATATATACATATACATATATAAGAATTTGTTTAAAAATCTAGAACTAAAAATTATATGATTTAAATTTAAAATAAATCATTTATTCATTTATAATAATTTTGAAATGATTTCATATTAAAACAGTGAAAATATACATAAATTAAATTTAAAATAATTTATTATATTAATTATTTTTAATACTTTATAATTAATTGACATAATATATTTGAATATATGATTTATCTTTAATAAAGACCTCAATGCATAAAGATAATTTACAATATTAATTTAAATATTTGTATATTTCTATTCTCTCTATTCAATACTTTTAAAATTTGGATTTTATATAAATTAAAAACTATAATTTTATATTTATATTGATATAAGACATTGTGTTTTTTTAAGAACGGAAGCGTGATTCCAAAACAGAATCGTAAGCTTCCAATGTGTTTTTAAAGAGAATATTTTAGAAGCGTTTTGGAAACGAGATTCCGTAAGCTTCCACAAGGTTTCAATTCCGATTCCGATTCCGGTTCCGGTTTCGAAGCAGGAAGCGGACGTCCGATGAAGCTTCCGTGCAACGTAACACTTTAGTAATACACATCAAACAGTTTGCCTTTTCTTTCGCAACCATTTGAAGATTCATTGCACACCAATGCTGGAAAAAAAAATTGAGCATTCACTCCATCATATCGATACTGTCACTAAGAAGCGCTACCGAACATGCACAATTTACACATGTAACAACATAATTTACAACAGCACGCGCGGGCAGACCACTAGTACTTATATAAACTTGCGAACAAATTACCCAATCAGTAATAGGTAATCTTCAACAGATGTGCTCAAATCATGACTCAATATATAGAATCTTTGATTCTCTTCAAGAAAAAAATCATTTTCTCTTTCGTTTTTCAGTTCGAAATCGTAACCGTAATTTGAATTCCTGGCTCACCCTTCCATCCAACTTCCATCTGTTACCAAACAAACCGACATTTCAAAAAGAAAGTGTCGATTATGGTTTCCCAATTGGAGAGCCAGGCAATGAAGCGGACAGCCAGTAATCAAGCTCATTTGGGAAGACCTCCACCTCGGTACACAAGTAATATCATCCCCAAACCTTGCTGACAATGAATTAAATGCATCACGTATCAGTCGTAACTGTTTGGAAATTACTAACAATTTGTATCCAAAAATATCGCTATTTAGTGTGCTGCGCTTAGATTTAAACTGCCTTTATTGCAATATTTTCATAGGTTATTTTATTCAGTTAATTTTAATCGGTTTGATTTGTAACCCTTTTCCCACAAAACGAATATTTTCGTGCAAATTTGTCAATATTATGTCTAAAGATCATCCTTTTCAACTACACAATCAGTCTTCTTCATTGCCATTTTTAACCCATCGCAATTCATGACCTGTTCGACTTTCCAAACTGCAGTTTCAGAAACCGAATATGACAAAGAGACCTCCTCTGCATCCGTTGAGGAGATGAGACAAAAAAATTTCCTATATAACAGAAGATTGTTTTCAGCTCATTCGGAAACAGAATCTGATGAAGAAACCTCCTCTGCATCCGTTGACAAGATGGGACAAATTTGTTCATCTTCTTCTGCTTTACGGGGAAATTTATTTGCGGCTCACTGCTACCCAACCAGTCCTCGTCTAAAAATATACTCCAAAGCTAATATCCTCGGTTATATTGCAACTTTACTTCATGGTACGCCATAATTGCAGCTAATGATGGAATCACACTTTGGCTGTTTGTTCTAGTTGCCAGCTGCACGATGTTCCAAATCAGCAAAACCTATACATTCTCTGCTAAGTCGACAAGTAGTAATGATCCAAAAATATGACTGTGGCTTTTGTTTGCAAACAACGTTCTTCGGTTTTCTCTTCATGAATTTCGAGACGTAACGTGCTTAAACTGCAGACAATTTGTTTGCAAAGACGGTTACATTGCTCATCCACAATCGTTTCCCCAGATGGTACAACGTGGAAACAGCTATTTAAAACTTCAGATCCTGCATAACCATACCTCGAGTTCTTGAGATGCTTGAACCCAAAAATTCAAAAACCCAAAAAATTCAAACCGAACCCAGACATGTACCCGAACGGTCATTTCCATTTTTTCTTTTTTTTTTCGTCCAGTTTCCTGTTCTGTAATATATTTGCTATTCCATTTTTCCTTTGTACTACCCGATTCCATTTTTTCTAGCAATTTGCAATTCTATGATAAATCAATGCTATATTTTCTCTTATCTAAAAAAAATATTAATTGTTGTCTATGTATAGAGAAATTAAAATATTATTTCTCTGTAGTAGGAGAAAATATAACATTCATATAGAGAAACACATTGGAGCAAAAACCATCTTTATTTTAGAGTTTTATATCATAGAAGAAGAAATAGAAATGGATTAAAAATGCTTTAGAGACCAATATGTTTCAATATATTTTTTTTATAATAACATTTAGAGGTCAAACTATTTCAATCCACCTCTATTTTTCTTATAAAATAGAAAAGAGTATTTTATTCTATGCATAAAAAATCACTTTTCTGTTTTTACTCTATGTTTAAAGATTGCTATTTCAAGAAATACATTAAAGTATATCTCATCACTATTGTATTGTTTCTTATTTTAGAGGAAAATAGAAAAACATATTGGAGTACAGAAAAAAAGACAGAAGTACTAATTCATCATTTAATTATGATTTTGGTTACACATGGGTCTTAAAAGTTGAGTGTTCCATTACATGAAGAACCACACTCTCAATCCAAGTCGAAATAATGTGTTTAGTATTTTTATTTAGTTAAATACTAATCAATATTTGAACCTTTGCACATAATTCTTCATGTATTCATTATGGATATGTGCGTAAAATTGTGGGGTATTCACCAAAAATTACCTAAATTTTCGATAGAAATGTAAAAGTAAATGTCATATTCAATCAAATGCAAAAGTAACATAAATGGTTAGTAAAATTATCATTTATCTTTTATGACTTAACAACAAAAAGTCATTTTACGATTCTATCATTCTGAAGTATGCACTTAACAAAGAACTCTACTAGGTGGAGACTTCTCAAGAACTCTACAAAGTAGAGACTTCTCAAGAAGTCAATTTAGTAATTTATTAATTTTTTATAAATCATCAATATATGAATTAATATGAGATATCTAATCTATCAAAAGAGAAGTACAAAATTAGATAACTCCTTAGTTTTTAATATATTTACACTTTCATACCACTGATGTATTAACTGAAGCTATATTTATGGATCCTTGGCCTTTAACGGATTATTAATTGATTTATCTGAAATTAAATTTATACTTGCCAAACAAAAACAATCGACATCACCTTTATATATACTTTCTCTTTTATAGTTATTCCATTGCTTATTATCTTTGTCATTTCCATACAAAAAAAATTCACGGTATACATCAAAACGCAAAAGGTCAATCTTCATACTTATATATTAGGTTTTCGTTAATTTCATACAAACCAGACATATCCATGTCTCAAATTTAAGGATAAACAACTTAACAATTGCTATATAAAATACTTCCTTCATACTTTGACTATCAGATACACCTTAATTATCATGATAAACAACGATTTTCACTAATAACCCAATGTCATACCTTGCAGGTCAATCAACAAAAAATTTGTAATTATAATTTGTACAATCCTTAAAAATATACATCTTTATTAGACCCTCATCCTCACATTTAGTACAAACAAAAGTTCAACACGATAGCTACTTGCAATCAATATTAGTATGATTTAATGATTATCAATATACATCTTTTTTAGATCCTCATTTTTTAATAATATAGATTTCCAAATATAATCAAAAAATATATTTCAAAATAAACAACTACTACTATTTAAAAGGCTGTTATAAATCCTCAACTTTTTCCACATCAATACATATCAGGTAACTAACAGATTTAGAAACCAAAATATACCAAAATATACGTAAATTAAATCCTTTAAATCCAACAATATTTATATTACTTATTATTTTTGGTAACAATATTTATATTAGTTATTTCAACAATATATAAAAACTAGGTTATGACCCGCGCCTTGCCCAGGATGAACATTATATATATAAATTATTTTATGTTTTGTTACATATTATGAAATAATAAATATATATTAAATAATTAAAAATTCAGTAACTATTACATATATAATTAAATTTGTGCAAACATATAAATAATTTTATTAATCCAAACAATATTTTTTTTCTATTTGATAGAATATATAATTAAATTTAAATAATATTAACATATATAGTATATTTTTTAATATTAATGTCTATTAAATGATGTTTTCTACTCATATGATTTTTTTGATCATTTGTATTTTTTATAGCAAAAAACAACTACTAATAACAAAATTTTCATTGTAGGATTAATAATTTTAGTAATTTATATTTTTTTTTTAAATGAAGTTGTCAATATTTGTTCAAAGTTTTTATCAAAAGAAATTGTTCAAAGTAAATTTTAAAATTAAAATATTTATGTATTTTATATGGTATATAGTTTAATTTAAAAATGATATATATATATATATATATATATATATCTTTTAATCTTAATAATTATTTAAATTAGACTTTTTACTTATATTATTTTGTAATCATTTGTATCTTGTCATAACAAAAAAATTAAACCATGGATCACAAAATCTGAATATGAGAATTTTAATAGTTTTAGTAATTTATACTCATTTAAAAAAATTAAAATATAACATATACAGCAAAATATAAGTTTTTATTATATGGTTAATGTGGTTGTTTATTTTATTTTAATATTTTAAAATTAAATAAATATGATAGAGGATACACTAATTTTTATCAAATCTTTATTATTCAAAATCATTAATTATCATATATACTTTAGCCACATTAAGCAATTCCATAACTTTTGTTTAAGGAAAAATAAAGAAAACTAATAATAAATTTATGGTTAATTTAATAAAAAGTTTATTATATAATTAGATGGACAAACTTATTTTTCTAAAGATTTTAAGAATCATCCTAGTGATGACACGTGACTACAAAAAGAAGTTGTAATATTTCTCAATTAATATGTAGGAGATCGCTTATCATATTATTTTTGGCCCCTTAACTTGCGGGTCAATCAGCATTTATATCGATTATTTAATATACCCAAATCTAACCATACTTGACTCATAGATTTCAAAAAATAATTATGCTAACCATTTTTTATTTATTGTTGAAATAACTAATATAAATATTGATTATTTATATTGATTATTTTTTGCTTAAAATTAAGGCCATATCTAATTAGAACTATTTAAATATAATTGATACTTTCATTTTTTTTTTAACAAATCTTAATCCACATTTTTACAGAGTAACCGTTACAATCCAAAACCAAATAATGAAACAATGCTTTTTTTTTTTGAAAAAGTATAATGAAACAATGTTGCATATCGAATCTAAAAGCATAGTAATTAAACTTGGTTTCAATGTGACAAACCAACAATGTGGAATTTAATAGAAGTTTTGAGACTACTAAAAAGGAGAACGAACAACATCCACAATTTGAAATTGAAAACAACTCATGGCTGAGCCTATCAACAAGCTTAATATTTTTTATCATTTGATTTGGATTGGACTCCCAAAATCTATAACAAAAGAAACAAAAAGGGATTGTTAACTGTTAAATACCAAAGGCAATCAATCATATACTGTTAAAGCATTAAAAATACATCGTAGCCGAGTCTCAGACGAGCAACAAACTTAGACTTTTTTTGGCTTTTAATCTTTTGCTTCAAACTCTACAAGAAAAGAATATAAAAACGATTGTTAAGTAGCATAAAATAATACTTATATATTTTTGAACAGAAAATGACATACTAGATATGTATACGTGTGTATGTAAGGTTTAGTTATAGGATTGCTTAACTTAGACCTTAATCCTTTAGCTAGTTTGTTCACTAACTTGACCAATTAACCTTGATACGATTTATGTTTGATGTTTGTTAGATTGTGTAAGAGACAAAGACATAAGACTTTGTTAACCCAGTTCCCGTTGAGGTACGTCTGGGGGAAGATCTGTGCTTCCAATTCACTATCTCAAGTATAAAGGAGTTAATACAAAGAGATAATAGCTCTAGCAACTTCTACACCAAAGCTAAGAGCTAAGAACTATCAACCTAGTTCTTTTTGTCTGCAACACAACAGGTAACTCTCTCGCTATCTCTTAACCGTGAAGTAGCTCTGAAACCTGAACCTCTTCAATCTGATTATCTTTTTATTCTTCTCACGTAACCTTCAAGCTTTCCTTATATATGCAGATAACTTCTGAAAGCCCTAGACGAAACAGGCCTTCTGATCCAAACATATCAGCTGACCCAATAAGTGTACACCACAGAATGGGCCTTATGTCAAACTTGTCGGAGCCCACACGGAGGTTTAGAGACAATAACCTCACAATCTCCACCTTTGTCTCTACCCGACATCGATGAAAATTCCACCGACACTGACATCTCTCTCTCACACTCACCGGATGTCATCGCCGACTCTCCTCCCTTAGCATATTCAAGCCTTGGTTCTCCTTTCTTCTTAGTCTATCTCTCAATCACACATGCACCGGTGATACTCGAGCCTCTCTCTTTCAAGAAACTCTTCACATTACCATCGATTTTCATTTCTCGCTTCACCGCAAGATACTCCACCATAGCTAGCTCTTCTTCATGACCGATCTTTCACTTCCTTTTTTTTTTTTATTTATTCATTTTATTTTAAAACTCTGAGTTGAGGTGAGATTCGTCGACTAATCTCATTCTCTAGGGGTTCTAAAACTTTTGGAAGCCTTTACAGAGACGTTCAAGTCCCATACCACAATCGATCTGCAGCTCCTTGGTAATTTGCTAACCCTTTTAGTTTCCTAATCTGCGTTTGTAGCTCACGCTGGAATCTCACTTTGTTTTTTGTTCAACTGCAGTTTGATAGAGCCAAAAACGCATTCCCAACCAATAAGGTAAACACCTTCGTAGCAAAAACTTTTACGCTTTGAGCTCGACCGCTTAAAGCACTTAGACTCTGACTTCTCTGTCTGAATCTGTAATCGCCTCTGATACTTGTTTAATCTTCTGAAACCGTAGACTAAACCTTTTTCCAAATTTAACCATTCAGATGAATTTTGTGTTGATTTCCTGTTACCGATACTGATTAACCTCCATATCTGTTTATATCCCTTTTGCGAGGTCCTTCAATCTACTAACCAGGAACCTCGGGATGCTTCAAGCTGACTACCTGATTACCTTGAGAAGTCCTAGACACTTCTCGAAGCTTTTTCCAGGTAAGCTCTTTGTCAACATATCTGCTGCATTCTCTGTAGTGTGAACCTTCTGAACCTTGACTGAACCCTGCTCAATAACGTCGCGTATGAAATGATATTTCCTCGCAATGTGTTTGGTTCTGTCATGATGCACACTATTCTTTGCTAGGCAGATTGCACTTTGTGAGTCGCAGTTTAGCTTGAATGAATCCGTTTTAAATCCTAGCTCTTCACACATAGCTAGTAACCATATGCCTTCTTTAGTAGCTTCTGCTAGTGCCATGTACTCTGCTTCTGTAGTAGATAGTGCAACTACTTGCTGTAGACATGATCTCCAACTTACCGTATTGCCACCCACTATGAACACATAGGCTGATACCGATCTCCTTTTATCTAAGTCCGCAGAATAATCTGAATCTGAGAACCCTTCTATGTCAAACTCCTTTGACTTAGTGAACGTTAGGCAAACGTTAGATGCACCATTTAAATATCTTAGGATCCATTTAACTGCTTCCCAGTGACTTCTTCCTGTATTTGCCATGAATCTACTCACCACTCCAATAGCATATCCCAAATCTGGTCTTGAGCCGACCATCGCATACATTAAACTCCCTACTGCGCTTGCATAAGGAACTGTATCCATAGCATCTCTCTCTGCTTCTATTTCTTCAGGTCTTAGGCTTCTTAGTTTAAACAGAGAATTGCTAGGAGTCACAACTGCTTTACTCTCTTCCATGTTGAATGTCCTTAGAACTTGCTTGATATATCTTTCTTGTGAAAGCTTTAGCACTCCATTTTTTCGATCTCTTTTGATATCCATTCCAAGAATTCTGGATGCTGGTCCAAGATCTTTCATCTCAAACATCTTGTTTAAATTCTTCTGAAGACAATTTATCTTACCAATGTCTCTAGCTGCTACGAGCATATCATCAACATAGAGTAATAGATAGATCAAATTCTCCACAGTCGTGCCTTTAGTGTAGACACACGGATCCTTATAACAGCGTGTGAATCCTTGAGATATCATGAACTCATTAAACTTCTGATTCCATTGTCTAGGGGACTGTTTAAGTCCGTATAGGGATTTCTTTAGAAGGCACACCATTTCTTCTTTTCCCTTTTCTATAAACTCCTCAGGTTGCTCCATGTAGATTTTCTCTTCAAGAACTCCATGTAGAAAAGCTGTTTTCCAAATCATAGTTAACCACTATCGATAGCATGATTCTTATCGACACATGTTTAACCACAGGTGCAAATATTTCATTATAGTCTATCCCTTCAACTTGAGTGAAGCCTTTCCCTACTAGACGTGCTTTGAATCTAGGATCCTCGATCCCTGGAATCCCTTCTTTGTACTTATAAATCCACTTACAGCCAATCACCCTTTGTTTCTCTGGTCTTGGAACTAGAACAAATGTATCATTCTTGTCAAGAGATACTTTCTCTTCTGTCATGGCTTCTTTCCACTTCTTCCAGTGTTTGCTACGCTTAGCCTCAGCAGCTGTTCTTGGCTCATCCAGCTCGATGGTCGTAGCACAAGCCAGTGCATATGCAATGACAGAATCCCCATCCTCGTACCTTGATGGTGGTCTGATCACTCTTCGTTCTCTATCTCTTGATAATACATAGTCATCTAAGTCTAGACGTTCAGTCTGTTCCAAATCTTCTCCCTCAGAATCTTCATCAGTTTCACTTGAAGACTTTGAGCTTTCTTGTTCTGAATCTGCTCCACCTTGACCAGTAGACCTTGCAATTTCTGAATCAGCTCCACCTTGACTGGTGCAACCTTGAGTTGATGGACCTTGTATCAATTCGGTTCTGAAAGTCACTTTCTTAGGTTTCTTAGGTTTCTCAATCTTCTTCTCTGAATCATGATACAACTTATCCTCATCAAATACAACGTTTCTGCTGTTAGAGCATTTTCCATCTTCTGGTATCCATACTCTATAACCTTTGACTCCTTGAGGATATCCTACGAAAACCCCTTTAACAGCCCTAGGACTCATCGTGTCCTGTGTTATGTGAACATACGCCACACATCCAAACCTTCTAAGGTGACTGTAATCAACTTTCGACTCTGTCCATAACTCTTCTGGGATTTTAAAATTCAATGCTGCATTTGGAGACCGGTTTATTAGATATACTGCAGTACAAGCAGCTTCAGCCCAAAACAATTTTTCCAATCCTGACTCTGCTAGCATACATCGAATCTTCTCAGCTATAGTCCGATTCATTCTCTCTGCCACCCCATTCTGTTGTGGGGTGTAAGTGCACGTTTTGTGCCTTTGGAACTCCAGAATCACTGCACAGCTTATCCATTCTGACATTACAGAACTCTAGACCGTTGTCTGTTCGTAGATAATTCAACCTTCTCTTGGTTGTTTTTTCAACAAGTACCTTCCATTCTGAGAAATTCTCGTATACTTCATCTTTGTTTCTTAGAAACCTTATCCAAACCTTTCTAGAATAGTCATCAATGAAAGTTAGGAAATATCTGCAGCGTGATAAGCTTGGTTCATTAGAGACTGATCCCCAAAGATCACTGTGTACATAATCAAGCCTCTCCTTTGATGTGTGTCTGCCCTCCGGGAAACTTTGCTTATGAGCTTTGCCAAAGACACATTTTTCACATAAATCCAAAGTGTGCACTTCTTTAGGATTCAAATACCCTCCCTTGACCAAGAGATTCATGTTCTTCAAACTCATATGCCCTAGTCTGGAATGCCATCTGTTCGTTAGGTTTGTCTCTGCTCTAGCCACTGATACTTCTCCTTTTATGACAGATCCTTGTAGATAGTATAAGCCATCTTGATATTTTCCAGATAGTACTTTCTTACCTTCTCGATAGAAAGTGACTGTAAAATTCTCCCCTTCATACTTGCATCCATTTTTCTCCAATTGACCATAGGAGATAAGATTTCTGCCCATTGATGGCATGTATCTCACATCGCTTAGAATGACTTGAGCTCCTTCAGAATTTATAATTTTTATTTTTCCAATACCTTTGACTTCACAATGGGTGTTGTTTCCTAATAAGACTTTTCCACCGTCTAGTTCCTTGAAGTCAAATAATACTTCCCTTTCAGGTGTGATATGGAAAGTGCAGCCAGAATCCATTACCCATTCCTTCATAGGATTGTGAGTGCTTGCAGTTAGGATCATAGGTTTCTCTTTGTCATGAGCAACATTAGCAGCTTCATTCGATTTCCAGTTCTTTTTGTCTGGACAATCTTTCTTGTAATGACCCTCTTTGCCGCATGACCAGCATTCTCTGGGTTTTCCTGGACCTCTTGGTCTCGACTTTGATCTGTTGTTTCTGCTTTTAGATCTACCTTTCCATTTACCTTGAGATTTAGACTCTGATCTCCCTCTTTCTGCTATTAGACCTTCTGCATTTGATCTTGTTTTGCCAATAAGTCCAGCTTCTTTTAGCTCAACTTCTTTTGCATATGCAGATGTGGTAACTTCTTGCAGTGTCAGAGTTTCCTTGCTGTTCCCGTACTTGAGCGTATGTACTAAGGAATCAAACTGCTTGGGCAAGCTCGATAGAACCTGTATTGCTTGATCTTCATCACTGATTGTAATGTTCAAGCTCTCCAGATCATCTACCAACCTCAAGAAAACATCCAGGTTCTCTTCTACACTTCGATGCTCTTCCATCTTGTAACTAGCGAACCGTTGCTTTAGGTAGATTCTGTTAGGTAATGTCTTAGTTTGGTAATCCTTCTCTAGTGCTTTCCATACCCCTAGTGCAGTAGTCTGTTTCATAACCTTTCGTAGTACCAGGTTACCAAGACTAGCACAAATCATGTTCTTAGCACGCTTGTCCATCTCCTTCCGAGTAAGACCCCCTGTACCGGGTTTAGTCTCCTTATCACCATCCTTGTCTGTCTCTGATGTAGAACTAGTGTCTTCTTCATTAAGCACACTGTCAAGATCAGCATTTTCAAGTTGCATCTGCATCTTGAATTTCCACATACCAAAATCCCCTTTTCCATCAAACTTTTCCACCTCAATCTTGACTTTAGACTTCTTCATGATCTCACCAACAATCGTGAAATCAACACCAGCTAGAGTCTAGGTTTAATAACCACCAGAACGCAGCTAAGACCACTGAAACCGTTCCTTTATAAACCTAACCTGAGGGCTCTGATACCACTTGTAAGGTTTAGTTATAGGATTGCTTAACTTAGACCTTAATCCTTTAGCTAGTTTGTTCACTAACTTGACCAATTAACCTTGATACGATTTATGTTTGATGTTTGTTAGATTGTGTAAGAGACAAAGACACAAGACTTTGTTAACCCAGTTCCCGTTGAGGTACGTCTGGGGGAAGATCTGTGCTTCCAATTCACTATCTCAAGTATAAAGGAGTTAATACAAAGAGATAATAGCTCTAGCAACTTCTACACCAAAGCTAAGAGCTAAGAACTATCAACCTAGTTCTTTTTGTCTGCAACGCAACATGTAACTCTCTCGCTATCTCTTAACCGTGAAGTAGCTCTGAAACCTGAACCTCTGCAATCTGATTATCTTTTTATTCTTCTCACGTAACCTTCAAGTTTTCCTTATATATGCAGATAACTCCTGAAAGCCTTAGACGAAACAGGCCTTCTGATCCAAACATATCAGCTGACCCAATAAGTGTACACCACAGAATGGGCCTTATGTCAAACTTGTCGGAGCCCACACGGAGGTTTAGAGACAATAACCTCACAGTGTACTTCAGTTAAGTTCGGATCCATCTTC
This sequence comes from Brassica napus, assembly GCF_020379485.1. Classification (NCBI taxonomy): domain Eukaryota; kingdom Viridiplantae; phylum Streptophyta; class Magnoliopsida; order Brassicales; family Brassicaceae; genus Brassica; species Brassica napus. The sequence goes on from NC_063446.1 coordinate 35,762,446, forward strand.
GGTTTTCAGATTTATCTGAAGCGGAATCCAAAGTCCAATGTATTTGACACTAGCCCAGTTCTGGTATTTTAATTGGGATAATTAAGGGATCCAAAACCAAAGCTATACGACCCACTTCGGTTCGGTTTCGGGTTTTGGGTATTATGCCCGACCCTGGTCTAAGTCGTCTTTGGTAATTGTGAATGAAATGTGATGTGTGTGTGAGATTCATAATGAACGTATTCATGATTTTTGGTTTCGTTATGTTAGGTAAGACAGAGAGAAATTTATATTTACCATGTAAATTATACTTTCCGTTTACCATGTAGAATCCTAGTGTGAATGAAATATATCGATGAATGAAATATATCGATTAGAGAAACAATATAAAGAGTTTGAAAAGGAAAAAGATACAAATATAATAGACTTCAAATATTTTTTTATTTTTTTTTGCTAAACCAAATATTTTTATAAGGGATTTTTTATTTCTACAGAAAAAGAGAGTAAATCTATTATATTTGAGCAATCCTTCATATTAGTCCTTTTTAATTTTTTTTTACCAAATAACTTCCAAGGATAAAATTCCCCAAATTATCATTCATTAATGGGTAAAAGGACAATTCTATCTTTATGTATAATTTTACTTAATTATTAATAAATATAGTAAATATTAAAATTAAAAAAATATTAAGATCAGAATTAATTTAAACTTTTTTTGCAAAAAGAAAAACTTTTCAATTTTTTTTTGTGAACTGAAGATGCCTTCATAAACGTTTAATTGGAATTTATGAATGTAACTTATATTTATATTTAGGAGCTTCTTCTTGGATGTGTATGGCATATTTAGAAATGTTATAAAATCCTTTCTAAAGTATATATTAACAAACTTTAATATTCATTTATACAACATTTATGAATGTTTTCCAATATTTAATAAAGATATTATACATATTCAAAAATATCTTTGTAAATTTAAGAAATATTTTATAATTTTAATAAAATTTTCTTAAATATGCATATAAATCAAATTTAAGAAGATATCTTACACATTCACGAAGGTCTTCTTGAACTTTTGAAAGATTTTATACATATTCAAATTTGATTTACTTAATATACATATAATTCAAATTCAATAAGGTATTCATAAATATATATTCAAGAAGGTCTTCCTAAGTACACATTTAAAAAATATATTCTTAAATACCCATTATGAAGGTTTCCCTAAATGTTATACATATATAATATCTTCCCTAAATTTAGGAAGATATTATACACATTCCGTAATATTTTCCTAATTATGCATATAACACAAATACATAAAAATACTATCCATATTCAAGAACGTCTTCCTAAAACGTCTTCTTAAGAAAAATAGTTTCCCAGAAAAACTATTTGGAAAAAATATTTCATAATTTTTTATCTAAATATTTATTTATGTTTATATATGTAAGAAAGTTATATAACTAGCATTTTTTTAAATGAAATCTAAATTGGTCATTTTTTTTTTTTTTTTGGTAGGGGGCAGGAGACAATGTCTCCTACTATTTATTCAAATAAGAAAAAACATCAGTCAGAGGCAACTCGCCGAGGCCTAGTCACACCATTACAATCGTCCAACAACACATGAGCAACAGGCTCTGGAACAATATCAAAATAATGCAAACCAAACGATAAAGAAAAAGCATAGTTAGCTAATCCATCTGCGAGATGATTAGCCTCCCTATACACATGCGAAAATTTGACTATCCAGTCTCTTGATATGAAGCCATAGCACAGACGTACTAGGAAGGACAAGGGATGAGACTCATGTATCCCTGTCTGAAAAAATCCCACCACACACTCAGAATCCACCTCCACCTCCACTCGTCGAAATCCACAGTCCCATGCAATACATAAACCGTAGTAAACACCCCATAATTCCGCCAGTGGAGCTGAGCAAATGCCAATGTTGACCGCAAATCCCCCTCTCCACAAGCCATGTTCATCCCTTACAACTCCACCTGCAGCTGACAGTCCTGGATTACCTCTTGCCGCTCCGTCCGTGTTCAACTTTACCCAACTACTCCGAGGTCTAGTCCATACGATCTGTTTCTCCACTCTTCTTCCACCAGCCACTCGAGACCGCAGTTTGTTATTCGCTACCAGAACTTCTTTAGCCTTCTCCTTAACAAATTGTACTCTGTCTCGACATTTACCTACTTCACCAAACACATAACCACAACGCCATTTCCAACACCACCACACCGTGAGAGCGAACAACGTCGGCCATTGGTCACCACCGACTCCCTTATCGCTCACAAGGTTTACATAAATCCATTCAAGTAAGGGTAGTTCAAAGAAACGTTGCCGTCTACCCGGTGTTACCATTCTTTCCCACAGACCCGCAGCTGCTGGACAGTCTCTCAGAGCATGAAGTATTGTTTCTTCACCATTCTTGCACAGCTGACACACACTATTATCACTTAGGTGGCGGCGCTTACGTTCCGCGTTCGTCATGATAACTTGGTGGGTGACCAACCATAAGAAGACACGGGTGCGTTCCGGGACTAGAACTCGCCATACTCTGTTATACAGAGCCTCCATATTATGTCGCGGTGCAGTATTTCGTGTCAAGAAAGCATACGCTGATTTGACTGAAAATCTACCATCTTTGCTTCCGCTCCACGTCATCCGATCTTTCGCACCAGTGAGCTCGTCAATCACCATTGAAGCCAGTTTTAAGAGGTTCTGGGCTGTCAAGTACGGCTCCATCTCTCGTATTCGCCACCCCGTTCCTTGTTGCCAAAGATCTCGGGTCGTTACCTCTAGAAGCTCGACAGGTATATCTGCTGTACTTAACTCCTGTAGAGGTTGATCCAGTAGCCACTTGTCCTTCCAGAAACGGACTCGACGCCCATCTCCCAGAATCCAACCCGTACCTGGAACGACCACCTCCCTAATCCCCAACACCAAGCTCCTCCAAGTCGGTGACCAGTTACCTTTAACTATCATCCATTGCGAGTCATACAATTCACCTACTCTGTATTTTTTTCGCAGGATCATGGTCCATAAAGCGTCTTGTGTGGTTAACAGACGCCACCCGAGCTTACCTAACAAAGCCACATTCATTTCCCTTGCTGATCGTATCCCAAGTCCACCATCTCTCTTTGGTGCGCACACCTTCTCCCAAGAGATCAAGTGTTGTTTTCTGTTCCCTTCACTGCTTCCCCATATAAATGATCGAGCAATTTTATCCAGTTGGTCAAGAGTGGATGTCGGTAAAGCAATGGTGCTCATAATGTGAACTGGTATTGATGAAATAACGGATTTGGTGAGAGTTATTCTTCCCGCCAGACTCAGAAATTTACTCTTCCAACCCGCAAGCCTGGATGAGATTTTCTCCACCACTTCACCAAAGGTCTCTTTATTAATTCTCTTCTGCAACACTGGCATTCCCAAGTATTTTCCCAACTCTTTAGTACCTTTAATACCGCTCTCATTACTGATTAGAGCAGCTAAATCTCTATGCACATTCTCAGAGAAAAAGATGACAGATTTTTCCAAACTCACTTTCTGTCCGGAAGCTTCACAAAAACTCTCCAAAACCTTCCTGATTACTCGAATTTGCGAAACTGAGGCCTCTGCAAATAATATCAGGTCATCCGCAAAGCATATGTGTGATAAGCACGGTCCACCCCTCGACAACCTGATTGGTTTCCAATCCTTCTTAGCCACCGCAAATTCGATTTGATGGCACAATCTCTCCATACATAAAACAAATAAGTATGGTGACAAGGGGTCACCTTGTCTAAGACCACGTTGAGGTTTAAACGCTTCTGTTCTTTCCCCATTCCATAATAAACTCATCCCAGGATTCGTCACACACTCCATGATCCATTTAATCCAATTTAGCGGTAACTTCGCTGCATACAGAGTATCTTCCAGGAAGTCCCATCTGATACGATCATAAGCTTTCTCCAGATCTAGCTTAAGAAGCATCCATCCTCTTCGTCCCTTCTTCCTTCTCATTGAATGCACAGCCTCTTGAACAATAACAATGTTGTCAGAGCTCAACCGGCCGGGAATAAAGCTAGCCTGTGATGGACTAATGAGCTTCGGCATAAGTTTTTTCAGTCGCAGAACCATTGTCTTTGTTATGATCTTGAAAAGAACATTACACAAGCTAATCGGTCTGAACTGCATAATTCTTTCTGGCTTGAGGACTTTTGGTATAAGAACCAACATCGCATCATTCATACCTTCCGTGAGAACCCCTGTCTCAAAGAATTCCAGTCCACATCTGGTTACTGACGTCCCAACCACATCCCAAGATTCCTGATAGAATACAGGCTGAAACCCATCAGGCCCTGGAGCCTTATACTTCCCCATAGAACATGTTGAAGCCTTAATCTCCCCTTTAGAGAACGGTTCCTCTAATATCTTCACTTCTTCCCGTGAAAATCCAGCAAAGCCTTGCTGAGGAAGCTTCGTCGTATCAAGGTTCAGGTCCTCCGTTGAGTACAATCTCTTGTAGTAACTTATTGCTAGCTTCTCTAGCTGTTCCGGTTGATCTATCCATTGGCCATTCTCATCTTTCAACATCTCAATCTTATTCCTCTTACGCCTTACAATTGTACTCGTATGATAGTACTTTGTATTACGGTCCCCAAGTACCACCCATTTCTCACGTGACTTCTGGTACCATAAAACTTCCTCTTGCTCAAGGACAATATCAAGTTCCTTTTGAAGAACCGACTCCCTTAGTAATAGATCAGTCCTCGGTGTCTGTTCCAACTTCTCCTGAATCTCCTTGATCTCTCCTAGGAGCGTCTCCTTACGTTGCGCAACATTCCCAAAAATCTCCTTGTTCCACTTCCTTAGCTTCTCTCTCAAGATCTCCAAAGCAGCCGGCGTGCTTAACTCCCCATTCCAAGATGCAGAAAGTAGCTCTTTGAACCCTTCGTGCTTAAGCCACGCAGCCTCAAATCTAAAGGGCCTTCTTCTCGGGTCTCCCCTTTTCTCTGGTTCCAGCTGCACATAGATGGGTGTATGATCCGATGCTAGGAACGGAAGATGCGACACCACCGCTTCCTGCCATCTTACACGCGCCTGAGCGTTGCATAGAATCCTATCTAACCGCTTGGCCACAAAATTCTGCGACTCCTTTCCTCTTCTCCATGTGAATGTGTTCCCTTTAAAACCCATATCCACCAAAGCTAACTCATTTATCCAATTCCCAAAAGCCAGTGAGTCTGGTGAGAGTCTACCATTCCCTCCTGTTCTCTCATCTAACCTCAAAATCGTATTAAAGTCTCCACCAATCAACACTGGCTCATCGATATTTTCCAACACCCGTTTTAACTGTCCCCACAGGCCACTCCTGCGACTGACTGTAGGTGCAGCATAAACCGCAACAATATGCATAACCTCCATCCCAATTACTACCTTAGCATGCACGAACTGGTCTGACGCTTCCACCACCGTAATCACACCAGCTTGCTCCCTCCACAAGATCCAAATACCACCACTCTGCCCAATAGCATCAACACGATATGAGTGATCAAACCCCAAATTCTGACAAATTCTCATCGCTCTATTCCCTCCAGCATGGGTCTCAAATAGCGCAAGAAAGTCCGTATCAAATTTCTTTAAAATGTAACGAATAGATCTTCTGAAGTTGGGTTTATTCGCCCCCCGGCAATTCCAAAATAAACAATTCATCATTCTTGTAAGCTCAAGGTAACCACGAATTACCGGGGCAATCTGTCATGCAAGAGACAGAATCCTACCATCTCCTTGCAAGTCCGTCTGTACATCAGCCTCTCCCTGGTCCGTCGCACTGATATTACTTTCCATCTGGTCCTCCACCTCCTCATCTCTTAACCTCAACGGTTTTTCTATAACTCTGGCAACCTCCATATTGTCTCGGAACTCACCATTCGATCTTCCCGCAACCGAGCTTTCCACTCGCAACCTCTTCCCCGACTCTGAGAGGCTAATCTCCCCCTTCGTTGGACCAAAAACCAAACCTCTAACGGGCCTATTAGGTAACTGCTTAGGCCTTCCTCTTACTCCTTCGCTCAACTTCTTATTATGACCCCCCCATCTCTCCTTCCTCACCCCTGTCGAGATGGTTAGTTCACTCTTTTTTCCTCCAAAGATTAATGTTTCCTTCTCCAGCAAGGTTCCCTTACCCTGCTTCTGCTGAATATTTGTATTTTGATTCTCCTTATTCCCCTCACCAGCCACTTCCTCATTAATTGATTCCTCCATATTCGTAAAATTGGTCATTTTAACTCTTGCCGACTTCTATAGACACAGAATTGCTAATGTGGTTTTCAGAGTCTTAAACTCTTAATTGAGTCTGCATTTTGATGACAAAAAAATTTCTTGCCGACTAGTTTGAAAATACAAATATGTGTGGAGGATATTTGAGATCATTTCTAAATATACTTACTGCCTATCTTTTTACACTACAAGAAAACATATTTTTTACGAGGGTAATATTCGTTGCAAATTCGTCGTAAACGGGGTTTTACGACGAATTAACATCGAAATACGTTTTGTTGTAAAACGTCCATCGTAACAGAGATTTCGTCGTAAACGACTTGTTATATTTACGACGAAAATAATTCCTCGTAAAGCGCAGGACAAGGTTTCGTCGTAAACGAGACGTAACTTTTCGTGGTAAACTCCACGTAACTCTTTCGATGTAAAGCAGACGTAAATATTTTCGTTGTAAAGAACACGTAAACCTTTCGATGTAAAACCCTCGTAAATCTTTCGACGTTAATCACTTGTAAAAATTTACATGAAGTTTACATCGATTCTTATTATTAATATATATATTGAAGTTATTTTGAATTTATTTAATATTCAGAATTTAAAATAATTTAAATTTTAAAACGAAATATGAAAATGAAAAACATATTTAAAAAAAAAAGCATTTAAAAGTCATACAATAATATTTAAATTCATAATACAAATAGAAATATAAAAAAAAACTACATATTCTCGAAGTAGTCGGTGGGGTTGCTCGGCTGTTGACGGATTGGATCAGACTCTTGGGGATCTTGTACTGGCAACCCAAGAGCGGCTCGTCTCTCACTCAACATTCTCTGCATAATCGGGCTTCCCACGGCCATCACGTCTAGCAAATCCTCAAGAGAGTCTAAACGAACCTGCTGGCTATCCATTCGAGCTTTCATCTGAGCAGTCTCTTCATCCCGTCTCGAAGTGTATGACGAAGTTGTCCTTGCAACTTTGTTAACAGAGCTTATACCGACTATCCGTCTTTTCTTTTTAGGAGCCACCTATAAAATCAAAACATATATTAATATAGTTAATTATGTTAAAATATTAAAAATAATGTAAACAAAAATTTTAAGTTGTACTTCTTCGAAGATTCTGTCGGCCTCTTCGGTGGATAATGTGACGGGTAATCCATCGGGAGACTCATGGGTTAGTTGCGTCTCCCGTTCTTCAATCCAAGCAGCCACTGCTTGGAAGAGTTTCTCAGATGCAGGATCCACAAAAACTCCATCGGATGTGGCGTGAGTCATCTTGAATAGGTCAAACAGAGATGGTAAGACTCCCGTCTTCTGGAACTACAAAAAAAAATTAAATTAAATATTAAAAATTATATTAATTGAATATTTTAAAATATATATTTAAAACAAAACTTACAGCTTCTAGACGGACTCCTTCGTGAGGTTTTTGTCCGGTTCTGTAAAGCATGGGCAAATGACCATCTTTATCCTTCGTCCTTCGAGAAGCCGAGCACGAATTGGCCTTTTGATCGAAGATGGGTGCTCCCAATAGGCGATGAGGCCATCCCACACATCCTTCGTGAGCTCAGTGGGCTTTCCCTCATACCCGTAGATCTCTCACTTGTCCTTCCAATCGGAGACTGTGTTGCAGAGGTGGATCTTTGCCTTTGCAATGAATTCCGCCTTCACCCTTTTGGTGATTCCCAAAGACCAATGCCACTTTTGCTGAAACACAAAAATTTTGAAAAAATTACAATTAATTAAAAATATTAAATATATATATATATATTTAAAAGTGAAAATTTAATTAAATTTAAAAATCTTACCGCAAAACATTTAAACCACGTGATCTTAACGTGATTTGGTGTCTTGCTCCAGTTCGGATATGCCCCGTCGTAGTAACCCTTATTCGTCGCTAAAACGCTCCGGCTAACACGATTGTTAGCCCCAAACCTGAAAAAAACAATTTAACCGTTAGAAAATAAAAATAATTTAAATTTTAATGTAATAAAAATTAATAACTTACCAATAAGTTCCTCGGGGTCTATCGGGGTCTAGAACATCCAAACCCTCTCGTCCAGGCTGGGCAAGCAAATCCTCCACCGTATATCTCGCGAATGGAGCATATGAAGGCACACGCAAATCCGGATGAACTGCACCTTCTGGGACAGGCTGAGGTGCAGCCGCTGGAGGAGGAGGTGGAGGCATCTGCGATGGAAGAGGAGGACTCGAAAAAATTCTCTGAGAAGTCTGAGAGTCTGGAACTGCATCGGAAGGCAATGGACCGGAAAAAGATGTACCGGAACCATCGCCAAACAACTGGGCATAAGTAGGTGCTGCTGGTTTCCTTCTAGGAGCCATCTAAAAAAAAAAAAAAATTTAATCAATTACGACGACATAATTAAAAAAATTATTCCGTTACCTAACTAATCACCTAAACTATAGTATCCGTCATCTAACTAATCACTTAAACTAATTACCTAACTAATCACCTAAACTAATTACCTAACTAATTAATCACCTAAACTAACTTTAAAAAAAATAGAAGAGGAAAGGGTACCACATCCTTTGGTACGGTACGCTATTCCTCCCACGGCCTTGCGGTTTGAATCGTGGTTTTTTGCAGAATCGACACTCTTCTAACTTGTCATCTTCTTTCCAGTAGATCATGTAGTTGTCGATGCAAACATCAATCATCTCCGAAGGTAACCCAGGACTATAAACCAATTTCTGAATCTCATAATAAGATTCAGCAGACACGTTGTCTTCTGGCAAATACTCTTTAAAGAACTCCGCCCATGCATCCATGCAATTCTCAGGTAAATTATGATCCGTTTTAATATTCATCATTCTAGCTACTAGAGACAATTTAGAGAGACCTTCTCTACAACTAGTGTAGATTGGTTGATTTGCAGCATCTAGTATTTTATAAAACCTTTTTGCATCCAAATTAGGTTCTTCTACATTTCCAGTTTCATCAGCTATTGTTGTAGTTGTTTCTAAAAATGCATCACTAATCATATCTTGAACCCTATCATGATCTACCATCTGCTCCTGATCTTGATGATAATTATATTCATTATGCAAATGATTCGGTTCTTCACTATGATGAGCATCCTCAAAATTATTATTACTACTACTAGCTTCATTTTCCCCATAACTCTCTCCATGTTGATACCAAATGTAGTACTGTGGTGTAAATCTTCTGTTTACTAAATGCTTCCATACAGTTTCACTACGTGCATATTTTGAATTCTTGCATTTCCGACAGGGGCAGAACATCTTACCGCTTTCCTGCGTGATCGGTGTGCAGCCCGCCTGGTGCATGAATGTCTCTACCCGACTCAGAAATGCGTTCGTCACCCTCCCGTCGGAATCTTTGTGCAAATACATCCAACTCCGTAACTCGTAAATACTACCGCCACCGGCCATTTTTTTCTTAGATTTTTTTTTGAAATCTTTTTTTTCTGATTTTATTTTTCCGTTTGTGTGTTGTGAGGAAGAGAGTTGTGGGAAATGACATATATATAGAGAAATTTTTGAGTTGGGTAGTTGAAATATAACAACGATTTTACAAGGAATCTTTTACATGGATTTTACATGGTTTTAACATGATATTTAAAATGACTTTACGACGAAATTAGGTAAATTAAAGCACATTGAATACACGTTTTCACCTAAATATAACGGTAACATGTTTCGTTGTAATGTCGATATAACGGTTACGACGTATTTCTCATTCCACGTACTTTCGTCTTAAACGTACATTGATTTTACGACAAAATTTGGTCTCCTCGTAACTGCGTTGTAAACACCATGTAAATTTACGAGGAAAGATTTTCGTCGTAAATGGTCGTTGTTATGGAAACGTTTTTTTGTAGTGTTATATACAGAAAAACAATTATATATATACATATTATAAACTTGTTCTACCCAAATCACTCTTAACAGAAAACAAAATTAAATACCATTTTCAACCGAAATCGTAGTAGACTTTCTTATCAATTTGATTAGAACTTTCTGAAACCAACAAAGTCTAAACACTGGAGAGGCAAAGGCAAGCCGACCTCACGTGGCCATATATTTCCTTCACACCTAACGTTGGAATTTAGTGTTTGGTATTTTGGAATGATCTGTTACGTCCCCACATATGGTACGTTTGATTGAACCCACACACACAGCCGAACATTAGTTCAGAGTATACGCACACTGGCATACCAATATACACAGAATTATATATATTTATGTATGAAATTACCACACACACACACACACACATATGAAGAAATACGAATGTTGTGAAGTTTCCCACACGTTGTACCATACATGCATTGGACAATTCCATGGGAAGACTCGAACATTTTCAGGAAAAAAAGATACTGGAATTGGTATAGTGGCCTTCAACGTATCCTTGGGATGTATTAATATCAAATATTTAACTCTTTATGCCCTGGGCTACACACGTGCCTACGTACCGATAGATCTTGAGATGGTATCTACAAAATTTATAACATAATAATTTTGATTAACATAACATTCAAAGGATAGAATTGTAAACAATAAAAATATTGATTTAAAATTAACTTTCGATACTGTGATCCAAAAATAGAATAAGACTGATAATATGTAAATAACAACATATTTACTTTTGAATCGATCTTTTAGAAAACTTTAATATGAGATCTAGTCTCAATCCTTAGCTTACACGTAAAGGGTCACTTGAGTTTTGAGTAACACGAAACTGCAGAGATCGAAGAAATTGTGGGTGTTGGGTTACTTTATCCACTACTACTATTCTTTGGGACCACTCTCTCCATTCCTAGCGCCACAACTATTTTTCTGTATATATTAATTGCATATAGGCATTTTGACCCATTTCCCTGATCCCTATACTTTTTGTTTCTTTCTATTAACATGATGCGTTTCGTCGTTGCTCAACCCTAATCATAGTGGTGAAGACACTACCGACGAGAATGTTTTCTAAAGTATAGCTTTAAAGAAAGAATGTTTTACACCGATCATAAATGTATAACTAGAATTTGACCAGCGCGTCCGCGCGGATGTATTTTAAAAAAATATGTTTCTATTTGTTTTTCAAATCATATAAGGGCTAGATAAAATACCCGAATCTAAAGAACCAAACCGATCTCGATCCGAAAAAGTAGTACCAAACCCAAACCGAAATTGATTAAATATCTGAATTATTCAAAATTTTGTATTTGGAGAACCAAATCCGATCTGAAGCGAAGTATTCCGAGTACCCGGATGTATCCGAAATAGATTTATAGATTTATATATATTAACTATTTTTATATTTAATATATATAAAAACATCTAGAATATATATATGATACTTTTAAGCTGGTTTAAATACTTGAAAATATATACAAATAACCAATAGTAAATATATAAAATATTAAAAGTATACTTAAAACACCAAAATATTTAAAATAATTATTGATTCTCTATCCAAATATTTGAACTAAGATAATTTATATGTTAAGTTTAGGTATTCTGACATACGTTATTCAAATTTATATTTAATATATTATTTTGTTTATAGTTTTTGAGAAATTTAAAGTATATAAATATATAATGAATTTTAAAATTTTAAAAGTAATTTAAATGGGTTATCCGAACTCGAACGAAACCCGCAAAAATCCGAAGTGAACCCGAACTGAAATTTAGAAATATTAGAATAAGGCTAAAATCTTTGACCCCGGAAACCCGAAACCCAAACAGACCTGAACCGAACCCGATTAGGTAGCAGATAGATAGTTTCTCATAATATAATAGACTTCCAAATTTTCTTAAAAATATAAGTCCACTACTTTTTTTTCTCTTAATATAATATTATCCATGTTTCCAAACAAACATATTTTTAAAACTACAATCTATGTTTCCAAACAAACCTCCTTTTTAAAACTGCAATCCATATTTTCAAACAAACTTTTTTTAAACTACAATCTATGTTTCCAAACAAATTTTTTTAAAAAATTGCTATACATGTTTCCAAATAAATCTAATTTGTACTTGAGTTTTAATAAGATAGATATAGCTCTTTATCCAAAAAAAAAGAAAAATAAATGAATAATATATGATATATTGTTTCACATGCATAACAAAAGTGAAATTTTTGACTATTTCTGTTTCGTTTTCCATAATTTTCTTTCGGCATATATCCGAACCAGCCATTTGAAATACCACGTTTAAAAATAATTCTCCTAAATTCTTACTTGCCATCTTTTGTTTTTGGTCAACCCAGAAGCGTGCTTAATGTGTTACCAAAAAGGTTTTTGCCTTGGGCCTCCAAAATATATAGACATTTTATGGCTCTTATTAAAAGTTTGGGTTAGGTTAGTGGTTTTACTAAACACACTGTATTATCATCTGAAGTTGGAAGCCCAAAAGTTGCATTTATTTTCTTTTATCAGAAAAGATTATTTTTGTTTTATTGTATAGCTAATTATAAATTATAGACTTGCGAGCTTCTCTTAAGTAATCTTTGCTAACTTAAATCATAGTAGTGCTGATTGTTTTATAGTTGTGCTAATTTTTCTTTAATTATATGATATATTTTTATCAAAAAATTTTTTCGTTAAAAGACTGTATTTTTATATTTGTCTCAAGCCTCTGTAAATCTTCGCACGACACTGGATCATATATATTTTTATCAAACTTTTTTTTCATATATATTTGCACTGAGCATGATTAACACAGGGTTTTTAGATGGTGTTCTAAGCAGAATATAAGAAACTGTCTCTTAATTTTTAACTAAAAATCCACGCTAAAATTCTATCTTTAACCATCCTCTTATATGCCCATTGCCCACGAGAAAAATTATTCGCTTCTAATTAAAAAGTTGAAGGGTAATTTTGTAATACTAGAAAACTAATGATCGCATCTGCATAGAGGTAACTTTATTATATAAAGACCTCAAAGTCATTCCGTTTTAACGGAAAAGCTCTCCACGCCAGAGAAAAAAAAGAGACCCAGGAATCTTAGCAACAATGGCGATGGCTTTCAAGATGGTAGAAGAATATATTTGTTTTTTCTTGCATCTCCTCGTAAGATTTTTCATCTGAATTTGAAACTAAATATCATCTGATTTTGCAGGCGACGACGGGGATGCGAGTGACGGAAGAGTGCACGAGCTCATTCTTGGAGATGAAATGGAAGAAAGTGCACAGATACATCGTGTTCAAGATCGATGAGAATTCCCGTAAAGTCACCGTCGACAAAGTCGGCGGCGCCGGAGAAAACTATCAAGATCTCACCGCTTCCTTACCCGTGGACGACTGTCGCTATGCCGTATTTGATTTCGACTTTGTCACGGTCGATAACTGCCGCAAGAGCAAGATCTTCTTTATCTACTGGTTAGTCGTCTTACCTCCCAGAACTACAATATTTACCTTTATACCCCTCCAGTTATAATCACTATTTAGTCCTACAGGTCGGTTTGAACGGTTGATTCAGCTCGGGTAAATACGGTTTGCACAAAGTTTTGCTCAACTGAATTAGTTTGGTTGGCTAGTTGGCCAGTTCGAATTTTTAATTAGATTTTGGTTTAATTTGGTTAAAAATTCAGATTATTTTGTTATTTCCGCTAGTTCGATTCAAAATTTTAATACAGTATGATTGTAGTCTGGTTTAGTATAAACCGGTATAATTTCATTATTATTATTTTTAAATTGAACTTTTTGACCACAAAACCTAATCAGAACTTATAAAAATCTATCGAATTGAGCCGAACTCTTAACCAAACTCTAACAGTAAACCTCAAGAATCGGCTGATTGAGTTCGGCAGGATTTGGTTAGGCCCAGTCACTGGCAATGGAAAAATAGATATTTCGTAATATATATTAACATGCACCGGCAGAAAACATTCATGTGCTGCAAGGGTGAAATTGTAATTACACTTGTTAACCGTATTAGGTCGCCGGAGGCATCAAGAATAAGGGCAAAGATCTTATACGCAACGTCGAAGGCTGGGCTAAGGAGGGTTTTGGAAGGGATTCACTATGAGCTTCAAGCTACCGATCCGACTGAGATGGGATTCGATATTATCCAAGACCGTGCCAAATAAGTTAATCAAAAGAGTATAATATAATATGATCTGACTGACCCACTTTGTCGATAATTATCATTGATCAGGTATCAATTAATGTTAATTATTGGTGGTTAGTGCTTACTTTCAGTCTCACCAACAGCACCCTTTAATTATGTATGTACTGATGTTGCTTTTTTATGTTTCATTGTTATCTCCTTTTGTCGGTTAAGCACACATGAAAAGGAGTGAATCTCTTCCAAATCTTAATAGAAACGATATATCATAATATAATTACGTTTGCTGACCAAAAAAAAATTACGTTTACATCAGTGAGATGAGGAGTCTTTTTCATAGATCTACAATAAAAAAATTTCAATAGCTGGTTCAAGACCAAATCATGGCCATATTAGTCTAATATTATTAGATGATCCATAGATTAGTCTCCTTTTAAAAAAAGACAAAATACGTACGTGACTTTTTTTATAATGTGAAGGGAATAATTATTGGGATGTTGAAAGCAGAAATAGACAACCGTACAGTTGGCAAAGCTGATAATTATAGAACAGTGATTTATGAAGAGATTAGATTGTCTACCTTTAATGGCGTTGACATTAGTCAACTTCTTTCTTTTGTTTTTCTTTTTTGTTTGGCATCTAAGGTATAATCCCTTTGATGACGTTCGTGGTACTCAAACAAAATGTGAGTTTTCTTTTTAATGACGTTTCAAAAATTTAGACGTTGGGCTAATTAATCAAATATCAAGATAGAAATTATTCCCAATGGTGTACTCAGAGATTCTCGGTAGAAATTAATCAGACATCAACTTGAAGTCGGTACATTTACAAACAATTTAAGGCCAATCTGTTGGGGATGAGTTAACTCAGATGGTCAAAGTTGTTAAGGAAATTGTGAACTAATGATAAGTTCAGGCCCAAACATGTTCTTAACATATTGCTAAGTTTTATGGATTTCTAATTTAAAACTGTCAGTAAGTGGAGTGGTTCAAGTTTCTTATATTATTTGTAGTCCATCTTTGCTTGTCATGGGCGGGATGGAGCTGATATGCCAGCCAAGACCGATTCGTGGATTTTTCCCAGGCAGCATCTGTTTTAGTCAATGTAACAAGTAACTATGTTTGTAATTGTATAAGAACCATATATCAAACCTCCACATAAAACATCAAGCCTACGTTACTTTACAAACTGGATACTCTTTTTTTTTTGTCAACGCCAAACTAGATACTCTAGATCTTGATTTCTTACAGTTTCCTCCGTCTGAGACTAAGAAACCATTCGCAGATAAAGCCTTTGAATCGTTGTTTCCTTTTATGTCATGTCCACTCATGTTTATTTGCTTTACTTCTTTTTTTGTTCGTTTCACACAAGCAACTTTCTAATCGATTTATTTTTCAAAAAAAAAAAACTTTCTAATCGATTTATCATGTGTCTGTGATTGAAAATTACTTTGATGATTGTTATTTTTGTTACAGCATGGGGATTTAAATTATCATTATATATGGGATTCACACACTTGCATAGAAGGAGGACCTAGTGTGTTCCCGTTTATTATGTTCAATGCCTTATCACTCAACCATATATAATGGTTCGAAGAATCATATAAAGAAACGTTAACAAGATTATTTTAAGCAGTTTGAATCTTACTTTCTAGAGTTGGTTGGTGAATCTTTTATGAGAATTTAAATTTCGTAAGACTGAGGTTTGATATGCAATTTTGTTTCATTATCTAGTTTTGGATTGTTACAGTTATTTCGGTTTGGAACCGAACCCAAAAGTTTTCGATTCTAGAATGAATCTTCATTGAGATTACTAGAACTGGACCGAACCTTAAGTGTTCTAAAGTAGGAGTGTCAAAATGAGTTAACTCGCTCAAATTAGATCAGCTCATAGTGAGTTTGGATCTTTCATGAGTTAGCTCAGCTCAACTCTTATCAGATGAGCTTCGATATGTAAATTCAAACTCAGATCATCAAGATCATGAGCTAAATGAACTATCTCGCAATCGAATATAAAAAATTAATTAGCATAAAATAAAATATTAAAATAAATTTTATTAAGTTTTATGATATTAAAAGTATGATTTCTATATTACTTATCTGTGTTTTATAAAATTTTAATGTAAAACAAAATATTAAGTAAGATAACTACGAGTAATTTCTAAATTGTCTCTTAGGAATATTTTTTTTACATCTAAATTTAAAGATAGATGATGAGTATGTAAAAATTTATTTTACATTTTCTATATATATATCTAAATTTTTTTGGTTTTACATTTGAATTTTAGAAGATAAATATGATAATATAGAAATTATCTTATTTACATATGATATATATATATATATATAATTTTAAGTATAAATATTACTAAGATCATGAGTTGTTGGCTCATGTTCATTAAAGATTATTCATATAATTCGTGATCTAATTTAAGCTCGCTCATTAAACTCATTTATTAAATAAGCCTAAAAAATATTCCCTCTGTTCCCGAAAGAATGACTTTCTAGAGTATTCACGCATATTAAGAATATAATAAATGTTTACAATTGAATTTATTATTTATTTTACTATACATTTTCCAATAAATATCAACCAATAGTATTCAACCAATTTAAATATTTTCAATTAATGTTTTTTAAAAGTATACAATTTTTCAACATTAACTACTAAAAATACTTTAAAATTATAGAAAATCTATTATTTTAGAACAAAAAATAAATCTAAAAAATTCTACTTTCAGGAACTGAGGGAGAGAGTAGAATTTATGCTCATAAAAAAATTGTGATGAGCTAAGCTCATGAATTATAGCTAACTAGTATATACCCCGTGCGTACGCACGGTAATAATTTTGTTATATAACAACTTATATAAGAAACTCTATCCAAAAATAATTAAACTTATATAAGATAACTTTGGCTCATCACAAAGAGATTAGTCTACATAAAAAACGTATCACACATATCATTGACTAATCACAAACATATAAAAATAGTTTAATCTGTTTATAAAAATTCACATTTATCTAAATTAGCTCTTTGAGTACAAATATTAGATTAAAGATTTTCTGTTTTACTTCTTTTTGTTTTGCCTTTCTGTTTAACATGTTGTTTTGAATAGTTCATACTTTTGTTTTAGAATTTGTGTAAGAAAGGAGGCGGCATACCTTATTGTTACTCTTGTCCTTGCATCATACCTTTATTTGTTTAGAATTTAGTCATTGTTCTTGTGAAGCACCGATTTTGCCTTCTTCAACACTTATTGCTTCTCTCGTCCCTAGAACCAAACATAAACCACTTATTTACCAAAAATAAAAAAAAACACCGAAAATAGGGGAAAATGTCAAAGTATTCGTATTTCAACGGTGTCATCAATCTGTATCATGCTATATTTTACGCTTTTACCTTTTATCAAAAAAATCTTCCTATGATTTGACCATGTCTATTATTTTTTTTCTGTAACTTGACCATGTCTATCTTCCTCCTCTCTTTCTGGCATGTCTTACCCGCAAGTCTCTTTACTCAGATAAATATCCAGCAATCCATATCATTCAGAGCCACCATATCCACTCTTTCTCAAATCTTCTTGGCCTTAAACTCGTTCCACCGAAGCAATATGGTTCTCCGCCCAAGATGGTGAAACTGTAAGATAAAGTCACTGAGATATGTGGTTGCT
Organism: Brassica napus; assembly: GCF_020379485.1. Lineage (NCBI taxonomy): Eukaryota > Viridiplantae > Streptophyta > Magnoliopsida > Brassicales > Brassicaceae > Brassica > Brassica napus. Next base: position 35,780,409 of record NC_063446.1, read on the forward strand.
GAGAGATCCATTTACTCAGAAATCGAATTAGGAAGATGGAGCATATTTTTGTTATTGATTGATTTGGAGTTTTTCTGTTGTTTATGAATCGAATATGAGAGACTCAGGAGTATAAAAAGAAGAAGATCGTGGACAATAGTGTACGTAGATCATGGGCCTTTTCTAAAAATTTTGATACGTTTTATGTTTTTTTCTAAGCTATATTTGGTTCAATTTATTTATTATAATTTTGTTTTGTACACATGGCAGAATTTGATTCAACAAGCGATTTGTGCTTATAAAGGATTTTGACACCGCTATTGTAAAGTAAACCCGACTTGAAATTCTATAAAACTTGAGTGGGACCTATAAAGTTAAATCTAAAACGGGCACACCTAGATGCACTCCTCGCTAACCAAACTAAATTTTCAAGTACCCGAACCGAACCAGCTTTTTGATTTTAAATTTAGTTTCCTTTTCCAATAACCGAACTACTATCTCGAAACCCAAATTTCCCCTTTATTTACTAGTCTTGTCTGTCCATTTTCTAACGAAAGGAGACATTTTCTAGCTCTGAGATTTTATTCTTCTTCATAAATCATCCAACCACCCGTGAACCTATAATTTCTTCGAAGTGTTCGATTCGATGAAGGCTTCTCGAGTTTTAGCGGCTGCAGCAGCGAGGGTGGGACCGGCGATGAGGAAGCAGGTGTTAACGTTGACGGACGAAGCAGCATCTAGGGTTCATCATCTCTTGCAGCAGAGGCAGAAACCTTTCCTCCGATTGGGCGTTAAAGCCAGAGGGTGCAACGGTTTATCATACACCCTTAATTACGCCGGTAAACAAACTCTTCTTGATTTTCTTGTTTTTTTTTTGTCTGATTTTTGGTGGAACCAAACTTATTACCAAGTTTCAATCTTTTTTTTTTGTTTTATTTACCAAGTTTCAATCTTGGTTGCTGAAAAACCCAGCCTTGCTATGTTTTGTTCTTATCCATGTCTTTGATAACAAGAGATATAGACACTAGGAGGCTTGGTCAAATTGAGATTTAGTGAATTGCTTATGTGTGTTAAGCTCATCTATGAAGAACCCATATGCATTGCTTTGTATATTTAATCTTGTGCTTATGAGATGTTACCTTGGCTATTCATCTCGTTTTATTCCATACCTTGGTATATAAGTTTGAGACTTGAGAATGATTTATGTCTGATGATGAAGCTATATGTATCATGTGGATGATTCTTGCCTCATCATACAAATTCAGGGACATTATCTGAATGCATATAAGACCATAGGTTCCGTTAAAGTCTCTATATGTTCGCCTCCTTTGGTTCTTCGCTCTGTCCATGCGAAAGCCATATGTTGCTATGTTCCATTAAAGAGAGCTATCTAGTTTCTAGTCTTCAAGTGTCTAGATTAGAGTACAACATTCAAGTTTAGTAGTACATCCGTTACATTTTGTGTTCTCAAATTTGATCAGTGAAGAAAACCTCCAATGGCTGTTTCTTGTTCCCTGAGGGGAAAGTAGTTGAATACATAGTTTCACCTTTTAAGTTAATTTATAGATGCTTGCCTCTTTGCTTTTCGTTGTTCCAGAACAAGAATTTTCTAGCTATGTTACATGCTGTTGATTGTGTGTCTTTGAGCCGTTGTTTATAGACTGATCTCCGTGAGTATTGAATTGCTTCAGATGAGAAAGGGAAATTTGATGAGCTGGTGGAAGAAAAAGGTGTGAGGATCCTTGTGGAGCCCAAGGCATTGATGCATGTGATTGGCACCAAGATGGACTTTATAGATGATAAACTAAGGTTTGCAAACTCTTGTCACATTTGACAAATCCAATGTCTATTTATATATTTCTCTTTACAAATTTTAGAGCGGTGTTAACTTTTGTTTTGTGTTTAAATGCAGATCAGAGTTCGTGTTCATCAATCCTAACTCGCAAGGTCAATGCGGGTGTGGTGAATCGTTCATGACAACATCTACTTCCTCGAGTGCTAAACAAAGTTGATAGTGTTGCTGCACTATCATATAATTACATTGTTACCAGAGTCTTTGAGAAACACAATGCTTTTGCCAGTGAGAATTGTGCTTTTATTGGTCACTTCATCACATGTACATTATAAACAGTGTGGTTGCTTAAAGATATTTCGTAAGCTATGTAACTTGTGCTTGTGATTTTCTCGATATCAATTCATGTATTCTTTAGAACACCAAGTTATAATAAAATGTATGGATTATGTAAATTAATGTACGGCCTTTTCTGTTGTCTCCTTAAACCCATTAATTAACCAATCTGGTTTTCACTTATCGACATAAGAAGAGTCTTTGAAATTTAACACGTTTCTTTGTTCTTCCTGCGAGAGTATAATTTCGATAATGGAGTTACCTGCGGTTTAGAAGCTCGCAGCAAAGTTTAACTTTTGCGCAGACAAAACTTCAGTTACGAACTCAGCTGGATTGTTGGCTCTGCTTGTCTGAATTTTTTAAAGTGTTTCATCTCATATAGAGATCCATCCCACTAATGAAGTTTCTCAAGAACATTAATGAATCTCTAAGTGTTGAAAATGCTTTGTTAGTTAGTTTGTTTCTTCCCCAACAATTCTTCTAGAGGTCAGATGTTATTGCTTAGAGGGACTAATGAAGTTACCAAACTCACGAATTGAATTTTATATATTTTAACATCTTTAACACAAAAACTGAGGTTGCTTTACAAATCTTACAAAAAACATAAATATTCGCATACTTTAATTTAAGAAGAAAATGAACTATTGAAAAGGTGGCAATGTATCAAAAGCTAAAGATACCAAACATATTTGAAGAAAAAAAGCTTTCCACTCCTAAAACATCGAAGATAGTCGTCGTATCTGAGCAGGAAAAATAGGTTTCTTCTCCTCCCTCACCATAACCTCAACAAGTGCCACAGTAGCCTTGGCCGCCACAACGCCCGCCGGCAAAACGACCACCAACATTAAGACCACGACCACGTCCGTTGAAGAAACGAAGTAGACGGTCATCGGTATACTGACCACCATCATTGAAGAAACGACCAAAACGGTCATCGGTCTCCTGACCACGACCAGGACCACCGGAAACACGACCAAAACGGTCAAAGGTCTCCTGACCAAGACCAGGACCAAATAAAAACCGATCATAACGCTCCTGACCAGGACCATCTGAAAAACGACCAAAACGGTCATTACTATACCTTTCATCAGATTCCTGGCCAAAAGAGGATTCATCGATAGACATGTTATCTGCCTCGGCTTTTACACTAATCGATTATATCAACAAATCCATCTTTTCTTCCATCTCCTGACGACGACAATCCATCTTTTCTTCGATCGTCTTCAGACGATCGGACAATCCTTGCAATATCTCCATCACATCAGATATTTTCTTCTCATCCATGTCTTTCTTATGTTTCTCCAAATCATCTTTCTGCTCTCTACCAACTTCCTCTAGATGCGTTGTTGCCTCGATCACAGTAGGATCTGCTTCAGCAGGGGTGGCCGACTTATTGTCCATGGAGGATATGAGACTAACGAGTTAAAAATGAGAAATGGAGAACGGTGAAAACCCTAGACGCTTAGGAAGAACGTATTTATAGACTTTATTTTCTGGCTTGAGGGACAGGTGCCTTTCATTTATTTGTTTTCCAAATTATTTTTCCGGTTATTGTGAAGTTGATTTGGGTAGATTCTAAGGATTTTTAAAGTTGATACATTTTAAAATTATGTTAATTCTCTAAATATATATACTCTAGTCTATAGATTTGGATCATACTTTCTTTTGGTAGATTGCTGCAAATTATCAAGGATTTGTTATATTTCTTTTCTATCATTTATTCTGTAAACTAGATATGAATTATGTTTTTCTAAAATTAAATTAATATTAAAAATTACCTAACTTCATAATATTGACAATTAATGTATTAAATTATGTTCTTTAAGAGGTATAAAATTTTAATCGAAATCTTCTTTAATATTAATACTAAAAATTCTGTTCTTTAAGAGGTATAAATTATCAAGGATTTGTTATATTTATTTTCTATCATTTATTCTGTAAACTAGATATGAATTATGTTTTTCTAAAATTTTCCAAAAAGCAAGGTCTTCCAATAATATCATGTTTATTTTATTTTCAATTAGGTGGGGATCTACACCTTTTGCGAAGTAATATATATATATATATATATATATATATATATGTATACATCTTTAAATTTTACTTTCTTTTAAATCTAAATTTTATCAGATAAAAAATTAAATTAATATTAAAAATTACCTAACTTCATAATATTGACAATTAATGTATTAAATTCTGTTCTTTAAGAGATATAAAAATATTTAATCGAAATATTCTTTAATAATAACCAAACCATCATTAGACAATCTAGATTTAAAATCAATCAATTATTCTAATTGTGGATTAAAAATAATCTCAGTGACATTAAAAGCTTAATCCCAAATTTAATGATAAATATATATAGCTTATTTAAACTAATGGTTAAAACTAAATTTATAGAAAATATGACAAATCAGCAAAACTTATGCAATTATAAAATAAAGTATGTTTAATGATAATAATTATTATTTCAAATAAATTAATAATAATATTAATAATTTAGGATTTTATTTTATTTATTAAAATGTGGGTTAAAATTGTTTTATCACATATGAACAAGATTAGTTTTCAAATTTATGTAAAGACATTATATTCTCCAAATTTCAAAACTTAAATAGGGATTTTTGTAAAAATACCCTCATTAAAACTTATGATTAAAATTAAATTTATGACAAATATGACAAATCAGCCAAATAATTTATCAAATAATAGTATTGAAAATTTCAAACATATGACGTTTATTAAAACTGCTTACTTTAATATCTAGTGTCATCCTAAAATTATAAAGAAAATGATAACAACCATCTAAATCGCTAATTTGTTTTTATATCAAAACTAATGAATTGTGATTAATATTATATATTATTTATTTGTTGTAAGGAAAAATAGTAGTGGTATGCATATAATTTGGTTAATATTTTAAATGAATATTATATTAATAGTTCTAACTATATTATGTGTGTATTGATATTCTTATGTTATTTTAGGTTTATTAGTCATGAAAATACAATTAGTTAAAAAGCACTGAAAACAAAATTAAAAATGGTGAATTAGACTTTTCAAAAACTTAAATTAGAAGAAATAAAAAAGCTTACAGCACGATTGGATCCTTCAAGTCAAAAACCCTAGCCGTCAAGAGAGAAAAAGAAAGATTTTTTTTAGTTTCAAGTCAATGGTCGGAGGCTTCTATAGTTCCGACATCGGCTTGTATTATTCGTTTTGCTTCTTTTTCTTTGATTTGTTTTACTTTCTATCACTTAGTTTGTTTAATTGTCAATTTATTTTAAATCTGGCAAAACATTTTATTGTTCTTTTGTATGTTTCTTCCATTGGATTTGGTAAGACAAAAACTTCGATTCAATTGAACCGTTTAGAAAAAGTAATAGACAGATCTACTGCGGATGGTGGCGACGGGTCTTACCGACTTCAATTGTTGATGATTCTTCATTTGATGGTGATGGAGTTCTTGCTGCAAACTATGGTATTTCGAAAGACAACATAAAATTCTAAGGAATGAGAATCTCTTTGATTCTATTATTTTCAATAGAACAATATAAAGAGTTGTCTTGTCTCGGTAACTTCTACTGGAGTATTAAAAAGAGAGTGACAATCGTTCCCAATTCAGTTTGAAGCGTGGTGTTTTTGAATTAATACAAAGATTATCTCCTTCGAAATTCAACTATTCCAAAAGCAAATATGGAGCTTTTATATGAAAAATCTTTAGTCATCCACACGCAAGATAGATGTGTATTAGTTTACTTTGGATCCCTACTGGTGTATCTTTTTTCTATATTTGTTTTGCTAGTTTTCATTGTTTAGAATTCTTTGCCTAGAAGGTTTAATAATACAATCGACAAAAAATGACTTTTCGAACGTATTTCTAAAGCTATGTATTGTTTGCGGAAGGGGTCATGTGCTTGTGATTTACTGAGATTTCTTGTATTCTTTAAACAGAAAGTTAATTATAATAAATTGTTGGATTGTGTAATACGGGTTTTTAAGTTTCTCAAAAAATACCCGAAAAAATCTATACTATTAAAAAAAAAAATTCTTAAAAAAATCTACTTAAACAAGGTTGTTGCACCATTTCATTCGACTTAACTATTTTTTTTTTGTCTTACCTTATATTTCTTTAACTATATAAATATTTTATATAATTTAAATAAACTAATTTATTATTTTCTCATAATCTATTATATAATTACTCTAACAATAAATCCCCATGAATATAGGACAAATTATTCAAATATGGTTACAGATGATGATCACTACCACATATAGTTCCATTAATAGTATAAAATTTTCAATGGTTAAGTTATGTTTAATATATGTTGTAATGGAGAATCTTCTGGTGTAGAATATTTTTTTCTTCATTTTTACGTGAATTGAAAAATAAAAGCCTTAATAACAACTATTCAACTATGTAACATTAATTTAATTAATTACATGCAATCAATTATTAATATTTGATCTTACGTTCTTATATATGAATTAAATGATTAATCCTATCATAGAAAAAAATCAAATGAATCTAAACAGGTCGGAGATTTAAATGAAATTAGTAAGAAAAAAAGACTGGTTTAAATTGAACATGTTTATTTACTTTACAAATTCTAACAATGCATATGATACATTTTATTGAATTTTCACAAATGTAAAATATCTTGCGATTTAAATCGGGTAGTTTAGGTTGTTTGGAAAAAAATATAGGATAAATAATTAACTATTAATTATTTGAATAAAACATATTCGAGTCATTAATTATTATTTTTGCATAATTTGGCTTATAAATAGTATTTTTAGGATATTTTGTTATTAATAAATTAAATATAATTACTATTTGTAGGTATATAATTTGTATTTTAAAAATTTAAGTACTCATTTGATTCTCAGTTCAGTTTCTATTTTTCGGTTCCACAGATATAGGATATATTCGTCTATTTATGAAATTCAGCTTAATTTTAGTTTTTTTTTTCTGTTTGGTACGGTTCAATGCACCCGGATAAATGTACTCAAGCCATACATTATCTTATATAAAAGTTATATAAAAAGAATTTATTTAATTTCAAAAATAAATCCACGCTTTCTAAGCGCATGTCAAAATCTAGTATATCTTTACGACACTCAGCTAGTGCATTTGTAAATAAAAGACACAGTTGGAGAGAATACCTTCTATCTAAAATATCTCTTTATCTTAGCCATCTTTCACTAATTTCTTCTGCTTCGTTACCACCGCCGGTGGTGTGAGAGACTATTCACATTCTTTTATCCCCTTAGTTGTTTCATCAACAATAATTTAGAGGTTTTTTGGCCTTTCTCAAAAAAATTATATTAATGCAAACAACCGTTTAGAAAAAGAAACATCTATAACAATTTGGTTCTTGTTATGAACCAGATTGTGGATGGCTTATAACCAAGAGATTATGATTTGTAATCTTTCCATTTATCTATGACGGTGTAATCTCATATATAAGAAACTTCTATGTTATGAATAAAGATAGACTTTTCCATTACTTTTATAACACGTTATCAGCACGAAACTCTAAATCCCTAAGCTAATACTCAAATCGAAAACCCCTAAAACCCTAACCCTAGCCGGCGATCCGACGAACCCTAAACCCCGATCGCGTCTCTTGTTCCCGCATCTGTTCCAGCTCGCGTCCCCGATCAGCTTCAGCCCAAGGCGTTCCTGATCCTAGCTCAGACGTTCGCGACCCGAGAGCAGCTCCAGCATGCAACCTCTTCCTCGTTCGCGACAGCATCAGACAGCTCACATCCGACGATCAAAGCGTTCCCGATCAAGCAACAAAGGACGTCCGCGACCCGATAGAAGCGACTCGATCCATTCCAGCTCGCGTCCCGTTCATGTCCAGCTCGCGGCTCAACTCCTTTGGTGGTCCGATTCAACAATCATCTAAGGTTAAAAGGTAATTCAAAACCTAAGAACCCATAATCGAACATGGATTGATTGATAACGAATGAAACCCTAATACCCTAATCTTTATGAATCAAAACCATAGGGTAATAGATCAAAAATCATAATTGAGTAAATCGAAGCTCTAAAAGTTCGATACCCCAAACCCTAAATCATGTTCCTACATGATTAAAACCCCAAATCGATTTTTACAAGTTAAAATCCGATAAACCCTAACCCTATATCTATAAACCCTAAATAATATAAGTATCAGAATTAATTATACAATAATTATCAAATCACATATTAAAACCCTAATCGAATATTTTGAAATCAAAACTGTTTTCGGTTTTGATCATTGAGGTTTTAAATCTGATTGAATCTGATGCTATGTTGCTAGAATTGTTTGACCGTTAAATTGACAGATTTATTTTCTCATCCTGCTTGGTTAATTGTTCATCTGATTTAAAATTGTTTAAACCGACCATCCCGTTAAAACATTGATTGAATCCGATAGGTTGCTAGATTGCTTTGCTTATATAATCCGATAGGTTGATAGATTGATTGAGGTTTACTTGTTTAAAATCTGAATGATCTGATTGCATGATTCTTGAGGTTTAATATCATCTGCTAGGATTGATAGTTTTGTAAACCCTAATTGCATGATTAATTGATTGTTAAACCCTAATTGCATGATTATTGAATCCGTTTTTGCTTGTCTTGATAAACCATAATATTATGAGCACATAGAAATAGTATTGCTGAGACTTGCTAGAAATTGACTGATTGATTAAATGCCTTTAAGATTGATAGTCTCATTGTCCTCACAAGATTGAAATCCGAATTGATTGTTTTTAAGAGTAAGACCGCATGAAAATTATACCTAAATATTGAGTGATATATGATTTGAGATGTCGAAAATCAACCTGGATTTTGCTTCCCTAAATCTCTCTGGAGATAATTATTTACGGTGGGCATTGGATACAAAGCTTATCCTAAAGTAAAAAAGACTTGGTGAATGTATCATAGAAGGCAATAATGCCAATGAGAAAGATTGATACATGACAATATTAATTATTAGCCATCATCTTATTAAGAGTCTCAAAGATCAGTATCTAACTATAGAGAATCCTCTAGACCTTTGGACAGAATAAAATTGAGATATGATCACCAAAGAACGGTGTTATTACCAAATGCCCTATTTGATTGGAGGAATCCAAGAATCCAAGACTATAAGTCCGTGGATGAGTCTATTGCTAGCTGGGCAAAATAATGGATTACTGATGAGAAACAGTGAATTGAGACCTCCTGGATTAACCCCATTACCTGATACCAATAAGGCTGCGGGAAGAAAAAAAAAAGGGTAACCACGTCCAGAATGATAGACCACACGGTCATGGCCGTGGAGGGTGGAAAGGACGTGGCCATGGCCACTATAACACATTTGGCCGTGGGAATCACTATGGCAGAGGCCGTGGGTATCAACCCAATTTGAGCCATGGTCAAGGCAGTGGTCGTGGTATATCCTATAAACCACAAAGCTCGACCAAATCAGTGTGCCATAGATGTGGAATGGGAAACCATTGGGCTAAGATATGAAGGACTCCCAAATATTTTTGTGACCTCTATCAAAGAGAGTCTGAAAGGGAAGAATCCTGAAACCCACTTAGTCTATAAAGATGGTGAAAATAATTTAGAACATGATCAAGATGATCATATGGAATATGAGACTTATGATTGCCTAAAAGAATCAAGTTGGTAATCTGATTTCGACATCAAACTTGTGTGATTGCTTTGCTTGTATGCTTTCTCTGATTTTTATCACCTTGAATTTATTTCTATTACATTGTCTGCTTAGATTAAATGAATGAATGATTTTTCTATATGAGTACACTGAAAAACGCCAATATAAGTACTAAAGCAGGTATCGCCAGTCTGAAAGAAGACTTTGGCTAGGCTAATATATTATTGCCTAAGGGTATGCATCTAGAAATCAGTGATGCCTTATATTCACTCAACTCTAAGAGCAAGAGTAGCCTATTGTGTTTTAAAGATATAAGAATGAATGGTTTCCATATTGAAACAATGGGCGAAGGAAACAAAGAGTTCCTTCAGATATATGTATAAAATCGCCCAAGGCCATAATAAGTCCTAAAGACTATACCTGCATTCTCTACTGACCTAGACTATGAATAGATCAATATGATCAGTATGATATTCAAAAGGTACACATTAAAAGATAAGAAGAGTTATCCCAAAGAATCTCACGTGTGTAGCATGTACACAAGGGAAACTCATTAGGCCATCACCATTAAAACGACTATGAGCCCATTTTTCATAAATAAAGACCATATGTCTAGATAATACTGGTGAATACATGTCCCAAGCGTTTAAATGATTATGGTATGTCCATGGGGGTAAGTGTGGACAGATCTGTGATACATGTCCATACCAAGAACGGCTTGGCCGAAATCTTTTAAAACGCAAATAGCTGATTGATAGACCATAACTTATGAAGTCAAAACTCCCATTCACAGCTTGGGCCACACGAAATTTACATGAACCTAAGTTAATACGCATCAGGCCATTTAGTGAGCATAGATATCCCCTATCACAATTATTAACGGGTCAAGAGCCAGACATACCCCATCATAAGACATTTGGATGTGCTGTCTATGTACTAATTGCTCCACCACGGAGAACTAAGATGGGACCTCAAAAGGAGGATGGGGATATATGTTGGATATGATTCTCCCACAATAATAAAGTACTTTGAGCCAACTATGGGTGTTATATTTGAGGCCAGGTACACAGATTATTTTAAGACCAGGAGGAGAAAAAAAAATAATAAAGCTGGTAAAAGAATGGTAAAAGAAATAGAATGGAATCAACCATCAATGTCTTGGCACGATCCTCGGACTAAAGAATGTGAAATAGACGTCCAAAGATTATACATTTACAAAGCTATCTAATCAAATGCTAGACACATTTGCTGACACGAAAAAGAATGACTAAGTCATATATAAACCAGCTTGTAAAGCACCAACGAATTTGATGTCCAAGAAGAGACACAGTCAAGTTGCTATAGAATCTAGACAACGTATGAAACGTGGTAGACCAAATAGGTTCCAGAAGATAAGAATCCTCGGAAACAAAAGAAAGGTGCAGAGAATGATAATCAAAATCCAAATCCGAGGTTACTAAGGAAACCATCCCAGACATGGAGATAAGGCCGGCCGGCTCTAAGGTACATGTACCAAACAATGTAGCTTGGGACGCCAAGATGCAAAGTATTAAAGGTCCTGATAATAATGAATCTCAATCGATTATATCATGTCTGGAACATAATGGAACCAATAAGGAATGTCGACATAAGATGATTTATTTGCATACAAGGTGGAACTTGAATTTATGAATATAAGCGAGGATCATGAACCCACGTCAATATAAGAGTGCACACTCGTAGAACATATTGGATTGAATGGAAACGTGGGGTTAAATAGTTTAAGGAAGAAAGACGTATTTGGCCATATGATTAAGACGCCATATGATGTTAAAACCAGTGGATATAAATGGGTCTTGTGAGGAATAGAAACCGTGAGATATAAAGCTGGTGTTGCACAAGGATTCTCACAAAGACCAGTAATAGATTATGAGGAGACATACTCCCATGTGGTGGATGCAACTACTTTTAGATTTCTCATAACTCTGGCTATATAAGAGAGAAAATTAGACTTGCAGCAAGTTGATGTAGTGACTGCATATTTATATGGTCCACTGGATAATGAAAGTACTAGAGGGTATTGAGCTGAAAGTACAGCAAGTTCTCAAGAACAATATTGATAATCATCAAAGTATATGATCTGAATATCCTAGGAACCTCTGGATACAATTTCCCAAACAGTTGAATATCTCAAGAAAGAGTTTGAGATAAAAGATCTTGGAAAACAAAGTTTTGTTTGGGATTACAGCTTGAGTACATTAACAATGAAATCCTTGTGCATCAAATAGTATATACAGAAAAGGGTACTCAAGAGATTTAATATGGACCAGTCTCACCCATTATCTAGTACATGGGCGTGAGATCACTTGTTTTGGACACTGATCCATTCAGTCCAAAGGTGGACGATAAAGAAGTCCATTTAGTCCTGAGATGGACGATGCAGAAGTCTCGTTTTAGACACTGATCTGATTGGTCTATAACAAGGACGATGAAGAAGCCTTTGATTTTGGTTTATTTTATACTAACCAGCCCAAAGAGGGGTTATTTGGTTTTGTTGATTTGTTTTCAGACATGTTATGTTTTACACATGGTGGTACACGCATATCACAACAACATCATCCAAGATTTCGTGTGTGTGTATTTGAGGTCGATGACTCAATATGTTCGATCAGATTGTGGCATGGCTGATGGTAAAGAAGAACCAACTATCATGTTCAAGGACGGAGCATATTCTGCCCAAGATCTTCATCACCCACGGATTGCAGAAAATTGGAGAGGTCCAAGGGACCTTCAGTAATGTCCAAATCAGGGGGAGTAATGTGTGTTGTACTCTTTTTCCTTCACCATGGTTTTGTCCCAATTGGGTTTTCCTGGTAAGGTTTTAATGAGACAACATTAAAGCACATTACAAGCTCTAAATGGTTATGGCATCCAAGGGGGAGTGTTATGAACCAGATTGTGGATGGCTCATAACTAAGAGATTATGATTTATAATCTTTCCATTTATCTATGACGGTGTAATCTCCTATATAAAGAACCTATATGTTATGAATAAAGATAGACTTTTCCATTACTTTTATAAGAGTTCTCTATTTTATTGAAAATTTGGTATCAGGAATTTCTACCCGATTAGTTTCTCTCCATGCTCCATCCCATGCAGTATTCTCCTAGTCCTATGACCAATGCCGTCCCATAATTTGGGGTGGCCTAAAGCACAAAAAAAAATTGTGTGGCCTATTATATAAATACCAACAATATATAGCAATACACTAACATCAAGTACAAAAGTGTAAAAAGTAATCAAATGGTTAAAATAAAAACTATATTGGACAAAAGGGGGATCGGTATCCTAACTCAATTCAAACTTGTTAACGATTAGACCTAGCTAATATTTGGTGATATGTGGCCTTAATTTTTCTTCTATATATTGTGGCCTAAAACATATGCTTTACTTGCCTTATGGCAGGGACGGCCTGCGTATGACTCAGGTTCTTTTGAAATTCTCAGTTAACATTTGAACCCTGACTTTCTTTACTGTGACGACTATTGTTCACGTAACACTTTCAACCAGAATCATCTCGACCTTGCTGTTTCTTAAGATTTTACTTTTCTATCAGCAGCTCCTGACGATAGATCAAATACTTCTTGTATCATAACAAACAAAAATTCTTACCCTCGACTTGTTTTCCAGATTCAAGAACACACCCACCAAAAGTTTAACCTAACTCATCATAACCTAACTCAGCTGGATTCTTGCTTCTATGATTATTTGATAGTTCTTCATCTCTTTTTCTTCATGGAGTATCTCAAGAATAATGGATTTAAGTGTTTAAAAATGCTTTGTTTGTTTGTTTCTCCGCAACAATTCTTGTAGATCATGTTCCTTAGGCCATATTTTCATTGATGCTTTACATATATATATATATAGAGGAACTATTGAAATTGCCTTGGTTGATTTGGATTTGTGTAATTAAAGGATTGGTTAGTTCTGTGATGTTTGCTTCACAATCATACGTACAACTAACTTTAACAAGTGGTCTACAAGACAAACAATTGAAATCGTTTATATTATCTATTTATCTAACGCGAAAAGCGTAACTACTAACATAAACCTATGAAACAAAGAGCCGAACTATGTCGATTAAATAAAAGAAACGAAAACGAATTATATAAAAGGCGGGAATGTATCACAAGCTAAAATACCAAAGAGATTCCTCTCATTCTAAGAAAAAAAGCTTTCCACTCCTAATCGTCGAAGATAGTCGTCGTAGGCTCGTCGCTGAGTAGTAAACTAGGTTTCTTCTCCCCCATATTAGCTCAACAAGTGCCACAGTAGCCTTGACCGCCACAACGACCACCTCTAAAGCGACCACCAACAAGAAGACCACGGCCACGACCACCGGAAAAACGACCATAACTGTCATAACTGTCCTGACCGTAATCACCAGGAAAACGCCAAAAACGGTCGTAATTCTCCCGACCATCATCGAAGAAGCGACAAAAAGGGTCAACGGTCTCCTGGCCACGACCAGGCCCAAAGGAAAAAATATCAAAACGCTCATCACCCTCTTGACCACGACCACGGCCACCGAAAAGACCAAAACGCTTATCACTAGCTTGCCCACGACCACGACCACCGAAAAGACCAAAACGGTCATCATTATACTTTTCGTCAGATTTCTCGGCAACATGATCACCCGAGCCCTCCTCTTTAGGAATCTTTGTATTTGCTCTAGACTTTTTCTGGAACGGTTCCTCATCAGAAGATGATTCATCTATAGACATATTCTTTGCCTCGGCTTTCGCAGAGGAAGTTTTAAAAGTTGCAGCAGCTTTATTATTTAAACTAATCGATGCGAACAACAAATCCACCTTTTCTTCCATCTTTTGAAGACGACAATCCATCGTTTCTTCGATCTTCAGAAGATGATCAGCCATACCTTGCAATATTTCCATCACATCAGATATTTTCTCATCATTCGTATCGTTCTTATGTTTCTCTACGTCATCTTTATGTTTCTCTACGTCATCTTTCGGCTCTCTAACTTCCTCTAGATGTGTTGTGGCCTTAATCACAACAGGAGCTGCTTCAGCTGTGGTAGCGGATTTATTGTCCACGGAGAAGAAGGGAAGAAAGCGTCTAGGTTAATGAGAAAAGGTGAAGAACGCTGATTTATTATGATATTACAATTATGAGAAAGATTACATAGAAGATTCGACAACCGACAATACTACCTGCTTTATGAGGATCTACACCTAACTGTATCACCTGAGCCATCCTACGAAGACCTACGCCTGGCCGGATTTTACTTGCACCATGTTGAACATCCCTTGTAAGTCTTTCTTCCATAGTCTCCATAATTGTTTAATAAATCGATTTCTCCGGAAATTGAAACCTAAACCTCCTATAATGCGCAATCTGCAAGAAATTGCATAGTCTGGGATTTGAACCCCAGACCTGGATGTAGAAGCCTTTAAACCTTATCCACTAGGCTACGGTGCTTCCACATTTCAAAATTACAGTCTATTGATATCATATTTTTATATATATTTTTTATCATACTTTGGTTAATTACTACAAACTAGTTGATCATCCGCACATTATGCGGATTAATATATATATATATATACCAACCAGTTTTTAACTATAATGTTTATTTTATAAAACAAAAAAATTATTAAATGAGGAACAAATTTTAAATTATTATTATAAATTATAAAAAAAAAATATTTATATTGGTAATCTATGTATTAAATTATGTTCTTTTTGTTTCATAGTTTTATTTATGGGATGTAGATTTTAAATCAAAATCTTTTATATAGTAATAATTAAATAAGGAAACTTGGATTTGAAATTAAATAATTATTATATTTTTGGACTGAAAAGAAATCTATTGAAACTGAAAGGATTTAAACAATCAAAACTCATAAAAAAAATCAACAAAGTAACAATATCCAACAAACATTATTTATTCTCTATAATTTAGATGTTTAAAATAGTGAGACAAAAACATAGAAATAATAATTACACAACATTATCTTTGTATTCTCTTATATTATATTTATATTCTTTTTTATTTGTCAAATTTTTAGTGTTATTTAATGTTTTAATCCTAGTTTTCATGCTTCCATATATATTTTAAATATTTTTAGTTAATTTTAATTTTGTAGTTATAGAATATTTACTATTTTGGTTTTAAATATATTATTTTGATAATATTTGTGATTTTACGGAAAATTCATTATTAGAATAAATACATTTGTGATTTTGATGTTCGTCATGTACATAATATAATTTATATTTTACGACATATTTTCAATGATGATTTACCTTTAATCTCAACTTTAATATTGTAACAATATGTATTTGGATTAATATTTTCAATAAGAATCAGAGAAATTGTCTATAATATTATTCATTAAAATAATAAAATAAATATAAGATAAACATAATTATGATATTATCGATATATAATGTTAATATAAACGATTAATATCTATTTATTTATTAAATATCCTAAATATCATAATAATTTTGTATATTAAATATATTTATTAAAAAATAATAGTATATATATATATCATTAGAATATGTTAATGTTTACTAATTATCTTAAATAACATGATAAATATAGATATTAAAATTTAATTTTAAATAATAGTATATATTAATTAAACTAATAACTTATCCTAAAATTATTCAGAAGATTGACAAGTGCGCAAATTCACTTCTTAAATAATAGTATAGATCTTAAATAACATGATAAATATAGATATTAAAATTTTAATTTTAAATAATAGTATAGATATCAATTAAACTAATGACTTATCCTAAAATTATTGAGAATATTGACAAGTGCGCAAATTCACTTCTTAAATAATAGTATAGATTATCAAGGGTTTCTACTATTTATTTTATGTCATCTATCTATCTATAATATTGCTTAAGAACTAATTTTGCTGATTTGCTGATTTGCTGATTTGTCATGTTATCTATAATTTTAAGAACAAATCATTAATTTTAATAAACAATTATATTGATTTGCTTTGTCATGTCTCTGTATGTTCGCTTACTTTGGTTCTTAGCTCGTCCATGTGAAAACCATATGTTGCTATGTTCCATTAAAGAGAGCTATCTAGTTTTAGAGTGAAACGTTTTGGCGGATGTCTCTAGTCTTGAAGTGTCTTAGATTAGAGTAGGACATTCAAACTGAGTACATCCGTTACATTTTGTGTTCTCAAATTTGATAATTCGGCTCATCAGTGAAGAAACCTCCAATGACTATTTCTTGTTTCTTGAGGGAAGAGTAGTTGAATACATAGTTCCACCTTTTAAGTTTATAGATGCTTTACCTTTTTGCTTCGTTGTTCCAGAACAAGAATTTTCTAGCTATGTTATACGCTGTTGTTCGCGTGTCTTTGAGCCGTTGTTTATAGACTGATCTCTGAAACTATTGTTTTAGATGAAAAGGGAAAATTTGATGAGCTGGTGGAAGAGAAAGTTGTGAGGATACTTGTGGAGCCGAAGAGCTTGATGCATGTGATAGGAACAAAGATGGACTTTATAGATGATAAACTAAGGTATGCAAACCCTGTCACATTAAAAACCTTATGTCTGTTTTGTATATCTCTCTTGACAGATTTTGAAACGTTATTAACTTTAATTTTGTGTTTAATTGCAGATGAGAGTTTGTGTTCATCAATCCTAACCACCAAGGTCAATGCGGGTGTGGTGAATCGTTCATGACAACATCCACCTCCTCGACTGCTAAACAGAGTGGAAATTGTTGCCGCACTATCATATATTACATTGTTAGTTTGTTACTATAGGATCATTGAGAAACATAATGCTTTTGCCAATGAAAATTGAGTTTTTATTGGTCACTTTGGTGCATGTACATTAGAAACAGTCTGGTTGCTTAAAGATACTTCTAAAGCTATGTACAGTACTTGTTCTTTTGATTTCTGGAGATCAATTCATGTATTCTTTAGAACACGAAGTTATAATAAAGTGTTTGGATTATGTAAATTGTTTACATAATGTACGGCCTTTTCTGTTTTCTCCTGAAACCCATTAATAAACCATTCTGAAAGTGTTTCATCTCTTTTAGAGACAATATCCCACTAGTGAAGGTTAAGGCAGATTTTTGGACCCAGTTGTCTTCTCTCAAGAACAATGAATCTCTAAGTGTTGAAAATGCTTTGTTAGTTAGTTTGTTTTTTTCCGCAACAATTCTTGTCTCTAGATAGGTCATCTTCTACTACAGGTATGTTATTGCTTAGAGGGACTAATGAAGGTGCATTAGTTAATATGGATTTGGGTAATTAAAGGATTAGTTAGTTCTGTGATGACTGACTTTTACATGTGCATTATGCTCTACCAAACTCACAGTTGAAATCTTTTATATATTTTAATATCTTTAACACGAAAATTAAGGTTGCTTTACAAATTACAAATCTGTCAAAAACATATTATTCGCATAACAAGAAGCCGAACTACTTTAGTTTAAGAAGAAAAAAGGAACTATTGAAAAGGTGGCACTGTATCAAAAGCAAAAAATACCAAACAGTTTTTAAGAAAAAAACTTTCCACTCCTAAGACCAAGTCCATCGGGGGTTCCAAAGCCCGGGTCCTACAAAAAAAGAGGAAAAAATTAAATAGAAAATGAAAAGAAATGAGAGAACCGGTATTTAAATGGGCATTTTAAGAACTGGTAAGGATCCCTACGTGGCACATTATTATTGGACCGCAACTCAATCTCTCTCTCTCCTTCGTCGGCTTCTCTCCCGAAATCATTTTGGTTTCTCTTCCTCCTCGAAAGGACGATCTCTCCATCGATCTCCTTCTCACTCGAATCTCTGTTGATTTTGAACTCGATCGCCGCTCGATTTGGCGTTTTCCTCACCGCGCTGTCGATTTCGTTTCTATCCCATGGTGTGAGGCTGTGATGAAGAACAGAAGAGAGAAGGAACTTCTTCGGATGAATCAGTTTGAAGTGAAAGGCTTGTTCGAGGGAAAGATTGAAGTCATACAAGAGGCGAGATAAGTACGAACATCCCTTCTCCGTAGAAAAATAAGTTGTAAAAACTGATGTCGATGATGATTTTGCATGATGATGTTGAGGAAACCGAGTTAGTGTTGATGATAATTTTGCATGATGATGTTGAAAAAACTCGAATCCTTTGCATAGAAACCGAGTTATTGTTGGTTGATTTTAACTAGTGATGATGATGATCTTGGGTTTCTTGGTTGATTTTAACTAATGATGATGCTTAAGCTTCGTGTGACTATTGAAAAATGGAGTCTTTTGGCATAGAAACACAGTTTGGGTTGGTTGATTTTAACAAGTGATGATGATGAGATTATTGTTTTTGTTTTCATATTGTTATACAAACAGAGTCTCCATGTCTATTGTTGTTGGTTATTGGTTTTCGTTTATCTCTTTACAGAGAACAAACTTTTAATTTTACTTTCTTTGTTGGTTGTCTGAGGGTTGAGGATGTGCGTGGAAGCAAGTTGATGAGTTATTACGGAACCACTCTCAGAAAAAGGTAATGGATTCAACGTCATCAAAGCTTCTGTCTTTCACTTCACAGAGGGGAAGAGGTAATTAAAAGCTTCTTCTCTGTAATAGCTGCTGTTCGTTTGGTTGCCGCAGCTACCTCCGTCTGAGTCTGCGGCAATTTTTTGAAGAAATCGTGTTCGTTTGGTTGACGCCGGAAGCTGCGTCTGACGCCGCGTCTGAACGCCGCGTCTTGCGGCTGACGCCAATAAAACCTGCGGTCGCGACGTAAATTATGCAGCCAGTAACGCAATTTACTCTTTTGCCCTTATATATTTAATTATTTACAAAAATACTTAACCCTAAATTGACGCAGCCGCACCTTCTTTTCCATTGACGCAACCTTGCTCGATCTCTTCTCGCAACCTTGCTTCGATCTCCATCTCATCTCTCTCCATCTAAAGCTCTCTCTCTGTCACCAGCTCTCTCCATCTCGAGCTGTCTCCATCTAAAGCTCTCTCTCCGTCACCAGCTCTCTCTCTCCATCTTTCTCCGTCACAAGCCTCTCTCCGTCACGAGCTCTCTCTCTCCACGTCTCTCCGTCACGAGCCTCTCTCCGTCACGAGCTCTCTCTCTCCGTCTCTCTCCGTCACGAGCTCTTTCTCCGTCACGAGCTCTCTCTCTCCATCTCTCTCCGTCACGAGCTCTCTCTCCAACGTAAACCCATCTCTCTCGATCTCGAGCTCCTCCATATCTCTTGATCTCGAGCTCTCTCCCCATCTAAAGCTCTCTCTCCATCTCTCTCCATCTCTCTCGATCTCAGGTGCTCTCTCCATCACGAGCTCTCCCACACAAACCCATCTCAAGCTCTCTCTCCATCTCCAACGCATCTCTCTGTTCTCCGACAAACCCATCTCGAGTTCTCTCTCTTCGAGGTAATAGTCGCATTCTCTGTTTGATACTGATAGTGATGGTCTCTGTTCTAAAGCATTGATGGTATGTTGCAGATTCTTCAAGTGTGAGATGAGTTGATGGTGCAGTGTGAGGATTGTTCTGAGTGGTAAGTGTTTTTGTTTCACATTAGTTTTAGTGTTTGAAATCTTTTCGTGTATTACTGATGTTTGTCTTCCGAGAGCTTGTTGCATTACCACTGTAATATTGTTCTGAGTGGTAAGTGTTTTTGTTTCACATTAGTTTTAGTGTTTGAAATCTTTTCGTGTATTACTGATGTTTGTCTTCCGAGAGCTTGTTGCATTACCACTGTAATATTGAGTGTTGCCTCTTATCATTAGTATAAGAACTAGTGATCAAACCTTTTGTTAGTGTATTGAATGGTCATTTTCTTTAAGTCATTTTTTTTTTGGCTAGCTTCTCTCGTACAAACCTTTGGGCAGTACATATCATCACTCATTTCTTTGAAAACCTTTCTTCATGATTGACCTTTCCTCGTATAGAATCTGAAGTTGAAGAGGTTGCTACTTGCTACTGAGTTAAGTGGAAAAGAGAGCTATAAAGGAGACATACTTTGTTGTTGAAGGTACAATTTAAAATACTTTTTGCACATTTTCTCTGTTCTAAATCATCTCTGTTCTTAATCGTTTGAGTATTTTTTTTTTCCAGCTGTGTCTGTGTGTCTCAATCTCTCCTAAGCTTTGTCTGTCTCTCACTCTCTCGAGACCCTCTCAAGCTCACTCTCTCAAGGTATGATGTTTTTGATTGATTAGTTCTGTTCTGTGACTACACAATGTGACGTTCTGTGTATAGGTGTTTTTGTGATGCATTTGTTTTACTCTCATCAGTGAGTCTGTGATTAATTAGCCGAATTACATCACCAATACGTCCTTGCTTGTACATTTGAGTCTGATGTTCTGGTTCTAAAGGTCTGTTATTTTTTTTTTGCAGGTCTCAGACCCTCTCAAATTCAAGGAGACATACTTTGTTTGCAGCTAGCCTTCTTCACCAGATAAAGCAGCCTTGAATCTAGCTCCACTCGCGGTCAGTCTTTAAGGTAATCATCTCCATCTTCTATGCGCTGCTTGGTTATTGAATTGAATGAGAGCATATGCTTTATCGAAATACTAGTCTGATCCTTTCTGTGTATGTTTTATTTTTTTTGTTCTAATAAGAGCTTGTCTGTTTTATTTTCTATCTTTTATGCAGGCTCTCTCGTCTCAAGCTCACACTCTAAAGTTCCTCTCACTTCTTAAGATGACAAAAGATGTAAGGCTCTCTCACATTAGTCTTGTTATATATATGGAACTGTCAAGTTAAATGTCTTGCTTTGTTTGTTTATGCTTTATGATTAATTTTGGTGTGTGTTTAGACTTTAGCACTTGTTGCTCTCATTCCTTCCGTGCATATCTTAATTAGTCTAGTAGTGCACTTTTAACTTGACTGGGATCCTTGAACGATTATTTTATTCAATAAATGTCTTGCTTTGTTTGTTTATGCTTTATGATTAATTTTGGTGTGTGTTTAGACTTGGCCTCCTGAGGAAATTAGGTATTTTTTCAACTCTATGCGGAAGAGAGAAAAAAAGGAAATAAAGTTGGTATATCAATGAATAAAGTGGGGAAAAAGAACATCATGGAGGCGTTTGAACAGCGGTTTAAGAAGAATTATCCGGATTGGAAGCCCTTCAAGAACAAATACGACACTAGTAGGAAGAAATACATCAAGATTAGGACGCTGACTCAAAATAGGACAGGGCTTGGGTTTGATAACATGGGAAGGATTGACATGTCAGATGATTGGTGGAATGAACGCGAAAAGGTCAGTTTCACATTCTCTCTTTTGTGAACTTAGCTGTATATGTTTGTTATATAGTCTTGTATCTGTCAGTCTTATGTGTCCCAACTGATATTCAGAAATGAAAAAGTCTAGTGTCTGTCTGTCTCATGTGTCCGAAATGAAAAAGTCTAGTCTTGTATCTGTATCTGTTTGTTATATAGTCTTGTATCTGTCTGTCTTATGTGTCCCAACTGTTATAGAACCATCTGTTGTCTGTCTATCTCATATGTCCTAACTAAGATTCAGATTCAGAACTCATTGATGGTACTGACTTACTCTTTCTTTTTTGTTATATAGGAGTGTCCTGGGATTAGAAAATCCGTATGCAAAGAGATTGATAATATGGATATGTTTGAAGCGGAATTTGGTGGTGTAGTAGTAACTGGAGCTGAAGGATGGAGCACTCAACATGGAGAAGCAAGTTTGGATTCTAGAGTGGGTGGAGATGATGAAGCTGATTCTCAGCCAGCAGCAGAGACTCAAGCATTGGAGACAGAAACCCAACGCCAAGCTCAGCGCCAAACACAGCCAGCAGCTCAGACTCATTCTGAGAGTTCAAGAGGAAAAAGAAAGCGTAAGGAAAAAGATATGGTTGTAGAGGCTTGTGTGAAACGGACTGAAGCTCTTGAGGTGAAGAACATGATAGCGGAACGGATGTTGGAGCGTCAAGAAGCTTCTAGTGTTGAGAATGTGTTAGAGATACTGTCTGCATTGCCTGAAGTGAGAGAGTGGTCTCCATTATATGAAGCAGCAATGGAACTTCTTATAGATAGTGAAGGGAACCGAAAAGCCTTTATAACAATGAAGACAGATGAAGCTAAGATTAGGTTTCTTGAGCTTAGGATCAAGATAAAATGTGATGATTGAGTAGTTTGTGAGTTTGGTGATCTTGCTGGAACTAGTATGGAACTTAGGAGTAGTCTTTTTTTTGTGATCTTGCTGGAACTAGTATGGAGCTTAGGACTAGTCTTTTTTGTGATCTTGTTGGTCTGATCTTTGTATGAAACTCTGCCTTTTGTGGCTTTATAATTTTTATAATCAGTTATCTAATCTTAGTATTGCTTTATAGTCTTATAATCAGTTATGTGATCTTGTTGGTCTGATTTTTATAATTTTGATTGAATAGTTTCTTTCCTGTCTTGGTTGGAGGCAACTATGAAACATGTGTTGTCTGATCTTGAGTCTTTAAACCTCACGTGTATTGTTTCTTATATTCCAAGATCACGTGTATTGTTTCATATTGGTCTTGGTCGGTTTGCAACAGATCACATGTCTTGTTTCTTATTTATATCTTGAGCATTTATTTACTTGAACTTCTGCCTTGGACTGATGATGATTTATTCAATATGGTTTTGTAGATGCTTGAAAGATGGATGTTGGAAGATGAGGATGGTGATTATGATGATGAACTTGGTTTGTTTGATGTGCCTATTACTGAGAGATTGAGTCATAGAACAGATCGAGGAGTAGGATGGCGACATGTTCAACAACTTATGTATGAATCTGATCAGCAATGTTATGACATTCTTCGAATGAATCAAAGGACTTTTGAAGCTTTGTGCAAGATGCTAGCTGAGCGATATGGATTGAAAGAGACTCACCATATCTACCTTGAAGAATCTGTGGCGATGTTTCTCGAGACTGTTGGTCAAGATAAGACGAAGCGGGATATTGCTGCAAGGTATCAAAGGTCATTGGATACAGTGCAAAGGAAGCTTGATGATGTCTTGAGTGCTATTCTCATGTTTGCAGTGGATACATTAAGACCACAGGAAGGCGAGTTTGGAAGAGTAAGTCCTGTTTTGAGGAATGATGATCGGTATTGGCCTCATTTTAGAGATTGTATTGGAGCACTTGATGGAACACATGTCTCGGTTCGCCCTCCAAGTTAGAATGCAGAAGCATATAATGGCAGAAAGCAAGGACCTACAATGAATGTTCTTGCTATATGTAACTTCGATATGAAGTTCATATATGCATATATCGGTGTACCTGGTAGAGCACATGATTCAAAGGTCTTGACTCATTGTGCGAGGAATGAGGCTTCTTTCCCACATCCTCCTCCCGGAAAGTATTATCTAGTTGACTCCGGATATCCGACGAGGACAGGTTATCTTGGTCCGCATCGTAATATGCGATATCATCTTGGCCAATTTGCTACAGGAGGACCACCAGTTAGTGCACGGGAGTTGTTTAACCGAAAACATTCAGGTTTGCGATCAGTGATTGAGAGGACATTTGGAGTATGGAAAGCAAAATGGAAGATTTTGGATCGTAAGCATCCAAAGTATGGTCTGGTCAAGTGGATTAAGCTGGTGACAGCAACGATGGCGCTACACAACTTCATACGTGATTCACATCGGGAAGATCATGATTTTGTACAATGGCAAAGTGATGATGATGGAGATGGAGAAGGAGAAGAAGCTGATAGTGACGGTGATGATGATGATGATGATGGTGGTTGCGGTGGTGGACATTTTGTATATGAGCCGACCGGTGATAGAGCGATGGAAGCTTTGCGTGATAACATCACAAATGAGTATAGTAGAGGTCATTTACCGTATTAAATGTTTTAGTTAATGACTTGTTTTTTCTTTGCTTATAAGTTTGATTATCATTTATATGTGATACTTATTAAGACTTTATGTATTTTTTTTTATCAACCAACTTGATGTATTATTTAGCTTTTGTTCGTGATAAATATTTTGAAGTATTATTTTTGTTTTAGTTTATCTTATGATTTATGACAAAAAATAATGTTATACTTGTATATTTGACCAAAAAATAATGTTATACTTGTATATTTGACCAAAAATTTATTTTCAAGTAAATATAATATTTTTATGGATGTAAATATATTTAAGCTACATTTTATTTATTTAAAATATAATTTTACAATTTTTTAAAAATAAAAAATGAAGAAGTGAAAATAGCCGCAGCGTCTGTCAAACGAACAACCCAAAACCTGCTTCCTGCGTCAGCGTCAGCGTAAGCGTCAACTTCATGCGGTTTAGAAACAAACAACAATCTGCGTCAGCGGCAGCGTCAGCAAAACGAACAACAATCTGCGTCAGCGGCAGGGTCGGCAAAACGAACAACAATCAAATGACGCCGACGCCGACGCTGCCGTTGACGCTGAAAACCGCGGCAACCAAACGAACAAGGCTACTATAGAATCATTGAGAAACATAATGCTTTTGCCAATGAAAATTGAGTTTTTATTGGTCACTTTGGTGCATGTACATTAGAAACAGTCTGGTTGCTTAAAGATACTTCTAAAGCTATGTACAGTACTTGTTCTTTTGATTTCTGGAGATCAATTCATGTATTCTTTAGAACACGAAGTTATAATAAAGTGTTTGGATTATGTAAATTGTTTACATAATGTACGGCCTTTTCTGGTTTCTCCTGAAACCCATTAATAAACCATTCTGAAAGTGTTTCATCTCTTTTAGAGACAATATCCCACTAGTGAAGGTTAAGGCAGATTTTTGGACCCAGTTATTGTCTTCTCTCAAGAACAATGAATCTCTAAGTGTTGAAAATGCTTTGTTAGTTAGTTTGTTTCTTCCGCAACAATTCTTGTCTCTAGATAGGTCATCTTCTACTACAGGTATGTTATTGCGTAGAGGGACTAATGAAGGTGCATTAGTTAATATGGATTTGGGTAATTAAAGGATTAGTTAGTTCTGTGATTACTGACTTTAACATGTGCATTATGCTCTACCAAACTCACAGTTGAAATCTTTTATATATTTTAATATCTTTAACACAAAAATTAAGGTTGCTTTACAAATTACAAATCTGTCAAAAACATATTATTCGCATAACAAGAAGCCGAACTACTTTAATTTAAGAAGAAAAAAGGAACTATTGAAAAGGTGGCACTGTATCAAAAGCAAAAAATACCAAACAATTTTTAAGAAAAAAGCTTTCCACTCCTAAGACCAAGTCCATCGGAGATTCCAAAGCCCGGGTCCTACAAAAAAGAGGAAAAAATTAAATAGAAAATGAAAAGAAATGAGAGAACCGGTATTTAAATGGGCATTTTAAGAACTGGTAAGGATCCCTACGTGGCACATTATTATTGGACCGCAACTCAATCTCTCTCTCCTTTGTCGGCTTCTCTCCCGAAATCATTTTGGTTTCTCTTCCTCCTCGAAAGGACGATCTCTCCATCTTCTCCATCGATCTCCTTCTCACTCGAATCTCTGTTGATTTTGAAGTCGATCGCCGCTCGATTTGGCGTTTTCCTCACCGCGCTGTCGATCTCGTTTCTATCCCATGGTGTGAGGCTGTGATGAAGATCAGAAGAGAGAAGGAACTTCTTCGGATGACTCAGTTTGAAGTGAAAGGCTTGTTCGAGGGAAGGATTGAAGTCATACAAGAGGCGAGATAAGTACGAACATCCCTTCTTTGTAGAAAAATAAGTTGTAAAAACTGATGTCGATGATGATTTTGCATGATGATGTTGAGGAAACCGAGTTAGTGTTGATGATGATTTTGCATGATGATGTTGAAAAAACTCGAATCCTTTGCATAGAAACCGAGTTATTGTTGGTTGATTTTAACTAGTGATGATGATGATCTTGGGTTTCTTGGTTGATTTTAACTAATGATGATGCTTAAGCTTCGTGTGACTGTTGAAAAATGGAGTCTTTTGGCATAGAAACACAGTTTGGGTTGGTTGATTTTAATAAGTGATGATGATGAGATTATTGTTTTTGTTTTCGTATTGTTATAGAAACAGAGTCTCCATGTCTATTGTTGTTGGTTATTGGTTTTCGTTTATCTCTTTACAGAGAACAAGCTTTTAATTTTACTTTCTTTGTTGGTTGTCTGAGGGTTGAGGATGTGCGTGGAAGCAAGTTGATGAGTTATTACGGAACCACTTTCAGAAAAAGGCAACGGATTCAACGTCATCAAAGCTTATGTCTTTCACTTCACAGATGGGAAGAGGTAATAAAAAGCTTCTTCTCTGTAAGTAGATTTTCTTTAATGGTTGTTGGATATTGATTAGGTAGGGAATTAAATGGACTTTAGGTTTGAAGTGATGTAGTTTGCGTGGTTGTTTTAGTTTTAGGTGTGGATATTGATTGCCATTAACAACAACATACATTTAAAAACTTAAAACTTCAACAACTAAAAAACTTTAACAACATTTAAACTTGCCTTTAAAACTTTAACAACTAAAACTTTAAGAACTATAAAACTGGACTCCTAAGCTATTGCCTTCGCCAAAGCTAATGGATCCATATAGCCAACATTCTAGCTTTCAAAACCTCTTAAACAGTCAAAACCCGAACATCACTCAACACCCTTATCAGTCTGTCCCTCTTGAGCCTAGTGTTGACCTCTCTGCGTCTGATGCCTCTGTGTTCGGTTCACAATGGACTGAAGATGGCCATGAAGATGCAGAGACTGTGTCTGACCGTAAAGAGAGACGTAAATGGTCACCAACAGAAGATGGTGTGCTAATAAGCGTTTGGTTGAACACCTCCAAAGACGCAGTGGTTGGGAATGAGCAGAAAGCAATTGCGTTTTGGAAACGAATTGTTTCTTATTTTGCTGCGAGTCCAAAGGTGGATGGTTCTCAAAAGAGGGAGGCAACGCACTGTAAACAAAGGTGGGGGAAGATTAATGAAGGCATATGTAAGTTTGTTGGATGTTATGAAGCTGCAACAAAACAGAGATCGAGTGGACAAAATGAGAATGACGTTTTGAAGATGGCCCACGAGATTTTCTACAATGACTACAAGGTAAAATTCACATTGGAACATGCGTGGTTGGAACTCCGCCATGATCAGAAATGGTGTGGAGCTTCTTCAACTAAGGATAAAGTTCATTCTAAAAGAAGGAAGTTAGATGATCAAAGCGCACATTCATCAACGTGTGTGCCAGGAGAGGATGAGCAACGGCCTATTGGTGTGAAGGCAGCCAAGGTGAAAGGAAAAAGGTCAGTGAGCAAGCAAACGAACTTGGAAGAGGAAGGAAAAGAGATTCAGAGCATGTGGGAGCTTAGGCAGAAGGACTTTGCTCTCAAGGATGCTCTAAACAAGCAAAAATTGCTTGACAGCCTAATTACCAAGACTGAGCCTTTAAGTGAACTCGAAAGTGCCTTACAAAATAAGCTTATTAAGGATATGTTGACAAGTTAGTTTGAGTGTTAAGTTGTGTGTCTTTAAGCATTTTCTTCTATGTCTTTATGCATTTGCTTATCTGTCTTTATGCTTCTTGTTTCTCTGAACTTGTATCGACTCTTTGTAATGTGTGAAATATGACTCTAGACTCTTAATGTTGAATCTTAATGTATAATATTGGTTCTGTTAGTATGTTTAATATGACTCTCGACTCTCTCTGTGTTAATGCCTTGTTTTTCTCTTGGTTGTGTATACAGCAGGTTGTCACAGAAGAAAAAGCCAAGACATGTGAATATATGTGACAGAAGAAGCCAAGACATGTGAATACATGTGACAGAAGAAGCGCCAACTTTATGCACACATGTGACTTCGCTGGTATGTTCTGTCATGATATTGGTATAGTGTTCGGCTTATGAGAAAACACAGCTTAACTCACACTCGTGACTTGCTTTCGCAGGTGGAGCCAACATGTGACAACAAAAAAGACAAGAGCATGTAATAGAAGAAGTTGTGTACTCTTTATAAACCTTGCCGAGTGTAATATGAAATGTTGTGTTTCCTTTTGTAATAGAAGAAGTTGGCTTTCTTTTTGTGACTTTGTCTCTAAACATTTCTCAAGTTACGTTTCTTTTTGTGACTTTGTCTCTACACATTTCTAAAGCAAATTCAATTGTCTCCGAAACGCCAATATCATTTCTCCCAAACTGCTTTACCCTTTCTCCCAAGCTCCAATACCATTTATCTCAAGCTCCATTACCATTTCTCCCAAGCTCAAATACCATTTCTCCCAAGGTCAAATACCATTACCATTTCTCTTAAAGCAAATTTAATTTCTCTTATCATTTCTCTTCCCAAGCTCAAATACCATTTCTTTTGCCATATCTCTTCTAAATGGCTTCTTCTTCTAATAATAATATTGAAGAAATGATGGATGAAAATTTCCGATCAACATTTCGAAAATCTCCTCATTCATAATGAAAATCGCCAAGAAGCATCAAGGTCAAAAAAAAAACAAGCCTACATTGAAAGACAACGGGAACAAGGACACATGCAGTTATGGAAGAATTATTTTAGTGAAGATGCAACAGATCATTCTCACATGTTTCGACGCAGGTATCGAATGAACAAGCCCTTGTTCATGCATATTGTTGATCGACTCTCCGCTGAAATCCCATACTTTCAACAAAGAAGAGATGCTACTGGAAGGTTCGGTCACTCTCCGTTACAAAAGGCGACGGCAGCAATTCGTATGATGGCATATGGTTGCCCAACAGATGCGGTCGACGAATACCTCCGACTTCGTGAGAGCACTGCGCTTTTATGCTTGAAAAATTTTGTTGAAGGAATCATAAATTTATTTGGAGATGAGTATCTAAGAAGACCCACGCCAGAAGATCTTCAACAACTACTCGATATTGGAGAGATACGTGGATTTCCCGGGATGATAGGAAGCATTGACTGTATGCATTGGGAGTGGAAGAATTGTCCGACCGCATGGAAAGGTCAATATACACGTGGATCAGGAAAGCCAACCATCGTTTTAGAAGCGGTCGCTTCACAAGATCTCTGAATATGGCATGCGTTTTTTGGACCTCCAGGTACATTAAACGATATCATTATTCTTGATAGATCACCGGTTTTTTATGATATATTACAAGGTCGAGCTCCAAAAGTTAAGTACATTGTCAACGGACATGAGTACCATTTGGCTTACTACCTCACAGATGATATTTATCCAAAATGGGCTACTTTTGTCCAATCTGTTCCACTTCCGCAAGGTCTGAAAGCATCCTTATTCGCTACCCATCAAGAAGTTGTACGTAAAGATGTCGAGCGTGCTTTTGGGGTTTTGCAAGCTCGATTTGCCATAGTCAAAAATCCAGCTCTTTTGTGGGATAAAATAAAAATTGGAAAGATAATGAGAGAATGTATCATTATACATAATATGATCGTAGAAGACGAACGAGATGGGTACACTCAGTTTGATGTATCAGTTTTCGCACAACCGGAATCAAACCAAAGTTCACAAGTGGATTTCACGTATTCTACAGATATGCCTTCAAATCTCGGCAATATGATGAGCATTCGGAATCGAGTTCGTGATAGAACAATACATCAACAATTGAAAGCTAATTTGGTAGAGAATATATGGCAAAAATTTGGAACAAATCAAGATTTCAACTAATCGGCGTCATTTTCGTTCTCAATTTTTAATTTGTATTTTTAATATGCTTTTATGTCATTTTAATTAAATTTTAATTTATGATTTTATTTTAAATCATTCTACTTTTAAAAAAAAATTAATTTTAAGAATCCCTATGAGATTCTCCCATTGGAGGAGGAAAAATTAATTACCACTAACAAAAGTTCTTAACTAATCAAATCGATCTTATTAACCACTAATTTAATCATTAGAACCCATTAGAGGTTCTAATGGATGGACATGCTCTAAAACGTCGAAGATAGTCGTCGTATCTGAGAAAGAAAAATAGGTTTCTTCTCCTCGCTCACCATAACCTCAACAATAGCCACAGAAGCCTTGACCGCCACAGCGTCCCCCGGCAAAAGGACCACCAACATTAAGACCACGACCACGTCCGTTGAAGAAAGGACCAAAATGGTTATCGGTCTCCTGACCGCGACCAGGACCACCGGAAACACGACCAAAACGGTCAAAGGTCTCCTGACCATGCACGACCGGGACCATATAAAAGACGATCATAACGCCTCTGACCAAGACCATCTGAAAAACGACCAAAACGGTCATCACTATACCTTTCATCAGATTCCTGCCCAAAATAGAATTGATCGATAGACATGTTATCTGCCTCCGCTTTTACACTAATCGATGAGATCAACAAATCGATCTTTTCTTCCATCTTTTGAAGACAACTATCCATCCTTTCTTCAATCTTCTGAAGACGATCAGCCAATCCTTGCAATATCTGCATCACATCAGATGTTTTCTTCTCGATCACAGCAGGATCTGCTTCAACAGTGGTGGCAGACTTATTGTCCATGGAGAATATGAGACGCGAACGAGTTTAGGTTAAAGAGAGAGTTGAGAACGGTAAAAACCCTAGACGCTTAGGAAGAATGTATTTATAGACTTTATATGCTGGCTTGAGGGACAAGTGTCTTTCATTTATTTGTGTTAAATTATTTTTGAGGATCGTTAAAGTTGATACATTTCAAAATTATGTTAATTCTCTAAATATATATACTCTGGTCTATAGATTTGTATCATACTTTTTTTGGTCGATTACTACAAATTATCAAGGATTTGTACTATTTCTTTTCTATCATTTACAGTATTCTGTAAATTATGAGTTATGTTTTTCTGAAAGTTTCCAAAAATCAGTGTCTTCCAATATGTCTATTTTTATTTTTAATTAGGCGAGGATCTGCTCCTTTTGCGAAGTAATACAGTAGAAACTCTATAAATTAATATTTATAAATTAATAAATACTATAAAGTAATAAATTTTCTCGGTCTCAAGTTGAACCGGTTCAAAATATGACATAAATCAATAAAATAATAAGATAATATTTTTTTTATAAAATCCTATGTAAATACATGGTCCCATTAAAATTACAAATTAATAATATAACAATATATACATTTTTTATTAGTACAAAATTAACATTATATTGTTGGTTTTACACTCACAATAAAAAATTTCTATATTTTTTACATTTCAATATATTTCGATAATATTTAGTAAAATTATATCTAAAATTACATTTAAGTTCTATAAAACATAAAAATATAGATTAAAGAATATACATTTTCTCGCTTGAGGGGCATATATATGTCTTTCATATATTTATTTTTCCAAATTATCTTTCCGGTTATTGTGAAATTGATTTAGGTAGATTTTAAAGATTTTTAAAGTTGATAGATCTTAAAATTATGTTGATTCTCTAGATATATATACTCTGGTCTATAGATTTGGATCATACCTTTTTTTTGGTAGATTGCTACAAATTAACAAGGATTTTTGATATTTCTTTTCTATCATTTGTCCTGTAAATTAAATATGAATTCTGTTTTTCTAAAATTTTCAAAAAATCAATGTCTTCCAATATTAACATGTTTATTTTTATTTTTTATTTTTAATTAGGTGAGGATCTGTACATTTTGCGAAGTAATATATATCTTTAAATGTTACTTTTTGTTTCAGTCTAAACTTTATTAGATAAAAAATTAATATTAAAATTATCTAACTTCATAATATAGACAATTAATGTATTAAATTATGTCCTTTAAGAGATATAAATTTGAATCAAAATCTTCTTTAATAATAACCGAACCATCATTAGGCAAGCAAGATTTAAAATCAATCAATTATTCTAATTGTGGATTAAAAATAATCTCAATGACATTAAAGGCATCATCCCAAATTTAATGTTAAATATATATATATATATAGCTTATAAAAACTAATGATTAAAACTAAATTTATAGAAAATATAAAAAATTAGCAAAACTTATGCAATTATAAATTTAAGTATGTTTAATAATAATAATCATTATCTAAAATAAATTAATAAGAATATTAATAATTTAGGATTTTATTTTATTTATTAAAATTTGGGTTAAAATTTTCATAACACATATGAACAAGATTAGTTTTTAAATTTATATAAAGACGATATATTCTCCGAAATTCAAAAACTTAATTAGGGTATTTTTAAAAATATTCATTGTTAAGACTTATGATTAAAACTAAATTTATGGAAAATATGACAAATCAGCAAAATAATTTATCAAATAATAGTACTGAAAAATTTCAATGATGTTTATTAAAACTGCTTACTATAATATCTAGTGTCATCCTAAAATTATAAACAAAATGATAACATCGCTAAAAAAAATTGTTTATTAAAACTAATGAATTGTGAATAATAATATATAATTATTTATTTATTATAAATAAAAATAGTAGTGGTATGCATATAATATGGTTAATATGTTGAAATAATATTATATTAATAGTTCTAACTATATTATGTTTGTACTGATATTCTTATGTTATTTTAGGTTTATTAGTCAGGAAAATACCATTAGTTCAAATGCACTGAAAATAAAATTAAAAATGGTAAATTAGATTTTTGAACGTATTTCAAAAGATATGTATTGTTTGTGGAAGGGTTCATGTTGTGATTTACTGAGATTTCTTGTATTCTTTAAACAGAAAGTTATAATAAATTGTTGGATTATGTAATACGGGTTCTTAAGTTTCTCAAAAATTACCCGAAAAGATATATCGTGGGACCTTGTGGTCCAATGGTACCAGACAGGCTCTGGATGCAAAAATATTCTGGGTTCGATTTTTATGTTGTGGAAGCTAAATCACATTGTTCTGTTTACCACGACTGCGGATCCGTCCATGTAAATACCCAAGAGAGGGCATGTCGTGGGCTACACCTCCACCGAATGGCTAACTCTGGGTTTTTAATAGACTTATGTTTAACCTTCTTAAGTTCAAAAAGATATATCTTTACCGCACTCAATTATTGCATCTTATATATTAAAAAAGAAGTCACAAACTTGATTCATGTGTGATTTTTTAAAAAATGGACCTAATGGATCTATTCCTAGAAAGTCATGTTACATTTAATATCTAATGTTATCATTTAAATTTTGGGCCTACAAGAAATTTTTATTGGGCTATCAATAATTTGATTTAAACAATAAATGATCGATTGGATTTATAGATAGTATAAATTAAATAAATATAATTTAATATTGTAGTACTGTACATCTATATGCTAAATATTTAAATATTTGTCGATGTTAACTTTTAAAATTATAAAGATGTTTTTTAAATAACAAAAATCATATTATCTAACAATGATTAATCTTTACTACCTTAAATCAATGAAAACAAATTTTAAAATATATAGTTTATTTTAAAAATTAAACAAAAACTAAATGTTTAATTATTTACTCGATAATATAAATCTATGAAGCGAAAAGTTTAATTTTTTTAAAACTTTTTAAATTTGTAAAATGTTACAATATCTTTGAATATGACAATAAAACAATATTTTACTAATCCTTATATATATAATTACGATTTTAATAATGAAATAATAATCCAAAAATATATATATATATAGAAGAAGCAGTGCCGTCTTAAAAAAATTTAATGAGCTAAGGTGAAATATAAAATAAAGACCTTTTTATAAGTTTTTTCTCAACTTTTATTTATTCTATTTCCATGAATTAAATAAAAAATTGTGGTATTCAAAGAAAAAAAATTAAAAATGAGTTTTTGTGTATAAATTAGATTTTGTTAATAGAAAAATTGAGAATGGTGTAAGTTAATTTTTTGTTCTTATTGTATTTAAATTATATTTAGTTAATCATACACTTTTTATTATAATTTCACCAACTAATTGATATTTAACAAACAAAAATAGACCTTTTTAATTAGTAAAATAACATAAAAAAAATTTGGACCTATGGAAGAGCCGGCTCGGAGAAGAAGATATAAATACATTTGAAAGTTTGAAACAATCTATTCAAAGAAAAAAATATACTGTAAACTTATTATGTTTTAAAAATTGATAAACACATACATATTATAATATATATCAATTTAAAATTGAAAACAAAATATTTATATAAAAATAAATGAAAACAAAAATCCGCGTGGTTGCGCAGATAGAGATATAGTTTATAATTAAAACACATTGATGGAGTGGGTAGAAAGAGAACTATCTACCTTATATCTTAAATTTCTTTTTATCTTAGCCGTCTTTCACTTATTTATTCTGCTTCGTTGCCACGGTCGCCGGTGGTGTGAGAGACTTTTCACCTTCTTTTATCCCCTTAGTCGTTTCATCTACAATTTCGATGTTTTTTGGCCTTTCTCATAAAATTATATTAGTGCAAACAACCAGTGAGGTGCCTAGCTTTGTAGGGGCCTAAGAGCATCATTATAGGTGGGACTTGTTTTAGGGCCCTTCACTAATTTTTATTATTATTTTTGGCTTAAGGACTAAAGTAAGGGATTTGGCTAAATTAGTTGATTATTGGTGGGACTTATGTTGTCCCTTAGTTAATTTAATTTATTATTTTAATTAATAATTAATGACATATATAAAAAAGAATTTTTAAATAAAACATATAAAAGAAAAATGTAATATTAAAATTGAAAACATAAAAAAATTACATTTTTGAAAGAAAATACAAAC
Organism: Brassica napus; assembly: GCF_020379485.1. Lineage (NCBI taxonomy): Eukaryota > Viridiplantae > Streptophyta > Magnoliopsida > Brassicales > Brassicaceae > Brassica > Brassica napus. The sequence goes on from NC_063446.1 coordinate 35,815,791, forward strand.
ATCATAATAAAGAAAATAGAAAACATAAGAAAATGACATTTTTGAAAGAAAATACAAATTATATATTATTTGTAGGATGTCCAAATTTAGTCCATATATTTTCAATCAAATCATTTTTCAAATGTTGATGGACTTGTCTATTCCGAACGCTCGTTCGACGTTCAAGTGTACTCCCGACAGTTGAAGGCATATTGACGGAAAATGTTTCCACATCTCCTTCTTCAAATTCATCAACGTTCTCATCCCTTCTTGATGATCGTTCATCTTCGACAATCATATTATGGAGTATGATACATGCTCTCATAATATTTCCTATTTTTTCTTTATCCCAAATATTAGATGGATTTCTAACAACGGCAAACCTAGCTTGTAGGACTCCGAATGCACGCTCGACATCTTTTCGCACAGCTTCTTGGGTTTGAGCAAATAATGAATGCTTCTGACCTTGTGGTAGTCGGATAGATTGAATAAAAGTAGTCCATTTCGGATAAATACCGTCCGTGAGATAATATGCCAAATTGTATGGATTACCATTAACATGGAAGTTAACTTGTGGCGCTATTCCGTTAATAATGTCATCAAAAACGGGTGATCGATCGAGAATATTAAGATCGTTCATAGTACCTGGAGCTCCAAAAAACGCGTGCCAAATCCAGAGGTCATATGAAGCTACCGCCTCCAAGACAATCGTTGGTTTATCGGTTCCTCGTGAATACATTCCTTTCCAAGCCGTGGGGCAATTCTTCCACTCCCAATGCATACAGTCGATGCTTCCAATCATCCCTGGAAACCCACGTTGTTCTCCAATATATAGTAGTCTTTGCAGATCCTCCGGTGTGGGACGTCTTAGGTATTCATCGCCAAACAAGTCGATTATTCCCGCGGCGAAATTGTGCAAACTTCTTCGAGCTGTTGTTTCTCCAATTCTGACATACTCGTCAACTGTGTCAGACCCACCACCATACGCCAATTGACGAATCGCATCCTTCGAAGTGTTAAGCCACGCACTGATCAGCACCTCATCATCTGCTGGATTCCATTTGCGCCTTACACCACGTGCAGCTGGTGTCTGTACTGGTGGCTCTAATGGTGCATCTTGAGATTGTTGTGAGCTGAAAGCCGGAAAAGGCTGTGATTCTCCGAAGTTAACACTAGAATGAAAACTTTCATAAGGAAAGTTTTCATGGAACACGCTACCTTGTTGACTGTGAAGTAGTCCTACGTAGCTAGAGGACTTGCTAGGAAGATTGTTTGGATCCATAACAGTAACAAAATATAAGAGATTTCTTGGAAAAAGACTAATGAGATGATAGAAGATAGAAAAGAGAAGAGATTTAAATAGGAGGAAGTGAAGACTACAAAGTACATCACCGCCTTAATGGCCAACTCCGAACAAGAAATGTCTAATCCCAACTTAATACACAACTAAAAAGCTATCAACTTTCTTTTAAAACATCAGTGGCTTAAATGTCTAACAGAAGACAGAGAAACAATCAGTTCACTGCATTACTATTGCAAGATTTTAATAAACATTACTCTATAAACTATGAAAATGCAAAGTCTCATGAAAAAAGCTAATCAAGACAAATGGCATGAGATATTTAAATCTTTACGGATCAAACTCTAAATTATTAGTCTATACGAATCAAATCTATACAAATGACATGAGCTTATTTTCACGGGTTCGAATTTGCAGACAAATCAAACTCTAAACCACTTAAACAATTGATCTCAAACCATAGAAATCTATACGAAACAATCATACATTTGTTCATAGAAATCTATACTAAAGCTCCAAACTTAGAAATTTGAACAACCATACAATCAACATGAAACAATCACACAAGCTACAACGAAACAATCATACAATCGAACCATAGAAAGCTGCGGATATCTATACGAACTATCATAAATTGCCGAACCCTAGCAACTATACAATTGTTCTCAAACCAATGAATCTATATCTTTTTCCCATCGAATCTAACAAACACTCGGATAAATACCATTTTATTCTTCGAATTTCTAGAAAACCCTAAAAAAATTTCCAAAATCAGATCGGACTTGAAAAACATACCTTGTTAAGATTGGGACAATTCTCAATGGTTTTGGGGAGGATTGCTTCTCGTCGTTTTGGAACGGAAGCGAACCGATGTGGATTGAGCTTTGGAGAAGGATCGAGGGATCAAACGACGCCGGAAGCTGCGACCTCGCCAGCGAAGATAATACCGATCTCCAACTCCAGTGAAAGAGAGAAGACGCAGGGTTGCCTTTCGATTTGAAGAGATGGATTTGGAGATCAAGGCTTCGCCGTCGTCATCGCAATCGCCTTCGAGCTTTCGAATTTTTTTTTTAATTTTGGATTTCGGATTCCTCGAGGAGAAGAACACGCGAACAACACAGATGGAATCGGCCACTCCCGTGCTGCCACGTCGTCAACGGGACGAGCCCGAACAGCCCTTACTTAAGGCCCGTCCCACTCTCTTTTAATTTTTTTTTCATTTATATTCAACCCATTAATACGTATGGGACGGGCCTAAGGGCCCCCGATACCGATGCTCTAAGGCAAAACTTAAAATAAACTATGTATCATAACTACTATGTAAAACTGTAAAAATTATTATTATAAAACTTATATAGATGATATTAATCGTATATAGTATTTAGCATTGTTATGAAAAACTATATATAAGTTTTATTCTTTATAGAATTAACTAAGTTAATAAGATATTAAACATTCAATATTAAAAAAATATGCTATTAAAATTTTGTAAATATCTGATGAATTATTTTGCCAAATAAATTTTTTAAAAGTTAGAAACTTATAAGAGAATCAAAATCATGTGATAAATTAAATACCTTATAAGATTATGAAAATAAATTAAAATTATAATCTAAAACATTAAAGAAAACCAGCAAAAGAAACAAGTCATGAAAATCATAACCAATAATAACTCATGTAATTTTATTGTAAGTTCCTTGATATAGCTCAAATTGTAAAATAATTCACAGATATTTAAGCAAATTAACCAATTGATTTGAGTAATGAAGTCCTAAAATTTGGAAAAAAGGGGCCCTTAAATTTGATTGATATGATGGGGGCATGAGGAAATTGCCTCTTTAGGAACATAGTAAGCACGGCTCTGCAAACAGCCGTTTAAAAAAAGAAACATTTATAACAATTTGGTTCTCTGTTTTATTGGAAATTTGGAATCAGGAATTTCTGCCTGATTAGTTTCTCTCCATGTTGCTGTCTCTCCATCCGATGCTGTCTTCTCCTATGACTCGGTTCTTTTGAAATCCTCAGTTAACCTTACAACCCTTGACTCTGTTTATTGTGACGACTATTGTTCAGGTAACACTTTCAACCAGAATCATCTTGACCTTGCTGTTTCTTAAGATTTTACTTTTCTATCAGCAGCTCCTGAAGAGAGATCAAATACTTCTCGTATCATAACAAACAAAAACTTCTTACTCTCGACTTGTTTTCCAGATTCAAGAACACACCCACCAAAAGTTTAACCTAACTCATCATAACCAGGGGAGAAGCTAGGAAGTTTATATAGTGGGTGCAATATTAATTAAAAAAGAAAATAAGACATAAAGAGGGTTTGAATATGAATTATTTGGGGGTGCACAATCTAAGTTTTACCATCTGATCTACCGAATTCTTAATGTTTTGCCCCACAACATTTAAGTGATAAATATTATCATGGGTGCACATGCACACATAGTACATAAGGTGGCTTCGCCCCTCATAAGCAGTTATGTACTCAGCTGGATTCTTGCTTCTATGATTATTTGATAGTTCTTCGAGGAGTATCTCAAGAATAATGGATTTAAGTGTTGTGCTTTGTTTGCTTGTTTCTCCGCAGCAATTCTTGTGGGTCATATTCTTTAGGCCATATTTTATTGATGCTTTATATATATATATATATATATATATATATATTACAATACTAAACGGAGAATATAATGCGTGTTTAGGGTGTCCACGTCTGCAAAGAAAATCGGCCAATAACAGTCATTCGTTTTGCCACGTCACCACTATTTGTCCAGAGAAAAATTCAAAAGGCTACGTTTGGGCTCTATGTTGATTTTAATGGCCCAGATGACAAGGCCTAGATGACTAGGTCCAGATTATTTCTCTTACTCTTAATCTGCGCCCCAGAAAAAAAAAACTCTTAACGGCGCGATGATTCCACTTCGTCTTCTCCGATTAGTCTCCATATAATCTCAATTACTAAACCTCATATGCATCAATCAATTGTGCTCTTCAATACCCTCTTAATGGATTTGTTTCGCCTCCTCTTTCTCCTTCTTGATAAACCACTTCGTGAAAACATTCATTCATTGAATCCTGAAAATCTTCTCCCAAGAAGTTGAAACTATGGCGATGAAACCACACAGCAAGTCCCCTATATCCTCCGCCAAGTCTCACGTAGGTATGCTCTTCAAAGATATCTCACCAGGTCCACACGAATCCGAGTTACGATTTCGTCTGATACATTTCTGGGAGGCTAGAAACTCTGCAAAAGAAGGACCTGTATTTGTATCTTTGTTCCACACAAACATCACGCAAGCGATAAACCACATCAAGAAATGGCGACCATATCCGCGAAATCCACCCGCAAGGCTGCGGTGGCTCAATTTTTCAACGATGTCTACCCTGGCTTCTCGGAATCGGAGTTGCGTTTCCGGTTAATCCATCAATGGGAAGCAAGAAACAAAGCGAAAGGGGCATGCTTATTTCAAATTGCTCCTCATCCGTGAGCAGGTATGCAATCTAATTTCAAATAAGATTATTTGCGTCCCTGATATTTAAATTCAACATTCCAGATGACTGTCTAATATTGTTTACGACGGGACTGTTATACCAGGGTTCATCTCATCTCCGTGATGATTGATTCCACACAAAACTAAAGCATGGGACCACCTACAACCTACTGAATTACTTCGCAACCAAAAGTAAGGACATTTACTGAGTTGTTGATCACCATCAAACAATTTTTTTTACACACAACGATGTCTTCTCAGAGATTGAGAAAAAAAGCGTTTGTTCACTGACACAGACAAGTTCATGTTCCATTTATTCGAAAACCTCTATGGTAAGCTTCATATTCTCCTACCTTGGATGACTTACTTCCGTAATTATTTCAAATTTCATTAAGGTTTTAACACCCCTTTACGTAGACAATTTCGCCATCGAATGATGTAGATGTTGTACAATCTCTCGTTAACGGCCCGGTACTTGATCAAGTTGATAGCTTCCACTCGGGGAGTATTGGTTAATCTACAGCCACAGAGTATGCTGTTTCAAATTGGATATACTACCGAGATTCCCCTGTATTTACGTCAAAATTTAACGCACTCTCGACGACCTTTTGCAAGGGACTTCTTATGAATGTATACGTATGGGACCAGGCTGCCAACGAGTTGTACATGAAATTCAATGAAGCCGCTGAAATACTATGAGACAAATTTCTGGAATTATGATGAATAGTGTGATTTGTATGAACTTTATTTTACTACCATAGGACAACTGATATTTGTAAAGAATAATAAGAACATAAATTAAAATTTAATACCGAAATATAAAAATAAAGAAGAATTGCAGAGTCGAGATAGTTAATCTCTTTCCTTAAATCTTTAAACGCCCCGTAGTGTGACGGTTTCAGGGCGCTCAGATTACCAGAATACAACTGCAGCATTGTTTCTGTTTACCATCACCGAAAAACAGAATCTATCGACCATATTTCTGTGATGTACTCTCAGACTCAAAAAATAAAAATAAAAATATTCAAGTAGAGGATCTTGGTTTTGTTGTTGTTGATCGTATGAATGTATTCGTCACTTTCCTTATGGCTAACAAGCCTTATTTATAGGAAATGAAATGACATTACGTTATGGTTTTTAAAACCAAACATTGAGAACAATGGAGTCCTTTAAGTCAAAAATCAATGTTGTCATCATGGTATTTGATCCCTTTGACTTGATTTTTTAATGACTTAACAATAAGAAATATATAATTTATTTGATCAAATCAAACATAAATAATTTTTTTTTTTAATTTGGATTTTCATTTTATGTTTTACAAACATAAAGATAGTCATCAATAAAATTTATATGAATAAGTAGTGGTGACAATATCCATCTAACAAATTCAAATCCAAACTCAAATATCCAATGTGTGACATTTGCTAATTTTTATACTTAGCCAAATTTTAAAGTTTTACAAGCTTTGTAAGTCACTAAATTTGGACTTCCATTTCTCATTCACAACAACTTCGGTTTTGACATGAGGTTACACTACTTCATAGTGTTTTTCAAACATTCAGTTATTCCGACGAACGTCTTCGCCCAGAAACTTACCGAAAATGGTCCAAAACAATTTTTGTCAAAAACGAGTTCCAACAATCCCCCACATGAATAGAAATGACTCTAGACACTAGACGACTCGACATACTTGACTTCCTAGACAAGACTCGACCTAAAGACTTTTGAGAGTACAAACAAAAAATCCACTGCATGATGAGTTGGTAGCAATTTTTCAGCTTGAACCAGTCATTGTTAATAGCTATCGGATTTACTCGGCCAGGAGGTGGCCATGATGTCTTGAACCTCCCGGGCTTTGGTGTAAACCTAGACAATAGCTATAACACAGTTTCATTCTCTCACAGAACTAGGTTCTCTATTGTGTTCATTTTGGCCGTGAACAGTCCTGGTTAATCATGAGTGAACTTGGAGAATATAGTCTTTCCTTCATTCTCCTAGAAACGGCCTCATTTCACACTCACAAGGTGATTTGCCATTAGCTTTGTTTAGAGGAGTATCATGTACTACTCCATTCATATCTCAAAGCTATGGACACAAATCATTAAAAGCAAATGCTTATCCTATAATCCTTACATGTAGCACTGTTTAGTCATCATAGGAACTGGGTATAGACCGAAGTCTTACAGTGCTTTAGGCAGATTTAGTTTGACTTAGTTGTTTCCTTGAACCTATTTCTTGGGATCTCCAGTCAGTTAGGTAGAGTTACCGCCAAACCTCATCTTAATTCACAGGCTACCCATTCCTTTAGATGATATAACAACTTGATCTCATGACACACCTTTAATAAAAGGATCCTAGGTTGTCATCACATTCAACATAATCTCTTGAGATTAGTCGAGATCAATTGTCTAATGAATTTTGTCATCTTTTTTCAAGATACAATTAATCATTATACACAAACTCAGTGTATGACATTAGCTTTTTTTTAAATTATATTGTGATAACTATCACTAAGTTCATTTGGTCTCTTGCCAACAACTTTATATGGTAAACAAAGTTTCCCCCACATTTCTTGAGATAACTCAAAAAACATGCACATTTACATTTAACATCTCTTAAGAGTTTAGAAAATTAATCTACAACTCCTTTAGATTTAAATAAAAAGCATTTTTGAAAATTATTACAATTTTCTTAAAAAAATGTATTTCATTTTTAGAAATTGACATTTTTCATACAACTATTTTCATAGTTCTCTCAAGTTGATTTTTAAATCTAACTTGTATGTTTTGGATCTTTTCCAAACACATATTTTGATTTTTTTTTACCAAATATACATATCATTACAAGATATTATTTTTGCTATCAAAACCCACACAATTTATATGATTATTCTCAACCATATTAACTTTAGAAACTACAATACACATGTCAGTTTCAGTCACATTGGTCTGAAAATTCTCATTGTTTTTGCATGGTCAATCTTCTTGTAACTTGCATTTAAGCATTGATGAAATATAAATGTTTTTGATTGCTATCAACAAACATTTTATTTTCTATGGCAAATGATTTATATGTGGCAGACCTCTCCCAAACTTAATTTGGGGCGTCGACTCACAAAATCCATTTCCATCCACGCAACTTAATCTCTCAAAGATCAAAATGTTTATATATATATATATATATATATATATATATATATAACTATGGTATCACCATACATAAAACTTGAATATCCTTTTCTTTTCTCATTGGTCACACATGTTTTTAATAACTAAATTAAATTACGCTTAAGGAGAAAATCTGTAACAATGAAACAAAAAACGTTAATCTTGATAATTAAATCAGACAAGTCAAAGCATTAACACACACTGTGACTAGTAACTTTTTCTTTTAAACACCTTTATGAGGCAGTAAAACGTTTTAAGAGTTAAAAACAATGGAAACCAAATCAGTGCTTTGAACATGTCAAACCAAAATCAAAATTAAAAACCAACAGCTTTTTTTTTATTCTATTAAAAACTGCAATAAAATAACTCAACAAACCCTGCATTTGTTTTCCAGTTTGATTGTTAGGATGATGAACACCTGCTCAACAAAAGAAACAATTGACTGAAAACTATAATAGTAAATAAACGATAATTCTGATGAAAAAATGATTTCCATCATCTTGCTTTTCCCGGTTCCAAGAATGATTTAATTCCTTATTTCATATAACATGTTCTTAGAAAAAACTTTCGACAAAATATCAGTATTGTTAGTGAAAAAGCATAAACAATATTTAAAGATTTAAGAGTGTAGGAACTTTATTTTACTACCATAGACAACTGATATTTGTAAAGAATAATAAGAAAATAAATTAAAATTTTAATACCGAAATATAAAAATAAAGAAGAATTGCAGAGTCGAGATAGTTAACCTCTTTCCTTAAATCTTTAAACGCCCCGTAGTGTGACGGTTTCACGGCGCTCAGATTTCCAGGATACAACTGCAACATTGTTTATGTTTACCATCAGCGAAAAACAGAATCTATGGACCCTATTTCTGTGATGTACTCTGAGACTCAAAAAATAAAAAAATAAATATTCAAGTAGAGGATCTTGGTTTTGTTGTTGTTGATCGTATGAATGTGTTCGTCACTTTCTTTATCGCTAACAAGCCTTATTTATAGGAAATGAAATGACATTACGTTATGGTTTTTAAAACCAAACGTTGAGAACAATGGAGTACTTTAAGTCAAAAATCAATGTTGTCATTATGGTATTTGATTCCCTTTACTAGATTTTTTAATGACTTAACAATAAGAAATATATTATTTATTTGATCAAATCGAACATAAATTTTTTTTTTTTTAATTTGGATTTTCATTTTATGTTTTACAAACATAAAGATAGTCATCAATAAAATTTATATGAATAAGTAGTGGACGCAATATCCATCTAACAAATTCAAATCCAAACCCAAATATCCAATGTGTGACATTTGATAATTTTTATACTTAGCCAAATTTTAAAGCTTTACGAGTTTTGTAAGTCACTAAATTTGGACTTCCATTTCTCATTCACAACAACTTCGGTTTTGACATGAGGTTACACTACTTCATAGTGTTTTTCAAACGTTCGGTTATTTTGACGAACGTCTTCGCCCAAAAACTTACCGAAAATGGTCCAAAACCATTTTTGTCAAAGACGAGTTCCAACATGATTCACCAAGCTTTATTTGCAAGACATGTCGTACATAATCATCATGGCTTTCAGTTTTATTCACCAAGGTCATTGTCTCTTAAAACTTTCTGATTTGCTTTTGTATGGAGTTTTATAAAGGGTTATACAAGGCATTTTAGTATAAAGTTGGAAGCTTTTTATTTTGAGGATAGACTGTACTGTTACATATGTTTTATGCAGGGTTCCTCTTTTCCAAGAGATGAAATGTTTTGGTAATTCTTTCCTTGACTCCAAAGTGGGGTGATCATCCGGCTGTCATGGCTGATGAGTTTGTTGATGGAACCTCATAAATCATTTTTCAAACACTTTTGTCTCTTGGACCTCCAAAATCAGAGTAAGTACTACAACCACTCTCCAAACAAGCAAACCATAAGATGTGAAAAGTTGTAGAACATCTAAACTATGTTCTCAGATCTTTGCAGATGGGATTTCTGATTTTACCAAAGCAGCGGTCGAACATCTTGATGGTCCCACATATAATTTCATAACATTTATACAGCGATTGGTTATCTTGGTCAGCATCCTGCCAAGCTTTTGTGTCTTTGTTTATCTTAGTAATGACATGATGTAGGAACAGGGGTTGGAAAAAAAAGATTTTCAGTTGAGACGTTACTGGCAAAGGAAATATGATAGAACATATGGTTTGTAAACACCCAAATAGGAACAATTGTCCATTCGATTCTGCCAGATGTTCCTTATAATTAACTGTTTATTTCTTCTATTCATTTTTTTTGCAGTTAATCTTTACCATTCTCTATTTCACAAGAAATGTCCACCTCATCAAAGGTAGCCCTGGGACGGATCCGGATATCCGGGAAATTTAATGTATCCGGATCCGGATCCGGATCCGTCGGATCCGGATCCGGATCCGTCGGATCCGTGGATTTAATATCCGGATCCGGATTCGTAGTTTCCGGATATCCGGGTTTCGGATATCCGTCTCGATATTATATTATCCGCGGATATCCGGATCCGGATCCGTCAAAATAATTAAAAATAATTTTTTAATATACTAATTTTTTTAATATAATACATAAATTAAATATTTATAAATATATTTATATATGTTTATAATATTGTAAAAACTAAAATATAATATTATAAGATTAATTCATGTATAAATATTAATATATCAAATATTAATATATCAAATATTAATATTAATAAAATTTAAAAATTTAATGTATTTTAAAAATACGGATCCGGATCTTAATCCGGATATCCGGACCTAAAAATTAAGATATCCGGATCCAGATTCGGTTTGCACGGATCCAAGATTTTACTATCCGAATTCGGATCCGGGCACCCCGGATATCCTATTTTCGGAGCGGATCCGGAGCGGATCTCGAATCGAATCCGGATCTCGGATAATAAGTCCCAGGCCTAATCAAAGGTGCATGCGTCCTTGAAAGTATTTTATCAAAATGAAGTTAGTTTGTGCATTTCGTTAAATGCTAATTGTTGCAGATACCCATTTAATTCTGGTGGGGTTCTGTAAATGACAAATAAAAAAAGTCATGAGTCTCATGGCAGAAAATGGTAGTGGCAAAGAATAATATAGCTGACAGTGGGTTGTAGCAAAGCCACGTTGCAGCTCCAGTTTTCAGGAAATCACCATCGTTGATTCAAGTGGTGGTATTGTATCCAAAGTTTCTTGTATCCTTTTGATTGTTTGAACAAAGTCTTAGCTTTTTCGAGGAAACTTCTAATCGTAATTCCGCATGAAGTGTAGTGATCTACAGTAGTTATGTACATAGATTTCCGATACAACAAGCTGTTATAAGTAGTAGCAGAAGTCTATTTCTGGTACAAGTCTTTCTCCATTTACCTTATGTTTTCCACCTCTTAAACTTTGGATATTCAGATGGATAGCTTATCTGAATTGAGTCATTAACAATAATATAATTTATAATTTTATTTCCGGAAATCTCCTACTTCTTGACATGACTAAAGGTGTAGGTGTGTTAGTCTTTAACAGACGCATAGCAATATCTTCTAATTATGTGGTCGGTGGATATAATACCAAACATACACTTAATGTACGGAGAATAATTTGGATGATGTATAATGTTGAATAATATCTTGAATCTGTTGGGCCTTAATATTTTGAAGCTCACTAGTGCTAGGATTTTCTAGGACACAACAATATATATCTTGTGCCTCCTCTAAACCTAGTTAGCAGCCGTAGAGAAACTAGATCTGATCTTCTTGTAGACAGATCTCTGTAATTTCTCCATCAATAAAATCTCTCTTTGCCCATGGATGTAACCGTTAGGGGTGAACCACGTTAAGTCTCGGTGTCTTTCTTTATTGTTTATCCATATGTTAATCTCTATCTTCTCACATCTGTCACAACAAACTAGTATCAGAGCTTCGGGTTGAATCTGGTGAGAAGATGTCTGGGATGAATATGAAGATCGACAATTTTACTGGAAGGAACAGTTTCAGTCTCTGGCAAATCAAGAAGAAGGCGTTGCTGAAGCAACAAGGTCTTTGGGCACCGTTGTCAGGGAAGAAGGTTGAACCTGTTACTACTGAGATGGAGGTTACTGAAGAGAAGGCGTATTCAACAATTTTGTTGTGTCTGGCAGGATCTTCTTTGTGGTCATAAGACCAAGAGCCTTGAGTTCTGTGAGCACTGTGTGTTTGGGAAGCTGCACAGAAAGAAGTTTCCTAAGGTTGTTCATAAAACAAAAGGCACGCTGGATTACATCCATTCAGATTGTTGGGGTCCCTCCAAGGTGGAGTCGCTGAAGGGTCACAGGTATTTTGTGTCCATGATTGATGACTATTCGAGGAAGACTTGGATAACATTCATGAAGCACAAAAGTGAAGCTTTCAACAGCTTCAAGGAGTGGAAGATACTGGTGGAGAATCAAACTGAGAAGAAGATTAAGAGGCTTCGTACTGATAATGGTCTGAAATTCTGTTCAACAGAGTTCAATCAGTTTTGTAAGGATGCGGGGATTGCTAGGCATCATACAATCAGGTATACACCACAGCAGAATTGTGTAGCAGAGAGAATGAACCAGACATTGCTGGAGAGAGCGAGGTGCATGCTTTCTAATGCTGGTTTAGAGAAGAGGTTTTGGGCTGAGGCAGTGAACACGGCTTGTTATTTGATCAATCTTGGACCGCATACAGGGATTGAGTGTCGAATACCTAATGAGGTCTTGTCAGGAAGATCTGCTGATTATTCTATTCTGAGAGTCTTTGGTTGCCCGGTTTACTATCATGTTAATGAAGGAAAGTTGGAACCAAGAGCGAAGAAGAGAGTGTTTATGGGCTATGGAGATGGTGTAAAGGGATACAGAGTTTGGTCTCCATTTGAGAAACGGTTGTTATGAGCAGGAACGTTGTGTTTGATGAGAGTTCTATGTTCAAAGTTTCAGCTGAGTCCATTTCAGAAGCAGAGCAGGAGGATGTTGACAAGCAGGTGGAGTTGCAGGAAGTACAGTCAGACTACCCAGGATCAACCGATCCAGTGTCAGGGAGCGATCGATCTACGCCAGACACAGGATTGGGCGATGGCAGAGATCTCCGATCGATGTCCGACAACGCGAGCGATCGATGTCTGATGAGCAGCCTCAATCTTCCAATTCTGGAAATCAACGTATTGGGTCTGAAAAATGCAGTATTGCTAAAGACAGACCAAGGAGAGTTGATGTTAGGCCACCAGAGAGATATCGGTTTGAAGATATGGTGGGTTATGCACTACAGGTTGCAGAGGATGTGGACACTTACGAGCCGTCTACTTACAGAGAAGCCATTTCAAGTTATGCATCTGAGAAATGGTTTGCTTCAATGGGAGATGAGATGGAATCTCATGAAAAGAATCACACATGGGATCTGGTCACACTACCACCTGGGAGAAAAGTTGTGACTTGCAAGTGGATTTATAAGCTAAAAGAAGGTCAGTCACCAGAAGAGGGAGTCAAGTATAAATCTCGAGTTGTTGCTAGAGGTTTCAGTCAAAGAGAAGGCGTGGACTACAATGAGATATTCTCACCCGTGGTCAGACACACTTCTATCAGAGTGCTATTGGCGATAGTAGCACGTCAGGATCTGGAGTTGGAGCAACTTGATGTGAAGACTGCTTTTCTTCATGGAGAGCTTGAGGAGGAGATATATATGACTCAGCCTGAGGGTTTTCTATTTCCTGGTAAAGAAGATCATGTGTGCAAGTTGAGGAAGTCGCTGTATGGACTTAAGCAGCCTCCTAGACAGTGGTACAAGAGGTTTGACAGCTATATGGTCAAGTTGGGCTACGACAGGAGTCCTTATGAATGTTGTGTCTACATGAGCAAGGTGGAGGATGAGTTGTATATCTACCTGGTGCTGTATGTAGACGACATGCTGATAGCTGCCAAGAAGAAGTGTTATGTTCAGAAGCTGAAAGAACTGTTGAGTTCTGAGTTTGAGATGAAAGATTTGGGTGCTGCGAGGATGATTCTAAGAATAGAGATCTTCAGGGATAGGACGAAGAATAAGATGTTCTTGTCACAAAAGGTCTACATTGAAAAGGTCTTGACAAGATTCGGGATGCTTAATGTTAAGCCTATCGATACTCCATGTGCTGCAAATTTTCATCCTACCATGAGTGATGAAATGTCTGAAGGGGAAATCGATTATATGTCACGTGTTCCTTATGCTAGTGCTGTAGGAAGTTTGATGTATGCTATGGTTTGTACAAGACCAGATCTTGCACACGCAGTCAGTTTTGTGAGTAGGTTCATGGTTCAGCCGCGAAAGGAGCACTGGATCGCTGTGAAGAGGATTTTCCGGTACCTTAAGGGTACATCTGATATTGGTCTTGTATATGGAGACAAGGATCCGAGACTGGTTACTGGGTATTCTGATTCGGATTATGCAGGAGATGTGGACAGCAGGAGATCTATGACTGGTTACGTATTTACTTTGGGTGGTTCTGTTGTGAGCTGGAAGGCGACTTTGCAGTCGACAGTGACTTTGTCTACAACTGAGGCAGAGTATATGGCATTGACAGAAGCTGCTAAGGAGGCAATATGGTTGAGAGGATTGGTCAGTGATCTTGGTCTTCATCATGATCAGGCTACTGTGTTCTATGATAGCTTAAGTGCTATCTACTTAGCCAAGGATCAGGTTCATCATGAGAGAACCAAGCATATCGATGTAAGATACCATTTTCTTAGAGATGAGACGAGGATTGAAGTGAACAAGGTAGGAACAGCTGATAATCATGCGAAAATGTTCACTAAGCCGGTTCCTCATAGCAAGTTCAAGCATTGTCTTGATTTGCTAAACATCTCAAGCTGTTAAATCTGGCCCTGATAGGCGTTTGGCCCTGAGGGGCATCTGGCTCGAAGAGAGGATCTGGCCCAAGTGAGGGCATCTGGCTCTGAGGAGCATATGGTCCGACGGGACATCTGACATCTGAGTTCGACGGAACATCTGAGCAAAGAGAGAGTCTGGTACATCTGTATTCTGAGCACGAAGAAGTGCATTCTGGTACATCTGATTATGGAGGATTCAAGTCAAGGTAGAGATTTGTTGAATAATGCCTTGAATCTGTTGGACCTTAGTTTTTTGAGGTCCACTAGTGCTAGGGTTTTCTGGGACACAACTATATATATCTTGTGCCTCCTCTAAACCTAGTTAGCAGGCGTAGAGAAACTAGATCTAATCTTGTTGTAGACAGATCTCTGTAATTCCTCCATCAATAAAATCTCTCTTTGCACGTGGAAGTAGCCGTTAGGGGTGAACCACGTTAAATTTCGGTGTCTTTCTTTATTGTTTATCCATCTGTTAATCTCTATCTTGTGACATCCGTCGCAATATATAATATTTTCCAAGCAAAGGAAACGAAAAACATTCTCATAAGAGTAAACGTGGGTACATAATGTATATGCACGGATGTCTAAAAATATTATCATTGGGTTGTTTCGATTTGTATTTCAAGTCCAGTGGCTTACACAAGTATAATATGTATATGTTATTGAAGGCTTTTGGCCATTACGAAATTAGTAAGTTCTACTATTTAATAATTTTGAGTTTGTTTTATAAGCATCTTATATATGTAGTGACACAATATATATACTCAACACAAAATATAAAATAACTTTAAATTAATAAAGGAAATTATGGAAATTATCCAAATACAAGAAACTTTTAACTTGATTTGACACAAATAAATTCATGAATAAATATTTGCTGAACCAAAAAGGAAAATACTTATTATAAATCTTTTAAAGTAATTGATCATAAATTATAAATATATACATATATATATATATATATATATATATATATATATATATATATATATATAATAAAGTCAATCGTATACCAGAAATTTTACATGAACAGTTTCAAAATATTAAATTAACCATTCATTTTATGAAAAGAGTCAATTTTACTGTCCATCATCGTAATATCATACTCTCATACAAAAATGTGAATAATATACCCGTGCTACGCCCGGAAAAATCCTCTAGTATATATAGAGGAACTAATGAAATTGCCTTGGTTTATTTGGATTTGTGTAATTAAAGTTCTGTGATGTTTGCTTCACACTCATACATACAACTGACTTTAACATGTGCTCTACAAGACTCACAATTGAAATCGTTTATATTATTTATTTATCTAACGCTAAAAAAGAAACTACTAACATAACTACCTATAAAAGAGCCAAACTATGTCGCTTAATTTTTTTTAAAAAAAAACGAAAACGAATTATATAAACACTACAAGAAAACAGCAGTATTCTGACGGACATTCCGACGGAAAATAAAATTTTCGGAATATCCCGAGGAATTTCCGAGGAAACACAAAATTTGATTTCCTCGGAATTTCCTCGGAATATACCGACGGAATTCCGACGAAATATCAATCCGTCGGAATATTCTTATGGAATACCGAGGAAAAATGTATTCCTCGGAAAAAACCGATGAAATTCCGAGGATATATTATAGCCGTTAGAGAGCCGTTGGGGGATTTTAAAAATTCCGAGGAAATTCCGACGAACTAGCCGTTGGCGTCGGAATTCCGTCGGAATTTCCTCGGTCTGTCGGCAGGATTTCAACTATAAATACAAGCACCTCTCTTCCTCTTCATTCACTCCATATCTTCATCCTCTTTCTTACTCTCTTTACACACGAATTTGATTCATAAAAAACATGTCTTCTTCAAATTATTTTCGTTCTTGGATCGATCGACCTCATTTGGATCCGAACACGAGATTGCTTACGGAAGAATACCAACGAGGTATAACCGAATTCATGGGGTTAGTTCACCGACAACCGGAAGCAAAAACAGGTATGTTAAGATGTCCTTGCTCTAATTGTAAAAATAGAAAGGTTATTAAAGAGTGGGATGTTTGGACTCATTTATATTTGAGTGGGTTTACACGAAGTTACAAAATTTGGTATCATCATGGGGAAACTGATTATGAACATGATAGTACTAGTGAACCTCAGCCAGCGGTTAGATTAGAAGAACCAATTAGAACGGATGTAGATTATGGTGTAGGTACTGAGCAGATGGTAAATGATCATTTTAGAGGGGAAGATTTACCCGATGCACAAGCTAGGAGATTTTATGATATGTTGGATGCTGGAAAGCAACCATTGTACGAAGGTTGCAGAGATGATCATTCAGCTTTATCATCTGCTACAAGATTGATGAGCATTAAAACAGATTATAATTTGGCTGAAGACTGTGTGGATGCGATTGCTGATTTTGTAAAAGGTATTCTACCCGAGGATAATGTAGCTCCTGGTTCATACTACGAGGTTCAGAAACTCGTAGCTGGTTTTGGTTTATCGTATCAGGTAATAGATGTATGCAGCGACAACTGCATGATTTATTGGAGGGCGGATGAACAGCGGGTAACATGCAAATTTTGTGGGAAGCCTCGTTATAAAGATACGAGTGGAAGAGTTCCAGTGCCATATAAAAGGATGTGGTATTTGCCTTTGACGGAAAGGTTGCAGAGGTTGTATCTGTCTGAACGCACAGCGCAACCAATGAGATGGCATGCGGAGCACTCAACAGATGGTGAGATCAGACATCCTTCAGATGCAAACGCGTGGAAGCATTTCCAATCAAAGTATCCCGACTTTGCGTATGAGAGAAGAAATGTCTACCTTGGATTATGTACTGATGGTTTCAGCCCGTTTGGCAAGAGTGGAAGACAGTATTCTCTATGGCCAGTCATTCTTACACCATACAACCTACCCCCAAACTTGTGCTTGCGACGAGAGTTTTTGTTTATCTCGATTCTCGTTCCCGGACCAGAGCATCCTAAGAGATCACTTGATGTGTTTCTTCAGACACTAATATATGAGTTGCAACAACTATGAGCTCAAGGTGCTGAAACATACGATGTTTCGTGTAAAGAAAACTTTCAAATGCGGGTAGTACTAATGTGGACAATAAGTGATTTTCCACTCTGGGAGATCGCATGGTAAGTTCAGCCGCTTTTTCTTCAATTATTTAAGTTTTGAAATTTTATTTTTTGGGCATTTCTTCTAATTTCTAATGTTTGTTTAATTTATGTTTTTTTCAAGGCGGAAGAAAATGATGGCGAGCCGGTTGATGATCTCGCCCTAATGAAGAGGGCGTATACCAACAAGAAGACCAGCCAGATTAATGACGGTCTTGTGAGGGAAGTGGTCACCCTGGTCCAAACTCAGGTGCAAGACGAAGTGTCTCAGCTTCAAACCGAGGATGACGATTCGACGGCTTTGACCAACTTGTCCCGGTTTCGAATCAACGAAATCGTTGAATCAGTAAGTTCTTTTTTTAAAGTTCAATTCATTTATTTCTTGATTTTTATTCTATCATCTTTTTATATTATTTAAATTTGGATATTTTCTATTTCAGTCGGTTTCAAAGAAGAAGGGACGTTTGGTCGGTTTGGGTCGTCGCACCCGGTCGGTTCCTCCTTCTTCTGCACCACCGCCCTTTGTTGATCCAGAAGTACTTACGGCTCAGTTGAAGGACAAGGATGATCACATATCTTTATTGGAGACCCAGATGGCGGCTCAACAGGCGGGCTATGAGGCACAGAAGAGGCTGAACCAGCAAATGATGGAGATGATGCAGAGGATGTACCCGAACGAGGTGTTCCCGAACATGCAAGACCCGTAGTTTTTTTTTTCAAAAACTCGGAATGTTTTATTTTTATTTGTAAGACTTTGAATATTATCTAATATGTTTTCAATTTTAATTTTAATTTTATATTTTCGAATTTAAATTTCAAAAATTTTATTTTTTAAAAAAAAATTAATTTTTTTTGAAATTCCGAGAAAATGAACCCTCGGAGATTTCCGACGAACATTTCCTCGGAATATACCGAGGGACTCCTTCCTCGGAATATACCGAGGGACTCATTCCTCGGAATTTTCCGAGGGCTCCGTTCCTCGGAAATTCCCGATGAAACTTCCGAGGAACATTTCGTCGGAACTTCCGAGGATTGGACCATCGGAAAGTCCATCGAAATATCCCGAGGAAGTTCTCCCTCGGTATATTCTGAGGAACTTTCCGACGAACTGGTGGTCCTCGGAGTTTCCTCGGAAATTCATTTTCTCGGAATTCCGTCAGAAATTTCCGAGGGATTTCCGAGGAAAAATGAATTTCCGAGGAGTTATTTCTGAGGACTTGTTTCGTCGGTATGTCGTCGGAATAACGTTATTCCGACGACATACCGACGATTTTTTCCCTCGGTATGTCACTGTTTTCTTGTAGTGAAAAGGTGGCAATGATTCACAAGCTAAAATACCAAAGAGATTCCTCTCATTCTAAGAAAAAGCTTTCCACTCCTAATCGTCGAAGATAGTCGTCGTAGGCTCGTCGCTGAGTAGCAAACTAGGTTTCTTCTTCCCCATATTAGCTCAACAAGCGCCACAGTAGCCTTGACCGCCACAACGACCACCTCTTAAACGACCACCAACATTAAGAGCACGGCCACGTCCGTTGAAGAAACGACCAAAACGGTCATCGGTTTCCTGACCACGACCAGGACCATCGAAAAAACAACCAAAACGGTCATCGGTCTCCTGACCACGACCACGACCATCGAAAACACGACCAAAACCGTCATAGGTCTCCTGACCAGGACCAGGACCAAATAAAAACCGATTATAAGGCTCCTGACCAGGACCATCTGAAAAACGACCAAAACGGTCATTACTATACCTTTCACCAGATTCCTGGCCAAAAGAGAATTGATCGATAGACATGTTATCTGCCTCCGCTTTTACACTAAACGATGAGATCAACAAATCCACCTTTTCTTCCATCTTTTGAAGACGACTATCCATCTTTTCTTCCATCTTCTGAAGACGATCAGCCACTCCTTGCAATATCTCCAT
Organism: Brassica napus; assembly: GCF_020379485.1. Classification (NCBI taxonomy): domain Eukaryota; kingdom Viridiplantae; phylum Streptophyta; class Magnoliopsida; order Brassicales; family Brassicaceae; genus Brassica; species Brassica napus. The sequence goes on from NC_063446.1 coordinate 35,835,640, forward strand.
CACATCAGATATTTTCTTCTCAGCCATGTCTTTCTTATGTTTCTCCAAAACATCTTTCGGCTCTCTGTTAACTTCCTCTAGATGCGTTGTGGCTTCGATCACAGAAGGATCTGCTTCAGCAGCGGTGGCAGACTTATTGTCCATGGAGAAGAAGGGAAGAAAGCGTCTAGGTTAAAGAGAAAAGGTGGAGAACGACAAAAACCCTAAGGCTTAGAAGAATGTATTTATATACTTTATATTCTGGCTTGGGGCACAAGGGTCTTTTCAGTTATTTATTTTTCTTTCCCTTTTTGGTTATTGTGAAATTGATAAAATTATGTTGATTCTTTAAATATCATATTTTTATGGATTTTTATCATACTTATTTGGTAGATTACTACAAAAAAATCAAGGATTTTTACTTTTTCTTTTCTATCATTTATTTTGTAAATTAGATATGAATTCTGTTATTCTAAAAGTTTCCAAAAATCAATATCTTTTAATATAGCATATTTATTATTATCTTAATTAAGTGAGGATACACACAATATATATATATATATATATATATATATATATATATATATATATATTATTTTTAAATCTAAATTTTGTATCTCTAGAAATCTATAAACAATAGAAATTTATGAACGATAAGCTATTTAGAAGGATAAAATAGAAACCCACAAGATCTAATCAAACACAAAGTTGGAGAGTGTCAAGTTTGGTTTTCGGCCAATGTGACTGTTCCTTCAACATCACAAACATTAAGTAATTATGAATCACAAGCTATATGCTTGGAGAATATTTGTTTGGTAGATGTATCATGGACTACAACCTCTCAATTCATTGGTTGCGTCAGGTTATGGAAAGATACATCTGGACAAAACCAATTACTGGAAGAATCTAAGACGCTGTGAGTCAGCTTTAATTTGCATTCCGAATTAGAAGCTCTGATTTGGGTGATGGAGAATATGATGCGACATTCAACTAGTTAGAATTTTGGGATAGGCTACAAGGACATGATCACAATGATTAATGAGCTTCATGCTGGCTAATTTTCAACAGAGCTGGAAGAGATAGATATTCTTCAAAGATAAATCTAAGCATTCAAGATTTCATATGTTCTTCATAGGCATATAATGCAATATATGATTCTTTATCTAGAATGCTTGATAGTTCCACAGGGAACTTTGTTATGTTGGTTGTTTTATTTCGGTATGGTTCTCCATACCATCTCAAGTTTGAATAAAAAAAAGAATCGTTTGATATAAAAAAGTCTAAATTTTATTAAAAAATCTAAAGTAATATTAGAAGAATAAACTTCCACTTAAAAGCTCAAGCAATGCTTCTATTTTTGACATTGAAATAATAATAAGTCTAGTTCTTATACCGAAAAAGGTTGACCCACAAAGGATGAAAGATTACATGCCCATAGCATGTTGTAGCACAATCTATAAGATTATAGCGAGAATCTTGTCCAACAGATTGAAGGAAATTCTCCATATGCTATATTGGAGACTGATCAGCTTCCCATTCGATACATTGGCCTCTCGCTAACAAAGAAGAGCTTGACAAGACTGATTCTGAACCTGTGGTTGACAGGATTCAAACTCGCTTACTGAACAGGTCGGCTAAGACTCTTTCATACGCTGGAAGGCTCCAACTTATTCATACATTGATCTCAAGTGTTATGAACCTTTGGAGTTCTGCTTTTCGACTCTCAAACAGTTGCTTTGCAACAATAGATAAAATGTGTGTGCTGCCTTCTTATGGTCAGGAAGTCCTAATCTCACCACTCGGGGGAACATTGAGTGGGATGACCTAACCGTACCATAAAGAGAATGAGGATTGGGAATAAGGAAACTCAGTGATGCTTCTCGAGCTTTTGCTTTAAAACTCATTTGGAAACTTTAATAACACCTCATCTATTTGGGTTGCCTGGACGAGGAACTATCTTTTACAAGATATATCCTTATGGGAGTCCCTGAAAAAATAACTTGAGACTCTTGGTTGTGGAGAAAACTTCTCAAGCTCTGTACTCAGGATTTCAGTTTTGTAAAAACAAAGATAGGAGACGGTTTAACAACTCATTTCTGGTCAGATAACTTGACGAAACTAGGCCCTTTGATAAATCTCACAGGAGCAAATGGACCTTGACAACTAGGAGTGCTAAGAAATGCAAAGGTTGTAGATGTTGTTGATGGAACCCATTGGAAGTTTCGCAGGAGCAAGAATCAGACTTTTCAGTCTTGATTCATTAACGTCGACAAACCTCCAATTCCTAATTGAGATGCAGGCTCTGATTGCCTCCTTTGGAAGCAAAATCAGGATCACTATGAAAGCAGAATCCTTACTGAACATAACTGAGATCAAATTTATATTGTAAAGTCTTGGGTTTCTTGGCATCGGATTGTTTGCTTTGATGAAGCCATACCAGTTAGGCCTTCGTCATTCGAAACAGAATATCAACATGGGATGGTATGAGGAGTTGGGAATGTCTCAGGCATGTCTTATTTGCGGTGACCCTGATGAATTTAACAGTTCAACAACAACAACAACAAAAAGTCTAGTTATATTATAACAGCCAATTTATGATAGGTTTGAAACACGAAGTAACATGTCCACGTACAATTTACCAAGTGAGCAAACAAAGATTTCTTTGAATGCTTATTTTGTCAAACTCGAGTTCATATACTGAGTCGTGCGACTAGTCTCGTTGTTTGTCAACTTTACGATTACTGCCCAAAATATATTAAATTTGCATATTTGCCCAATCATCATTTATTTGCGTTATTTGCCGCTAGTGCACATTCTGATTTGAACATTTCGTTATAATAAATGGACATGCAAGTCTAAATAGACATCTCCCACAATCCTTAACCAACAACTTCGTGGGATCTAAATTAACATATTGTGCCTTGATTCTGTCTATCCCAGTGTCCCACAGTATCTACGTGAACCACTCTGATTTTCAAATATTTTCATAAAATATTTAAGAGTCGGTTCTTAGTTTTTTTAGTTAAAAGTATTGTGCCTTGATTTTGTGTATCCCAGTGTCCCACAGTATCTACGTGAACCACTCTGATTTTCAAATATTTTCATAAAATATTTAAGAACCGGTTCTTAGTTTTTTTTTTTTTTTTAACCTGGGGTATCACGGGCCTATGGAAGGGCACAGACTAATCCCCAAGGGGAGGTGCAGCCCACGGATAGATTCTCTCTCCGGATATGCAAATGAGCCCTAAAGCATAGGCTCATATCCGTGTGAGGGTGTCCAGAGACATCATGAGGTAGTTTCTTCCGGCAGGGTTCGAACTCGCAACCTGGGTGCAGGAAAGAACACGTCCTTACCATTCGGCCACGATGTTCCGGACAAAGTTAAAAGTTAAGAGACAGTTTCTTATATTACGCTAAGAATACTATCCTAAGAACCTCTCATTAATCAATTAATCATGCTCTAAGTAGATTTGTTTTGGTTAGGTGAGCTTTTGTTTAGTGTAAAGTTTAGACTGTAAAGTGTAAAACTACTCTTTTGAAGAGTGAATTTTATTCAGCTAAAAAATAACCCAACGGAAATCTCATATTGGGATCAATGAAAAGTCTTTAAAGTATGTGATGAATATGAACATTTACTATCCAACTACTTCTATCGTTATCACACGTCTCATCCTCATACAATGATACAATTTATCATCCGCATATAAGTTATCGCTTAAATTCCCTGTCCGGGAACGCGCAACGCGCTAGGCGCTAGTCGGACGGTCGGATTAGACCTAGCGCCTAAAAAAAAATCGGGGATTAATCAAAAATTATGCGGGGCGAAATTTTTAGATGGTTTACTATGTTATAAAACATGAATCTTTAATTGTGTATAACATTAATACATTTTCATGTTTAAGATTGTATAAACACACACAAATAGAATATATAAACTTAATATAGTGTAATTTTCATCAAAATTATGAATATAAATGATATTTATAAAATTTTAGACCAAATAAACAAATAAAAATATTATTTAAAATAAAATTAAAATTAAAAAAATAAAAAAAATAGATTAGGCGGCCGCCTAGGCGGCTAGGCGGCCGCCTAGGCGGTCATTTAGGCGGTCTAGGCGGAAAAAATCGGATATCGGATATCCGATTTTTTAAACCGATTTGACATAAATCGGGGCGAAAAAGTAACGCGTAGCGCCTATGCGGCCGATTTTTAGAACAGTGCTTAAAGTATGTAATATTGTCAATTTGTAATAGATATAAACATGTACCATCCAACCACTTCTATCCATATCACAGGAAACTGTAGGTCTAAATGTACATGTTCTCATGAGATTGAGAAAGGATTCTGAGCCCGACCGAGATTATTAGTATAGTTATCCTCTTCCCTCTCTTAAATCTTTGAGTTACAAACAAAAAACCGAATACAAAATCACTTTTTTTTCTTGTTCACTAAACACAATAAATAAGCATAAATTAATTCCAAAAACCATTAACAAATTCTATTAAATAAAAAAAAACACTGAATTCAAACTTGATTAATATGTCTGCATTATCAAATGAGACAGCGATACATTTGATCATAATATTTTTAAGTTTATGTACAAAATTAGGAAAACCATTAAAATAAAGTAAAAGCGAGATTAAGAGTAACAGTATCAGATCTACAAATTTATTTTTTGTTTTTTGTTTAGTTCATTTCCAAGCTCCGAAAATCCATAAACCTCGTATTCAAACCCAAGAAGTCATAACCAACGCTGCTAATACTACTAATGTCGAGTGAAGAATGGCTAATGCTACTGCTATCCTCTGTTTGACATTTTGCAGTATCACTACTAGACTCCATGCCGTTTTGCACGTAAAGACGGGATGTAGTGTAGGTAGTAGATTTCTCTCTTGTATTATCATCATGATTCTTGTTGTGCCATGGTGGACTGATCCTAAGCTCGAGATTCAAATTTGGGCAAAAAATTTCTTGAACAACAACAGCTGGGTGATGCTCAACCCTCTCTTCTTTGCAAACTAACCCATTGATTAGATTCTGCTTTTGTTTTTTATTTTGCTTCTGCTCCTCGGACTTTTCTGTTTTATCAAACAGATACCCAAAAGAAACATCTTTTACAACTTGGTCCTCTGTTTTCTTCGAATCAGAAACTTTCCCTGCGTTGATCGATCTGTGAGTGTTGGGATCAATCCCTTTACTCAAAAGTTTCCTCTTTATATGCGTGTTCCAGTAATTCTTTATCTCGTTATCTGTTCTTCCAGGTAATCTTGCCGCAATTAAAGACCACCTAATGAAAAAAACAGAACATAAGCTTCGGAAAACAGAGCAGAAGCTTAAAGAAAACATAGCATCTTAGAATCTATGAATAAAAGGGTTGCTTACTTGTTGCCAATGAGGCTATGAAGATTGATGATAACTTCATCTTCGTCGCGGGTGAAGTTTCCTCTTTTGAGATCAGGCCGCAGATAGTTGATCCACCGGAGACGGCAGCTCTTGCCGCAACGGAGGAGACCGGCGGCTCTAGGGAGAGATCGCCAGCAGCCTTCGCCGTGGGATTTGATGTAAGAGACGAGTCTCTCGTCTTCTTCTTTAGTCCAAGCACCTTTGTTCATGTGTTCTTTCTCGCAGCAGGGAGATCTTCCCATGGTTCCTTCTGCTTCTTCTTCTTGTTCTGCTCTTGTCTCTGAAGAAGTTGTTGTAGGGCTTTTATGGAGAGAGGAGAGAGGAGAGAGCAGAGATAGAGAAGGTTGGAGGTGGAAGGTGGGCCTAATGGCTTCTAGAAGAGAGTTGGTAGGACACGTTTGAAGGAGTGGCTGGTGGGCTCTTTATTTTGGTTTGTTTAGTATTTTATTTTACATCAATCTATAACTACCACATTCACATTATTCACTACTATTGTAGATCTCACACCATGTATTATTTTTAAAATAAAATTTCATTATTTTTTTTTTGTCGACGAATAAAATTTCATTAAGGGTCAGTCGTTCAAACACAGCGGTTACAGTTGCGGTTGCGGAAGTTTGTGGATGCGGGCGGTTGCGGTTTCTAGCGATTTTAAGAGATTTATACGACTGGCATTGCGGTTAAAAATTGGTGCGTTTGCGGATGACTTATGACTGGTTAACTACCAAATGCGATAATAGTCAAAAAATAAATTAACAATATTTACATTTAATATAATTATAAAAATATCAAAAATCATAAAATTATAATAAATATAAAATTTATATTTAAAAAGTTATAATTTTAATTTTTGAAAATTTATTGAAATTGTTTTTATTATAAAATTTTATAATATTAATTAAAATATAATAGATATATTTTAATATTTTCATAATTTCAATTTTTAAATTTTTTATTAAATATTTTTACTTTTGTATATATATTGTTTTCAAAAAAAGAAAAAAAAATTACATTCCCGCAACCGCCCGCAACCGCAAACGCTAGCTGGAGCCAGCTTTTGAATTTATGAGATTCGGAACGGTTTGAAGCGGTTTAGAGCGATTTGAGTGATTGTTGCAAACCGCTACCAACCGCAAAAGCTGCGTTTGCGGGTGGTAGCGGGGGAAACCAGTCGCCCCCTAAATCTCATTTTCTCAACATGAAACGTTAAAGATTTTGCGGTTCAACAAAACCATCAATTTTACCTTGTTACAAAATTATCTTAACTCTACATATCTACGGTAAAAGTTGATGGAGTTTTGTTCAACAAAATATCTCGTTTGTTATGAACCAGATCGTGGATGGCTCATAACCAAGAGATTATGATTTGTAATCTTTTCATTTATCTATGACGGTGTAATCTCCTATATAAGGAACATTTATGTTATGAATAAAGAAAGACTTTTCCATTACTTTTATAATACGTTATCAGCACGAAACTCTAAATCCCTCAGCTAATACCCAAATCGAAAAACCCTAAAACCTAACCCTAGCCGGCGATCCGACGAACCCTAAACTCCGATCGCGTCTCTTGTTCCCGCATCTGTTCCAGCTCGCGTCCCCGATCATCTTCAGCCCAAGGCGTTCCTGATCCTAGCTCAGACGTTCGCGACCCGAGAGCAGCTCCAGCACGTGACCTCTTCCTCGTTCGCGACAGCATCAGACTGCTCACGTCCCGTTCGTGTCCAGCTCGCGGCTCAACTTCTTTGATGGCCTGATTCAACAATCATCTAAGGTTAAAAGGTAATTAAAAACCTAAGAACCCATAATCGAACATGGATTGACTGATAAAGAATGAAATCCTAAAACCCTAATCTTTATGAATCAAATCCATAGGGTAATAGATCAAAAATCCTAATTGAGTAAATCGAAGCTCTAAAAGTTCGATACCCCAAACCCTAAATCATGTTCCTACATGATTAAAACCTCAAATCGGTTTTTACAAGTTAAAATCCAATAAACCCTAACCCTATATCTATAAACCCTAAATAATATAAGTATCAGAATTAATTATACTATAATTATCAAATCACATATCAAAACCCTAATCGAATATTTTGAAATCAAAACTGTTTTCGGTTTTGATCATTGAAGTTTTAAATCTGATTGAATCTGATGCTATGTTGCCAGAATTGTTTGACCGTTAAATTGATAGATTTATTTTCTCATCCTGCTTGGTTAATTGTTCATCTGATTTAAAATTGTTTAAACCGACCAGCCTGTTAAAACATTGATTGAATCTGATAGGTTGCTAGCTTGCTTTGCTTATATAATCTGATAGGTTGATAGATTGATTGAGGTTTACTCGTTTAAAATCCGAATGATCTGATTGCATGATTCTTGAGCTTTAAATCCGTGTGAGTTAGGATTGATAGCTTTTATAACCTGATTGAAAGATTTGAGGTTTAATATTGCATGTTAGAATCTGTTATAATATAAACCCTAATTCGAATTGATAAACCGTAAAATAGAATCCGTGTATTGCATAATCTGAATTGAATGTTTTGAGGTTTCATATTATACTAGGTTGATAGTTTCATGATATAATCAACTGTTCTAAGGTTTAAGATTATTTGCTAGAAGCTGATTGATTGATAAAACCCTAATTTCTCATTGAAACCCTAAACCCTAATTTGCGTATTCCTAAAATCAGATTGCTTGATTCCATCTTGTTAATATCAGCCTTGAAACTGATAAATATCAGCCTTGAAACTGATTAATAAAATTGATAGAATCAGCCTTGAAACTGATTGTTTTGGTTTTTCATGATTGAAACCCTATTTTTTGATCGAAACCCTAAATTGTGTAATGCTTGAATCCGTTTGATTATTTTTGATTATTGATCCAATAGCTAGTCTTGATAAAACCTAATTGAATCTGATTGTTAGTCTAGCTAAATCTCATACTTGAAACTGATTGATTAATTGCTAAGATTGAGTGCATCATATCTACTTGGCCGTGTGGCCAGTTTGCATCATATATCATCCTGACCAACATGTTTATGTTATACGCATGATCTAATAATTATCACATTTGCATGATCTGATTGTTTTAAATTGAGGTTCCATAATTTCACTCATGTACATATAGAATCAGTATGCTAGGTTTGCATTATAACCATATGGCCACATGAAAACATATAGAAATTGCTTGTTTGGTCGATACCATTGCTTGATAAATCTGTGACTTATTATGCATCATATATCACTTTGGCCGTGTGGCCTTATTGCATTATATCACATTTGGCCGTGTGGCTTGTTTGCTTATTAGAAATGTATTGACTTGATAGCATGTCTTGTTTATGGCCGTATTTTAAATAGTTTATGAGATCTAAAATTGATTGATATATGATTTGGGATGTCAAAAATCAACTTGGATTTTGCTGCCCTAAATCTCTCAGGAGATAATTATTTAAAATGGGCACTGGATACTAAGTTTATCCTAAAGTCAAAGGACTTGGTGAATGAATCACAAAAGGCGATAATGCCAAATGAGAAAGATTGATACAGGGCAATATTAATTATTAGCCATCATCTTATTAAGAGTCTCAAAGATCAGTATCTGACTATAGAGAATCCTCTAGACCTTTGGACAAAGTTAAAAAAAGTCGAGATATGATCACCAAAGAACGGTGTTATTACCAACGACCCTATTTGATTGGAGGAATCCCAGAATCCAGGACTATAAGTTCGTGGATGAGTCTATTGCTAGCTGGGCAAAATAATGGATTACTGATGAGAAACAGTGAATTGAGACCTCCTGGATTAACCCCATTATCTGATACCAATAAGGCCGTAGAAGAAAAAAAAGGTAACCACGTCCAGAATGATAGACCACACGGTCATAGCCTTGGAGGGTGGAAAGGACGTGGCCATGGCCACTATAACACATTTGGCCGTGAGAATCACTATGGCAGAGGCCGTGGGTATCAACCCAATTTGAGCCATGGTCAAGGCAGTGGCCGTGGTATATCCTTTAAACCACAAAGCTCGACCAAATCAGTGTGCCATAGATGTGGAATGAGGAACCATTAGGCTAAGATATGAAGGACTCCCAAACATTTTTGTGACCTCTATCAAAGAGAGTCTGAAAGGGAAGAATCTTGAAACCCACTTGGTCCATAAAGATGGTGAAAATAATTTCGAACATGATTAAGATGATCTTATGGAATATGAGACTTGTGATTGCCTAAAAGAATCAAGTTGATAATCTGATTTCGACATCAAACTTGTGTGATTGTTTTGCTTGTATGTTTTCTCTGATTTTTATCTCCTTGAATTTATTTCTATTACATTGTCTGCTTAGATTAAATGAATGAATGATTTTTCTATATGAGTACACTGAAAAACGCCAATATAAGTACTAAAGCAGGTATCGCCGGCTAGGCTAATATATTATTGCCTAAGGGTATGCATCTAGAAATCAGTGATGCCTTATATTCACCCAACTCTAAGAGCAAGAGCAGCCTATTGAGTTTTAAAGATATAAGAATGAATGGTTTCCATATTGAAACAATGGACGAAAGAAACAAAGAGTTCCTTCAGATATATGTATAAAATCGCCCAAGGCCATAATAAGTCCTAAAGACTATACATGCATTCTCTACTGGCCTAGATTATGCATAGATCAGTATGATAGAGGCTAAATGCCTACGAAAATATACACTTTATGGCACGACCGGATTGGCCATCCTGGTCCAAACATGATGCAAAAATTGATATTCAAAAGACACACATTAAAAGATAAGAAGAGTTATCCCAAAGAATCTCACGTGAGTAGCATGTACACAAGGGAAACTCATTAGGCCATCACCAGTAAAACGGTTACGAGCCTCTTTTTCATAATAAAGACTATCTGTCTAGATAATACTGGTGAATACATGTCCCAAGCGTTTAAATAATTATGGTATGTCCATGGGGGTAAGTGTAGACAATTCTGTGATACATGTCCATACCAAGAACGGATAGACCATAACTTATGAGGTCAAAACTCTCATTCACAGCTTGGACCACACGAAATTTACATGCACCTAAGTTAATACGCATCAGGCCATTTAGTGAGCATAGATATCCCCTATCATAATTATTAACTGGTCAAGAGCCAGACATACCCCATCATAAGACATTTGGATGTGCTGTCTATGTACCAATTGCTCCACCACAGAGAACTAAGATGGGACCTCAAAAGGAGGATGAGGATATATGTTGGATATGATTCTCCCACAATAATAAAATACTTTGAGCCAACTATGGGTGATTATATTTGAGGCCAGGTACACGGATTATTTTAAGACCAAGAGGAGAAAAAATAATAAAGCTGGTAAAAGAATGGTAAAAGAAATAAAATGGAATCAATCATCAATGTCTTGGCAAGATTCTCGGACTAAAGAATGTGAAATAGACATCCAAAGATTATACATTTACAAAGCTAGCTAATCAAATGCCAGACACATTTGCTGACCCGAAAAAGAATGACTAAGTCATATATAAACCAGCTTGTAAAGCACCAACGAATTTGATGCCCAAGAAGAGACACAGTCAAGTTGCCACAGAGTCTAGACAACGTATGAAACGTGGTAGACCAATAGGTTCCAAAAGATAAGAATCCTCGGAAACAAAAGAAAGGTGCAGAGAATGATAATCAAAATCCAAATCCGAGGTTACTAAGGAAACCATCCCAGACATGGAGATAAGGCCGGTCGGCTCTAAGGTACAAGTACCAAACAATGTAGCTTGGGACGCCAAGCTGCAAAGTATTAAAGGTCCTGATAATAATGAATCTCAATCGATTATATCATGTCTGGAACATAATGGAACCAATAAGGAATGTCGACATAAGATGATTTATTTGCATACAGAGTAGCACTTGAATTTATGAATATAAGCGAAGATCATGAACCCACGTCAATATACGAGTGCGCACTCGTAGAACATATTGGATTGAATGGAAACGTGAGGTTAAATAGTTTAAAGAAGAAAGGCGTATTTGGTCATATGATTAAGACGCCATATGATGTTAAAACCAGTGGATATAAATGGGTCTTGTGAGGAATAGAAATCGTGAGATATAAAGCTGATGTTGCATAAGGATTCTCACAAAGACCAGTAATAGATTATGAGGAGACATACTCCCATGTGGTGGATGCAACTACTTTTAGATGTCTCATAAGTCTGGCTATATAAGAGAGAAAATTAGACTTGCAGCAAGTTGATGTAGTGACTGCATATTTATATGGTCCACTGGATAATGAAAGTACTAGAGGGTATTGAGCTGAAAGTACAGCAAGTTCTCGAGAACAATATTGATAATCATCAAAGTATATGATCTGAATATCCTAGGAACCTCTGGATACAATTTCCCAAACAGTTGAATATCTCAAGAAAAAGTTTGAGATGAAAGATCTTAAAAAACAAAGTTTTGTTTGGGATTACAACTTGAGTACATTAACAATGAAATCCTTGTGCATCAAATAGTATATACAGAAAAGGGTACTCAAGATATTTAATATGGACCAGTCTCACTCATTATCTAGTACATGGGCGTGAGATCACTTGTTTTGGACACTGATCCATTCAGTCCAAAGGTGGACGATAAAGAAGTCCATTTAGTCCTGAGATGGACGATGCAGAAGTCTTGTTTAAGACATTGATCTGATTGGTCCATAAGAAGGACGATGAAGAAGCCTTTGATTTTGATTTATTTTATATTAACCAGCCCAAAGAGGGGTTATTTGGTTTTGTTGATTTGTTTTCAGACAGGTTATGTTTTACACATGGTGGTACACGCATATCACAGCAACATCATCCAAGATTTCGTGTGTGTGTATTTGAGGTCGATGACTCAATATGTTCGATCAGATTGTGGCATGGCCGATGGTAAAGAAGAACCAACTATCATGTTCGAGGACTAAGCATATTCTGTCCAAGATCTTCATCACCCACGGATTGCAGAAAATTGGAGTGGTCCAAGGGACCTTCAGTAATGTCCAAATCAGGGGGAGTAATGTGTGTTGTACTCTTTTTCCTTCACCATAGTTTTGTCCCAATTGGGTTTTCCTGGTAAGGTTTTAATGATGCAACATTAAAACACATTACAAGCTCTAAATGGTTATGGCATCCAAGGGGAAGTGTTATGAACCAGATTGTGGATGGCTCATAACCAAGAGATTATGATTTATAATCTTTCCATTTATCTATGACGGTGTAATCTCTTATATAAAGAACCTCTATTTTATGAATAAAGATAGACTTTTCCATTACTTTTATAACATTGTTTCAGTTTTTATTTTATTTTAATTTGGATTGTAGCTTACATTACTATATTCTTTTTTTTTTATTCGGAGTTATGAGACTTGAGAGTTTTAGCAAAAATAAAAAGTATATATAGTCGAAATTTCAAACAAACAATAATGGATGGGAAATGATACAAAAGTATAGTCCTAGTCAAATTCTTGATCTTCATCTGTTGCTCAACCAACTTGATAGCTGGTCCGCAAGCCTCAGATTAATTTGATTGGAATTAATATTAACAAATACTTAAATTCACCAGTTTTTGTATTTATAATTAGTTAAATCCTATATTCCAATCGAAACAATTAAAATTTCGTAAAGTTTTTGTATTTATAATTAGTTAAATCCTATATTCCAATCGAAACAATTAAAATTTCGTAAAGTTCACACCGGAGTCAAAATATGTGAACACTATCACACCATCGAATAACATTTTTAATAATTGCAACCACGCGTCACCGCCTTTTACCCTGTCAAAATATATAAATTCAAATACAAACAGATCAAAATTGGAAAAGAAAAAAAAATAACGTTCTAGAAAATCGATGTTACCAAACTCATATATCACTATCATCTAGTTGGGACAAAAAGCCCTACATGCCCATACGTGACGCCTTGTGAGGGAATAGTCCAACTTAGTTTCTTTTAATTACTATTATATCATCATGACTCCAAACCCTCCTTTTCATTTGTCTAAATGATTTGATGGATTGTTAAAAAAAAATTAGTTAGATACAAGATTTTATTTGTTTAATCTAATTGGTCTTTCCTTGCGGATTTAGATTGCTTGTTCTAGTATTGTTTACTTATTTAATGAACATTTGTTAGGACAAAACTTGATTGATAAGTTAAACTAAGTCCCTCAATATTATATATATATACATATACTCGCCCTTCACAACCTATAACAATAAACCTATAGTTTATTATACGATAATACGTGACAAATCCGCATTATATTATAATACAAAACTGATAACAAATTGAAAATGTCTTAAGCTCGTAAATGTAGGTACAAATTTAATAAACAACGTTCTCTTATTGTTGCTTTAAATGTGGTGATAATGTTTACACAGAATAGAGTTAATCAGAGATCTTGATCTAGAAGAAAAGTCGCTCGATGAAGCATATCCTTGTACAAAAATCGAACAAGAACGATCTCCCAAACCAAACATGGAGGGCATAGATTTTCATTAAGGTTACAAAAATATGAAAAAAAATCCATACTGAATCATGTAATAGCAGTCCCCCATGTTTGCCTTTAACTAGTTGTCCAGAATAATAAAATTTAGCTAGCTACTTTGCGTTCTTACTATAGAAAATCAATTTTCTTCGTCTTAGAAACAACTTAATTTGCAAGTTTGATTTATTTCTTTTAATTTATAAGAATTTTTAGGTTTCTGTAAAATTCACAAACAAAGTATTGATGAACCGCACAGAGTAGAGAGGGTTACCTAGTTCGAGTATTCAAAGTTATAGGTGGAGGATAAGTGTAGGAATTGTAATATGCTATTAAGGATAAGTGTCGGCTGTAATATCATATATTTAATGTTTTTCATAATTTGTAATAGCATAATTAACTGGACAAAAAAAACACAGGAATTGTAATTTGTTATAAAAATAGAATGATAGTTATTGTTTTTTAACGAAGTGTATTATGTATATAAGACTCTATATGCTTTGTATCCGTACAAAATAAATAAAACTAGTGACAAAGAGTGTTTGGAAATGAGAGAGATGGCATGACTCATGGGCCGACCTTACCTTCCAATGTACAAAGACAGATTGCAACATACACCGGTCATCCTGAAAGTTGTTCTAACTACCTATTTTGTAATTACCATGCTAACCTCCTCATTTTCTGTGTTTAGCAAAAAACCATATCAACCACTAATATGTTAATCTCATTAGAAAGTAAATTATTCTAATAACGTGTGAACATAAATAGAAGTGTGAAGGAAACATCAAAATAAATTAAAGACTATTAGGGCATTTCCAATGGTGCATCAAAATGAGGAAAAACATCAAAAATAAGAAAAATCTATCTCCAATGGTACATCATTTTGAAGGAAAAAAAAAAAGAGAATGTGAATAGTGCTACATCATATTTGAGAGAACACTATTCATAAATTCATTTTGATGTTGATCTTTTTTATTTGTATAATGATCCCTATTTTTTTTGAAAAACTTTGTTTTATGCATAAACATAATATTTACACAAAATCTTCCTTTTAAAATTTTTATATAACATATATATACTGATTAAATTTTTTATAACTTGCAATTTAATATGATATATATAATAAATAATAAAAATTAATATCAAAATACATAAGTAATACAAATTAAAAACACAAACAAACCTAACACAACATATATAGAACATGTTTTGATTGATTATGTGTGGGAAAAATATATTAACTATTGTTAAATAAAATTTTACTTTTACTTTTGTATTGTATGTGATTGTGTAATTTTATTAATAAAATAAATAGTGTGTTTTAATAAAGATAGATTGTAGTTTAAAATCCAAAATTTTAAAATAAGTAAACATAGTTTTACATTCTATCAAATAAATGAAATAAGATATTGAAAAATGAATATAATAAAATTTGAAAGAGAAAATGAGAAAACCATTGAAGCAAATCACAAACTCATGTTGAGTTTAATTCATTTTAAGGGATAAAATGAGGGAAACTATTGGAGATGATTTTAACCCAGTATCAATAGATCTTATAAATATTATCCTAAACATTCGAAATAAAATAAAAAATTGACATAAAACTAAAAAAGTCTAAAGAAGCTTCGTACCTAACAATACCAACCATGTCTAATCCTCAATTGGGTTCGGTTTCAGGTAAGTCCCACTTGGTGTAAGGTGTGGTGGGTACTTATTCACCAATTTTATATCATCAATCAATGCTATCGGTATTAGATATCAACGTTACGTAGAGTACGAGGCAACTCTATAGCGCAGCGGTACGTAACCATGGACCTCACATAGGAAACAAGCTGGAAAATAGCCTAATTCGATCTAACCAATTTTCTTTGTACATTTTCGTATCTCACGATACCATGCTAAATTTAACATAAACAAAAATTAATTTCAAATAAACTATTTTAACTATCAAATTTAAGTCAAAATCAACATCCACTAAAATGATAGTATTAGCCAACTTGGATATCTCAGATGTTATATGTTGAGTCTTTTTTTTTATATAATCTTTGTGTGATCCCAAAGATTTTCTAGGTTCAATGACTAATCACCAAAAGACCCATAAAAATCCGGATTTTCTTGTCACTTAAACCATCGATTGATGGCCAAGAGGAATCGAATCCATAGCGGAAGTTCCAGCTGAAACTTCTTTACCGCTAGGTCAAGACCACTTGCTTAAAAACAAAAAGTTATATGTTAAGTTACTTATCATATATTTAATTTTGCTGAATAAGCTGTCAAATATAAATAGTTCATCAAAAACTATGAAGATCTTAAAAATATATCTGAAAAATCTAAAAATATATATAAGAAATCTACAAACGTAAAAACACACCGTTTGAAAATATAAGCGAAAACTCGAAATAGGAAAATAGCTTATTTAAACTAGAAAATTTGCATCATACCTTTTAATACCTTAACTTTGATACTATACAAATTTCAACAAAAGCTAAAATTCAAATCAAATAAACTAGATGAACTATCAAATTTGACCCAAAATCAACATATACTGAAATAAGTTGGTCAATTTATTGAGTCAGATATCATGCATACAGTTTCGGCTGAGTTAAATGTACAGCTTCTTATGATTTATCTGCCATGCATCAACAAAAAAATATTAATAAATATATATAATTCAATAATATATCCAAAACCCTGAAAATACTAACATACCTAAAACCTAAAAGTATATCCTACAAATCAAGATATATATGAAAATTCGAGATACTAAAATACTCATAATATAGCATGATACCTAACAAATCAATACATACAACTTTTTGAGTTATTCGGGTATCTGATCTATACTCAAGAAGGAATCAGAACCTAACCCATATCCAAGGGTCTAAGCATGGAGAATTCAATAGGGTAAAACATCCATAACCAAACCTGATTCGAGTCATTTTTTGGGTTGGTTTTTGTTGGGGAACGCTCTGTGCATTTTACTTGAACCTGATAACCCGAAATGGAACCAATAAAACAAAAAACAATTCACACAAAGTCCAGTTATAGATATTCTACCGTATTAGGTTTTGCACTTCTAGACCTTTGATATTAATTTGGTTTCAGTTTTTATCCAAGAATCGATCGGGTATCCCTATAGTCTAAACATTATATTATTTTTTAAATTTTTAGTTATTACAGACTTACAGTATGGTTTTGATATTACGTATTTTTGTTTTTAGTTTTCTTCAGTTTTCAGTGTATTTAATTTAGGCTTATATTGATATTTTGGTTTTTTTTTTTTGATATTTTAGTTTTACTGGATTTTTGGGTATATTTTTCATTTTGAATTATTGGGTATATTTTACGATTTTTGGGTATATTTTGGGTATATTTGGATATATTTTAGCTTTGCAAGTATTTTTTGGATTTTTGTTATTCTGAAGTTTTTCGAGTTTCATATATATTTTTGGGTTTTAGAGTATACTTTAAAAATTGTAGGTACCTATTGATAATTTTTAGCGTGTGGAAGTTGACTTAGCAAAATTTAGACACATGACTGACATCTGATTCAACAAAGTTTAACAACATCATTTAAAGTACATTTTAGTTAATGTTAAAACTAAAACACCAAAATTAATGTCTGAATAAACACATCCAAAGTTGTTCATATTAAATTATGCTTTTCTGAAACAAGGTGAACAATGGTCACCTTGATTCCAAAACTTAGCTCTATTAAAAATTAGATATATCCGGTTAGGATCTGAAACCTTTTGTTACAAATCCTAAGCTTTTTGTGCAGTGTACTAATCCTAAGTAGATTTGGTTTAACGATTGTTTTTCCTAAAATAGAAAACCTGAACCAAAACTTGAATGGAACACCTCGATCATAAAGACATAAACTGATCAATGTGTGATCTTATTGCAGAAATATAAGAATCTATCAGTACATATTATCTTTTTTAAATGCATGCTTACAAACCAGAGAGAAGAGAAGGGGGATGCGTTCTTTCTATTTCATCTACTTCATCTTTCTGCGAATTTCATATAAGTAGCTAAAGGCCACAACAGCAGCAGCCACCGCGACTCCGACTGCAGTATGTGCCAGTGCGGTGCAGTCTGTTATCGCCATAGTGACTGTAGACGTTGGTGTGAATCCAAGTTCTGAAAGTTTCTTGTGTGACTCTGCATAGTCTCTGAAGAATACATCTTCGTCCTGTTGGGAAGAATTGGGAAGAAGAGTTACAAACTTCAACAAACAAAATGGCTGACAAAAAGAGAAATCAAGATGGCACAATGAAGATATAACATACCTTTGCGTAAAGCTCAACATATTGACGGAACTCCGGGGCTTCCAACAAAGACTTGTCCGTTGAAAGTTTCAGCAAGCCATCTGATTCATCTTCTTTCAGCAATTCCCTGGTGCCAACAATGATCATGGTTTAAACAAACCACTAACCATAATTACTAGTTGTTGTTCCCAAATGTCACAGGAATTTAAAGAATCTTACACAAAGTATGAGTTATCAAACTTGAGAGGATCTTGAGTCCATTGTCCGTCAAAACCTGATCTCTCTGGATGAGCCATTCCCTAATCATCGGAATCTTATTTTTTGTAAACTCTATACACAAATTATTATTTTATATTTAATACCAAATGACTAATATGAATTGTGCAACAAAGAATTTACCAGAGTATGTGCCCCTGACAGTGCCACAATATCTTTGTCAGACAGTCCCATCCGGTGGAAGACATCTTTCAGATGTTTGGAACCTACATGCAAATTAACAAGACATAACTTCATATTTAAATCCTCATTCAGGAAATAATACAATTCCAACAGATAAAGTATATTGTATATTTGGGTAAAACCATGACACTCCAGATATTCCATGCGTTCATCCACCATTTTACTTATTTGCTACACAAACACAAAGCTTGTGATTATTAGCATATAACTTTCATCCTACCTTGATTAGCATCAGGAAGTCTTCCTTCGTCCGTGCATGCATTTGAATCCTATAAGAAAGAAACATAAAGCTAATATTGTTATATTGCTTTTTGGAAGTAAGATGTTATTAATTGCTGAGAGAATGTTACTTTTCTGCCGGGAACAAAACTGATGTCAGGTCCACCAGTCACTTCAACTGCTACCACACCAGCAAGCTGAAATTGGCATAATCAAATTCATGGGAAAATGAATGAGCAAAACATTCTTTCTATTAGATAATATTGGCCCTGGTTGTGTAGTTTTGCTGGTTGTGTACTTTTGTTCTGAGCATTCACTTTATGGTTGCAATTGTAAAAGCCAGAAACACACAAAAAGACAAAATAAGCCGAAATAATTTCAGTACAAGTAATTCTCAGTTCCCCTGTTTCTATACCCAAAGAACTGCACGACAACTGAAACAAATATATCTAACAAACTAACACACTTAAATCAAGGTTATAAAGGCAACTAATAAAAAGTCTTGTAGCCTTTACTGACCAAAAAGGGATACTGATTTTACTTCAGAGTCTTAATTGTAATGATAATATCATCATTGACGTTCAAGCAACATTCGTTTTAGTTACCTGGTACAGGTCCGCATAACTGATCTTGGGATGCTTCGTTTTCACGTCCTCTGAAATATCAAATAATCAACATTAAAATTCAAAATAAGCAGTAAGAATATTTTAAAAAATGATTCAAGTCATAAGACAACAAAAATACACCCCACATGAGTACAAGGTAAAGGTTTCCTAAATTGATGAGCATAAAAGACACTCTAAAAATTTAAACCTGTGATTTCTCTTCTTTTCTTTTTTTTTTTTGTTTTGTTCAACAACCTGTGATTTCTCATAATCAATACTAATAGAACTATCTCATCACAAGTACAAGTAAATCCAGGTGAAACATAGCCAACCATCTCAAAGTATGTGTATAACCTATAAAGATATCATAACCCATATCAAACACAATCAATCAATAAACCTCAAAATCGAATCGTTAATCCATATATAAAGAAGGTAAAAAGGAAAACGCACCACAGAGATCAAGCGCTATCTTCAAACCGCTGTTGGCACCATGACTATACTCTGCTTCGTTCCTAATGGAGCCATTAGGTCCACCGGTCTTGGATTCAGCATCATAGGTTCCAGCATCATGCCACCTTTTCACAAACCAGACGAGACCGAAATCGCACATGCAGTACACAAAAAATTCAAACGACAAAAACAGAAACTTACGCCAAACGGAGCATGATCGGAGCGCAGTTCTTCTTGGCGATGAGAGCACGGAGTTCACGGCGAGCCTTGTCGATTTCCTTGAGGTACTCCGCGTCAACGATGAGTGCCGCCATTGTTATTCTTAAGTCTTTTTTGAGAGAGAGAGAGAGAGATGAAGATATATAAGAAACAATATATGGTTCAAAGGAAGATAATGTAATCAAATCTTGTTTTTTAGTTAACATTGAAGTTTGAGCCAAAGAGATAAAACCACCCAATGGGGAAATGGGCTTAAAAGAAAAGATGGATCGGTGTCAGTGATCTTCTGTTCTCTGCAGTATCTATTTCCCCGCCTAATAAGAGTATTATAATCTGCATGTTGTTTTTCTATCGTCTAAACGGCATGAGAGTTGATACATATTTATAAAACGGCAAGCATGTTTTTGTATTAAGAAACATTTCTTTCTTTATAATCCATCTATGGCTTCAATTGGTAACCGTTAAATTCAGTGGAAAAGTGAATAATGCAATGAACAAATATTCAGTCGAGAAAATAAAAAAGCATATCTAGATGAACCTGTGTTCATTAATTCCATTCTTCGTAGAAACTAAAGAGATTTGTTTTTCTTAATTTTTTCATTCATAAGAAAATGAGAAGAATAAAGTGGGACTCATAAATCTATAACTAACAAAATATTTAACAAAAATGGCATAAAATTTGAGGAATGAAAAATTTACCATCTAAATTGTGGTCACCAATTGAGGCCTAAGAAATTCTAGTTTACGTTTGCAAAATACTAATTTCCGAAAACCCAAAAATTGTAAATTATAAGATTGGTGTTAGACATTTAAGAGGTGTATTCAACTAAGAATTTGAGGTGCTTTGTATTAAAATGACAAATTTACTGTTGTTCAAACTTGGATTTAAAAAAAAAATACTTTAAAATCTAATATTACTGAACTTGTTGTTTCATAAAACACTTTAAAATCTAGTGTTATTGAAAATAATTTAAGCTAGAGATGTCAGAGTGATTTAAATGTTTTTAGAATTGGTCAAAAATAATAAAAATATTTTTAGAGTGTTTAAAAGGAGTTTAAGTTATAAAAATAAAAACACAAATTTCATATTTTTAGTTTTTAGCTAAGATTCTAGCGTTGTTTAACAAAAATCACGCGAATTCTCGTAAACTCAATAAAAATCATATCACTTTTTTTTTTCAATAGCAAGAAGTCCATTTCATTTAACAATCAGTCTTCTTCGCTACACTCTACCAAATTTAGTTATAGTTTATAAGGAATAATTTCAAAATTCGTTACATCTTATAATATACGTTTTAATTAATAAATTCAAAAATGGAACAACAAAATAGTTTTTGTATCTACACAACATGAAATACAAAACAGTTCAGCGAAGCAAGTAAAGATATATACTTAGTTCTTCTTTGGACGGCCACACTTGACTTGCACAGCAAGCGTCTTCACAACTTTGGGACATGAATCCTTTTTATCTTCCTGGAAGGTGCTCTTGTTAACCGGAATCACACATTCTGCTTTACCCAAACAATACTGCAGCAACAAAGAAAACCAGTCCCAGTTACTTTTGTAGCAAGAAACATTATTTACAAAAACTATCGCCAGTTCATATTTTCTTACCTTCTCGACGACTTGTTTAGTGACAGGAGCATGGCAAGATCCCCGGGTGAAGTTTCCACAAATCCCATCAGGGTTTCCGAAGCTAGCAAATTCAACTGCGGAGATCTTCTTAGTGCCGGAACATTTGAGATTAGCCGTGAGCTGCACGTCATCAGTGATGGCCTGGACATTATCATTCTTCCTAGTCCAGTGTCGGACACTAGGAGTGAATTCTTCTCCGATGTAAGAACACACAGTGTCTCTATTGACGATGACAAAATCGATAAGCTCTGGCTTCACATTTGGTTCTTCCTCGAATATAACCAGAAGATTTTTCTTGGGCTTCAAGAAAGACCTAGGGATATGATACTCGATTTGTGTTGACTGGCCTAAAGGAGATAAAAACGACATCCAATATCGACCAACACCTTCTCCGTTAACCCAAATCAAACCCTTTCCCATTCCATTCATCCTAATTGCTGCAGGGCTTAGGCTTTCTGGCGCATCAAAGTATGTCTGCAACATATATTTCAAATATTGTTCATTAGATCATTTAAATTATCTCTATTATATGATGGCTGATGATCAAATATATCTTTTTCTGAAAAGGTTTTAGTAACTCCACCTGGTACCATGTAAGTCCTGGTGCTTTTCCTGAGAATTTCTCCCACTTAACCTTCTTCAATCCTTTCTCGGTGTGAATATCGAGCTTTTCGCCTTCCATACCCACCTACAGATTTGGAAAACCAGATCAAAATCGGCTCAGCGGTTGAGAAAGTAAGATTCATGACAAACCTTGTTTCCCCATTTGCTTTTCTCAGTGAGATCCATTGGTCCAGAGCTCAACCCTGAGATGGAAACACTACGTGGACCTGTGAATCTATGCTCCAGATAAGACCCACTGTCCTGTGGACACACAAGAAAATCATAGATGATATCATCATTAAACTTGAATGTTTTTGTTACTACATAATTTTTTGTAAGAAAATATATGTTTCATACTGGAAATCCTGTTAAAACCCCTAGCATGGTAAGGTGGTTATCTCCTTCTTTTAGTGCAACCGGCTTCTGAAAGACGAAACTCTTCTCATCATGGCTACCATGTCCGTTTCCTGAAAAAAAATTCATTAATTATTCCAGTTCTCTAATCATAAAATCTAAATGTTGTAAATTCTCAATATTACCAAGGTATTCTCCATTGAGCCAGACATGCAACGCGTGGCCAAGACTAGCAACCCTCACAGTAGGCTTGCCTCCTTTCTTCTTAAAGTCACTGTCATCTATCTTGAAGCTATAATATAGAAAATTAATCAGATAAAGTTCTTACGTTTCTTTTTGATGTTTTTTTCTTAAAAATTTGATACATAAAATAAATCCATTCGTACGCTTACTTTGTTGTGTACCATCCGTAATCAGACTCGTCTTTGGCCAAGCCATAGAGCTCAACAGGGACATAAGAATCACCTTTAAGCTCCTGTGGAACGGTCTCGGTGAACACTTTGAAATCAAACTTCTTATTTGCCTTATTTGCCTTCTTTGACTTCATATAGTTCCTTGCAGTGTGATGAGAGACAATCTTGAAACATAAAGCAACAAAAAAAAATGTAATTAAAGAATCTTTTATTTCTCTTAGTAATTACTTGATTTGCAACAAGATTTTTGATTTATCATCATCACCTCTCCGGTGCTATACACAACAGTTTTGCAGTCAGGGAGAATACTGATGGAACGAGGCGGTATAACGTATTCCTTGCCCCTGAATTTGATTATTTCTGCAGATTCTGTGTTATTGTTAGCTAGAAACGCTGCACAAACTTTAGTTCCAGGCTGCTCGTAGTATCTTATCTGCAATTACAACAATACATATCAAAATCAAGAAATTGAGCATTTCTATTTATTCTGTTAGAAAGATTTCAAATGTTTGGATTTATCGATGCATATATATAGATGCAGTTACCTCTGTGTCTTTGCCAGGCTTCTCAGTTCGAGATTGGCCCCAGAGAAGTGCCTTCTTGCACAAGTTAAGTGCGTTGTGAAGATGTTTTAGATGACCGTACTTAGGCTCCTTTTCCAATCCTATGTGTGTAACAAAAAGGCACACGAGAAAAATACATTAATCATCAACTAGATTTTATTAATAAAAAAAAACATCTGCTACTTGTGTTTTTTTTTATTTTACCGTATTCATCAAGAGGTGCATCATCATAGTAACGAGTGGTTACATAATGAGCAGAGGTTCTTCCAAAGTTAGTACCTCCATGATACTACAAGAAAACAAACAATTTGATAACGTTCTTCAAACATATAAATGGGGTTTATACAGTATTTTTATCTACCATGTAGTAGTTAACATGGCTTCCATTCTTGGAAAAGAACCGGGCTACAGAAAAGGCGATATCTTCTACAGATCGTTGCACCGGAGGATCGCCATAAACACGGAACCTACAATCAATGTACACGAATAATTTCAAGTTTGACCTCATTGTCTTTTGTTTCTAGTTGATGCTAATTAAGGAGCTCAAGTGAAGAACTCACTGAGTAGTCCAATTCTCTGTCCATAAAGATGGCTTGTGGTCTCTGTTGGGACCAGGGAATGTATCACCACAATGTCTTCCATTACAGGCGTTGATCTATTAAAATATTAAAGTTCTTGATGTTAAATTCTACGATTACCTTGTTATAATTATCAAGTAATGTGATAGAAAGATGACTTACCATAGGATCAGGAGCATCATTTTGCTTACACATAACCCATGGGATCCCCAAATTCATAGAATGTACCAATTTAGATGCCCACTTAATGTAGTTTGATCCATCGTTTTTATATGCACGTTGAACCGCACTATACTCATTCTCTATCTGCATCCAGTTTTCAGTTTACAAAGTTTTCAATAGTTCCAAATTCATATATAACTAAAAATATATTTTTGGGGTAAATGATACCTGTCCTAATATGATGGGGCCTCCTTGTGGAGCAAAAAGCTTCTCCTCCTTCATCATATCAAGTATCACCCTAACATACCTCTCTGTATGTTCCTGCAGTTTCATCAAATTATTGTAAACCTTTTGATTCTATTATCACACTCATATAAACATATCATACATGCACATGTACAAATAAAAATACCTTGAATGGTTTATTGTCTGTACGGAAGAAGATCCCGGGAATTTCTCTAAGCCAGTAAGGAAGTCCTCTGATGTTTAATCACAACCATAACCATGAAACATGTCACATAACAACTCAAAACACCAAAACCACTATGAATAAGAAGAGAGTCAAAGAAATTACCCGTGAGTCCATTCAGCCTGAATGAATGGTCCAAGTCTCAAGGTTACGTACATACCATTCTTCTCAATCAATTTTATAAACTTCACCAAATCGGCTCTACCCGAAAAATTGAACTGTCCCAACAAAAAGAAACAAATAACCTCAAAACAATGATGTAAGTTTTCTTATTAATTTTTCTGATATATTCGCTAAGAAATTACCTTCCCCTGTTCAAGCTCATGAAAATTCCAAAAAACATATGTTTGAATCGTGTTCAAACCACCTTGTTTTGCTCTCTTAATAATCTTGGGCCACATCTAAAACAAAACATTCTGGCCAGGTAAGTACAAAATTAAAATAAAAGTTTTACAGAAATGATTTACGAATGATTTACATCAGGAGTGCTACGAGGATAATGTATGGAGCCAGAGTAAAGCAATTCTCTTTTTCCATTGATGATCAAAGACGTTCCATCATAAGTTACTTCTTTCTTCGTGTTCTTCGAGGTTGTCTTCTCCTCGTCCTTGCTTGAGAGAGCTCCAGGAAAGCAGAGGAGAACAACGAGAATGGCTAGTAAAAGCCACGGATGATTAGAAGAATGTATTCTCATTTGACTATCTTCTTTGTCTTCTTTTTCTTTTTTTTCTTGGGACAATGAAATAAGGTTTGTTATAAAGAACTCTCCTTTTTATTTCCTAATTTTCTCCTTTCATTTTGTTTTCTTTGTTACGTTGAAGTTTCTAATTTTAACGTTTTTTGTTTGGAGAGCCTAACTTGGCGGGTATACACACAAACACTTCTCTCACCATCAAGAAGGAAGAAAAAATGTGAGCCAATGCTTATGTTGAGGAAATGCTTAAAACTTTGTTCATGGAGAACCATTGATTGTTGTTTTCATTATATAAAATTATCTGAGGTGGAGTCTCTAATCAAATCATTTGTCAAAAGTATATGATACACATATGCATGATCTATCAATATAAATACTCTTTGCACCGAACTGTTTGGAGAATATATATATGACATAAAAAGTGAAGATAAACAAAAACGAAATCACCAGTATATATGACAAAAAAAGTTCAAAAAGGCAGATAGATAGAATCCGAGCTGAAAAGAGCATATAGATAAAACCTACAAGGATTGAGATAGTACCAACCAATAGACTAGGTTTTGTACTAACTCTCAAAGCGCTAGGATTTGCTTACTGACCAGCAAGGGCGAAGCCAAGTAGTAGATACCCACTGAATTTTCATTTTTGATTATTTTTATAAAGTAAAATTAGAGAAATTATTAGATAAAATGGAATTTCATTATTATTGCACCCACAATGAAATATAAGTCTAGCTTCGCCCATGCTGACCAGCCCTACTCATTGAGGGGAACATGATGAGCTGAAGAGGGCTGTGATCTCTGGTAGGTGTGGGCATTTTGGTTATTTTCTCAGTTTGGTTCGAGTTCGGTTTAAATTTGTTAGTTCGGTTCTAGTATTTTCCCAACTGAAGTAAACAATAGTTAGTTTGGTTCGGTTCGGTTTATATTCGGTTCGGTTTGTATTCGGTTCGGTTTGTTTTTTGGATTGGTTTAATTGAGTTCTTTTTAGTTTAATTTTTTAAGAGAAATTATGTTTTAAAAAATAAATTATGTAAACATAAATTATGTAAACTAAATTCAATATAAAACTGAAACAAAAACCTTTAAAAAAGTCACAAAAAGTATATAAGAATTAAAAAAAAAATGAAATTTAACTAAAGTAAAAAAAAAACCAACATCATTAGTAATGTCTTTTATATCATTAAAATTAAAAAATCTGCATTGAATCATCTTCTATGTGATATCATCAAAAAGCCTGCAACAAATCAATAACTAGTATATGTCAATACACAAACTATACGAGTTTTTATTTATATTTTTACTACTCTAAACCCATGATTCCATTATTTAGAATTGACACCACAAAAAAGATCTAGATGCAGGAAAAATATGCAGGAGACGTAGAGGAAAGAGACGCTGTGGAGAAGAACTTTTGTTTTTAATAAAATTTGCTTTAGGTTTTATGTTTAGATTTAACATCCATGTTTACATATATAAGAATATAAGAATACATACTTTTCTATTTTAAAAAAAAATCAAATATTTTGATGATCACATATTAGGTTAGAAGAATATATGTTAATGAATGAAAAATGGAAAAAAGTGATTTAGTATTAAAATTTTAGTATATTGGTATTACTAATATATTTAATTTAAATAATTACAAAAATACATCAGTTTCTCGGTTCGGTTCGAAACCGAACCGAACCATTCGGGTTAGAGAAATCTTCAACCGAATGATTTGAAATAGACTTTGGTTCGGTTTGAATCGGTTCGGTTGGTTCGGTTGGTTTCGTTTGACTCGGTTCGGTTTGATTTTTTTTGCCCATTCCTAATCTCTGGTGTCCGGTAACAGTGGTTGCGATTTTTATGGCCATTTGGTTTTCCCTAGTAATGTATGTTCCAGCGAGCAGTATTGGATTTGACTGAGATAATACCTCATGGCTTCCACTCTATTTTGCAAGTGAGGATAATGTAACGGATACAAGATAGAATTTTGAGTGTGAAAGAAGGAGGCTGCAAAGACAACATGGTAAAGTGAAGTAGCCAGAAGATATCAAGTGGCGATCTTTCTTAGTCGAGAGAGAAAAGCTAAACTAAGAGTATGAATGGTGACCAGGGAACGGTGACGAATAATGCATTCCGTAATGTTTCTAAAAAATATCACCTTTCATAAGGAGTAATTTTTTCTTCTCATTTCCTACCATTCCTTTTTTGTAGAGAAATAAAGAACAAAATTATTCCTTGTTAAATTTGAGAAGGAACAATCGTTCCTTTTCATTCCTGCAATTTTATTCTTTTACGTTCCTTTTTTATTCGTTCCGCTTGTTTCCAGAATGGTCACCAGTCGAACCCTAAATCTTTTCCAAGTAAAGAGAATCTACCAAAATCTCGTTTGGTAGAATCTTTTAAGTGTTCTTTTTTGGTAAAACAAAGTCGACATGGGTACCCTAAACATATGGGTTAATGGGCTTGTCTATAATAATGTTTTGGCTTTTCTTCTGTAGTCTTTTTTTTTATTGTTTTTTATAAAAGCTTAACAGTACAAGAGGATTTGAAAGACCAATACAAACATTAAGAGCACCTCCATCGGAGGCTTTTATAAAAGGTTCTAAAAAAAACCAAAAAAAATAAATAAAAAAAATGATAAAACAAGAGAACCGCCGTCTAATATAGGGCTTTTGGAATCGGTAAAAACCCCATACGTGCTTCCTTGGTATTGGTCGTCTCTCTCTTCCTCGATGCTTTTTTTTCTCTCAAAAATCTCGTCGTCGTTCTTTGTTGTTGCTCTCCTCCTGCAAATCCGTCCATGAAATCAAGGTGAAGATTCGAATTCTTTGAGTTTTTTGTATTGATTTAAAGCTTGTGAACCTCGTTGGAATTGAAATTTGGTTTTGATGTGAGATTATCTTGCGGAGGTTTTGGTATATGAACCAAGGTAAGGAACAAGAATCTCTGTTTCTTTTCTGTTTTGTTTTGTTTCCTTCATTTTTTTTTCACTTTAATTTGTGAATTGTGGTGTGATTGTATTCTCGTTTATTGGTCTCCCTCTGCTACTTCATAGTTAATAGTTTTGCAGTATCCTTTAACGTTATGTTTGTATTGATTTGGCTGATATTGTGGACATGTGGTTTTGGAATACTCTACTTGATGTTTGACTAGTTCCCTGTTGGTTTAATGGTTTCAGTTGAGAAATTCTTGTAGTTGGTTGCTAATCTGTTTCTCCTTGATTTGTCAGCGTCAAGTTGGAACGCATTGTGTAATTTGCTGATGAGTCTATGAGAAACACTTAGGCTTTCCTTTGTAAATTGTATTATAGCTCATTACTTTCATTCGTATCTAAGAAATCTAGATGTGCACCTTATGTGGCAACAGTTTAGTTCACTTACTTGTAGGCCTGCTTCTCACATCATTCTGGGACTTGTGGAATCTAACTTAGTAAAAACACCTGGGATCCCTCCTTCACTTGATGAACTACTACTACTG
Organism: Brassica napus; assembly: GCF_020379485.1. NCBI lineage: Eukaryota > Viridiplantae > Streptophyta > Magnoliopsida > Brassicales > Brassicaceae > Brassica > Brassica napus. The sequence continues at coordinate 35,864,697 of NC_063446.1, forward strand.
TACAAGTTAGATTATTGGTAACTTCTTTTGATGTTCCACATTGGTAGCTTCTCCTCTGCTATAGGACCAATAGAGTAGTTTCCTTCAAGAATTTACTCTCTTACATTACTGTGTTATTGCTAGCAAATTGAAAACAATTATATTTGATGCTTGCAGTGAAGTAAGCGATACAGATGACTATGATTCAGATTCCAGCATCTGCACAATTATGTAGTCCTCAACCAACCACCATTAACATGGAGTTTTAACAATGAGCTCGTCCTTTGTGTCTAGCTTCTTTTTAAGCAATCAATTCTTTTGTGATCAAGTCTTCTGTCACATTTCATTAATAGGAGTGAGAGTATATATATAATAGATTACTTATGTATTGTCCAATAGAGGCTGAAGATCTTTGCGAATGCTGTTTGATTTGATGACAGGTTTTTGACAGTAAACTATGTATGTATTTACTGCAACACACACAAGCTAATTCAATTGTAAGCATGTGCAGCCATTTTATTCCTTCTTTTCTCTACTTCCAGTAGTTCGCTCACTTCACCAAACCATAAGAAGATGCCAAATCATTGAAAGATCACAACTTTATCAAAATAACGATCTCGAGACTCAAGAGAGGCTTCAAGGAAACATACCATGACACAGAGACCCAACTTGTTGGAAGCTCCGGTATGTCATCAGCTCAGGACAGCAAACATACATATTTGTTTAAATTTTATGAAATTCAATAATAATTCAACTTCTGTAATTAAAAAGAAAAATTAATTTTTAAAAACTTCAAAGGAGTTTTATCATTGGACCTTCACAAATTTAATTACGTTACAAAAGGTTCTAAACTTCACAAATTACAAAATTTACAATTAAACTAATCATTAGAATACAAACGGAGATGGTCTAAGAGCCCAATACAAACCTTAAAGATAACTGTAATACAAACGTTACATGTGCTAAGAAAGGTCACTGGGGGGCTGAGATGTTTCCCTAGTCATCCATCCAGTTCTGCTCACCAGTGCGCTCCGTTCAACTTTCCGATCATCCCTCTGATCGTCTATTTGGAGATGACGCATGAAGCTTTGTCGTCAAATCCGTCTTGAAACCCACATGCAATGCTCGCCAGTTTTCTAATTTGAGCTCCAAATGATCATCGATCATTAAACTATGGGACCGATCAAAAAACAGATCATATGTCAGGACTTTTTTATTACAAAACCCCAACTTCACTTAATCCGCTTCCAATCGATAAGCCTCATCCATTAACTTCGAATCTCAACCAAGAAGGAAAAAATTCCCGACTTATTTCAACAAGAAGAAAAAGACTACTCTCGATGGAGGAGATCTACCACCCGAAGATCACAAGAGAACAAATCAAAGATCTGGAATAAAGAAATTAAACTTACACGGGAAGAAGTGATTCATGCAAATCGAAGATAGAAAATGAAGATACGACGAAAAACTCTGATTAGCTTAAAGATACACAACAAAAAAAGTCGCCCAACGAAGAAAACTACCGACGAAGCGGAACCGAAGTTGCCTCCGACATGTGAAACACCTAAACAATCTTGTTTGCCGGGATGAGTCAGCTCTACTGGTTAGAGCCTTGGGGGCTAATTGTCATGCTTCCGGGTTCGACGCCAGCCAGAGGCGAACTGCTCTTCCATGTCACCAAAAGCGGGTACTGGGCCTTCGGGCCCAGGACATACCCTCCCGGATGAAGCCGGTCCGCTGCCTGACCGGGCCCAGGTAATGACCCGCGAAGCGGGGAACCCTGGATTATCATAAAAAAAAAAAAAAAAAACAATCTTGTATATTTACAACAAAAAGCAAAGAGAAAGCAAAGAGAAAGATAGTAACCGGCGGCGAAGGTCACCCGGTCACCAATTATCTTTATTCAAACAGCTTTTAGAAAGAAGTTGGAGAAAATAAAGAGAGAAAGATGAGCCATCAATTACTTCCTTCTCGTGTAGTGTAATAGGGTCAGGATGAATATCTTTTATAAGATATCGCAACCAAGACAAAAAAAAAATATTAGTAAATAAAGAGCAGAAAAAGGTTAAGAAATGGAACAAGAAGTCAGAGAGTCGAAAAGTCTGCCAGAGACTTTTGAGTTTCAGACTTTCAGCTGCTGTTCTTTCGTCTCGTAGCTGCCAAAAGAGCATCTATCTCTCTTTCTCTCTGCCCAAATCAAAATGAGGGTTTAAAGTCAACGGCGAGAAGATGAGTGCTTCAAGGTTAAAGTGTGTCATCGTCGGTGACGGCGCCGTCGGCAAGACTTGTCTACTCATTTCCTACACTAGAAACGCTTTCCCCACCGTAAGTTCAGTTTTTTTCTGTGATCCAATAAAATCGTTGGGTAAAACGATGAGCTGATCACTGAATTTGTTGTGTAGACGTAAAGTTGATATTTTTATCTGGTTGGTTTTGCGTAATCCCACAACTTCGTTTTACGGATCATTAGAAGGTTAGGAGGACATTTGTCTCTGTGTTTGATACTTTAGTGATCTGTAGGATTGAGATTGTCTGCTTCATGACATAATAGTCAATTGTTTTTTTGGGATGTTTGTAATCTTTTTGGGTCTTACAGTTTTTGTCTGTTTCCTAATATAATCATGTTAAAATTATTAATCAGAGGTTTTTGCTGACTTTCAGCTTAAAACCAGAAAAAGCAAAGAAACTTTTTCCCTCCCCAATACACAAGCGAAAATACTAACGCTAGTTTTATTTTTGTTTGTCCCTCTCACTTTTTTATTCTGCCCATTTAACCTTTATGTAGATTCTGACTGATGGAATGTTGTGGTGACAGGATGATGTGCCAAATGTTTTTGATAATGTCAGCGCCCATGTGATTGTCGATGGGAGCACCATCAACTTGGAATTGTTGGACACTGCAGGCGAGTTATAGCTTTGAGACCTAATTTCTTGCTTCTTTTGTCTCTTTGTCTTTAAGCTTTCTGTGTTTATGGTCTGCCTTGATGAAACAACACAGGACAAGATGACTACAATAGACTAAGACCATTAAGCTATCCATTTACTGATGTCTTCTTGCTCGCATTCTCTCTCGTTAACAAAGCGAGCTCTGAAAATGTTGCTAAAAAGGTTAAATATTAATCATCAGTTCTTTGATATTTATCTACACATTTTTAATACAATAAGTTTGATGTTTTGCTTATGATTCCGCAGTGGGTTCCTGAACTCAGACATCATGCTCCTGATGTTCCCATCGTACTTGTTGGAACAAAGCTCGGTTGGTTATTTTTATACTTTTTCTTCATCTGTTATCCTTCAAAAAGATTAACAGATTCTCTTTTAGATGCTCGAGATGATAAGCAGTACTTTCTTGAGCACCCTGGAGCTGTGCCTATATCTACTGCTCAGGTAACTTTCCTCATTGTCTTCTTGCTGATCTTTTTTTAAGGAAGTTTCTTCTTCTTAACTTCCCTTATTCATTATAGGGCGAGGAACTAAAAAGGCTTGTTGGAGCTTCTGCTTATATAGAATGCAGTTCAAAGACACAACTGGTACGTCAAATTCATCATTATTTTTATTATTCTCTTTTAAAATCTTGCTGATGAGATACCTTCTTCATTCATACAGAATGTTAAAGCTGTCTTTGATGAGGCCATCAAAGTAGTTCTCGAGCCACCCAATAACAACAACAACAACATTAGTACATCTCAGAAAGGCTGTTCCATATTGTGATTCAAGAAAAGAATAAACACGAATCAACAGTTAACTAATCATTGTTTCCGAGTGCCCATTTTCTCTTATTTCCCATTAAACAAGAATCTGTTGTTTGTAGTCCTAAAAGTAGACATATAAGAACTCATTGCTCAAGTATTGAAACTTTGGGGTTGTATCTTTGTGTGCACTCTGTATCTTTAAATTCTTCCTAAGTGTTGACATTTGCTTCGATTCCATTGGAAATTATTCTTCCTAAGTGTTTACGGCACAGGCTCGGTGGTGTTGTAACGAGAGATGGTTGCGGAAGAGACCAAGAGCCTTCTCTTCCACACTACTTACTTTGCAACGACTTTGATTTGCTAGTTAGACCATCTCCAACCCACTCTTATTTCTATCTCTATATTTTTCCAGAAACTCAATTATAGAGGTGAAAATGCTCCAATGTATGTCTCTACGACAGAGTTTCTCTATTTATAGGGGAAAATATAGAGATATGTTTTTTTTTTGAGCAACGGAGGTTATATTAATCATGCAGGAAAGGAAGAAGGTTTAAAGCCCATGGGCTAGTTTACAGACAAAAGGGGAGAACGACAGTGGGCCTTAAGGGCCTGTTTAGCTAAATGGTCAGCCTCTCTGTTCTGAGAACGAGAGATGTGCTGAAATTGGATAGAGACAAAGCAAGATGAGAGACGGTTGATATCTTGGAGAACACCGTAGATCTCTGTGATCTGGCTCTTTGTTACGATGGCTCGAATGAGCGTTGAGCAGTCTGAGAAGATTGTGACTGAATTGATTCCCGCTTCAATTGCTTTCTCGATGCCTCTGCGGAGGGCGAGCGATTCAGCCATGAGGGGTGAGCTAACCGATTCGACGATCTGGGATCCTGATCTTGGGGGATGTGATCGATCACTGGAGAGACACCAAGTAAGTCCTTCTCGCTTTGATGAAGCCTCCCAAGAGGCGTCGACGGCGCAAGATGGCCGTGTGGATGATGTTGGTTCCTGACGAGTAGCAGTCTTTGGCGGTATGGGTTTTCTAGTCTCTGTTTGATCCTTATCTTGAGCTTGAGTCCATTCTAAAGCCGCTGATAGACCCTTTGTTGTTGTTTCCTTAGGTCGATTTGTCTTGTCTTCAAAGATTAGCTTATTTCTAGCTAACCAGATGGTCCAGCAGATCCACAGAAGGATTGGTGATCGTATTCCAGTGGGTGGGAGGCAGAGTGCTTGTCTGAAAGCCTAGATCGAGGTTTTAAAGTCTGTATCCTCAGCTATGTGAACTGGTGATAGGTGTGACGCCAGACTTCTTTTGCAAAAGGGCAGAGGAAGAAAACGTGCATTGCTGATTCAACCTCCTTACAACGAGGGCAGAGAGCTGCTGAGGTCATTCCCCTTCGCTGAAGTTCAGCTCCAATTGGTAAGGCTCCTTGAATAATTGACCAAAGGAAATTTTTTAGCTTTGGAGCTGTTTTTAGAGACCAAACATCTTTTAACCAGTTAAACTCCATGTCAGAATGGTTGGAGAGCATTGGAGGTGGAGTGTTAGCTTTTGTTGGAGTTCTTGATTGCGAGTTGTATCCAGATTTTGTTGAGTAGACTCCAGAGCTTAGTGGGGTCCAGACATAAACATCCTCAACTCCTGCCTTGCTAGGTTGAAGACATTGGATTTGCGAGCTAAATTCTGGTAAAAATTGCTCTATCCTGGTTTTATTCCAGTGCAAATCATCCATCAGTAGATCAGATACCCTCAGGTCTAGCGTTGTATCATGAACTGGTCCCATAGGTTTAGCTGTGGTGTTGGGAAATATCCATGAGTCTCTCCAAACTCTTGTATTCTGACCATTCCCAATTGCCTTTCCTAGGTTTTCTTGGAGAAGATCTCTGCCGTGGAGAATGCTCCTCCATCCATGCGAGCAAACTGCTGGGAGTTATGAGTTAAGGAAGATCTTCTTGTGGCAGTATTTCCCAGTAAGTATTCGTGCTAGTAGTCAACTCGGTGAAGCTAGTATTCTCCACGCCACTTTTGCTAGAAGCGCCTGATTAAATAACTGGATATCTCTTAGTCCGAGACCACCTAGTGCATTAGGTTTTGTTAGCTTATCCCAAGCCACCCAACACATCTTGCGTTTGTCTGTTGAGCTATCCCACCAGAAGCGTGTAAGAGTTGATTGTATTCTTTTGCAGAGGCTCACTGGAAGTTAAAAGCAAGACATCCAGTAGGTTGGAATAGCAGCCAGGACTGCTTTGAGCATGGTGAGCTTTCCGGCTCTCGAGAGGAATCGAGTTGACCAGTTGGAGGCTCTCTGTCTGATTCTGTCCACTATTGAGGTGAATAAATCTTTTTTCCTTTTCCCGAAATTTTTGGGTAATCCAAGATACTTGCCTACACCTCTTTCTTTATGGATTCCTAAGATCTCCTTAGCTGAGTTTTTAACCTCTTGGGAGGTCTTAACAGAGAAAGTGATAGATGATTTGGAAATATTGACCTTTTGTCCTGAAACTCTCTCGTATTTCTGCAGGATAAGGGCCAGGGAGTTGCAGAACATCATCGTGTCGTCAGCAATTAATAGGTGGTTGACCCGGGGCTGCCTCTAGCCACACGTATCCCCCTCAAGGAGTCGTCTAGCTTTGCAATTCTGCAGAGACCTGATAGTACCTCCCCACACAAAATGAAGAGATAGGGGGAGATCGGGTCTCCTTGCCTAATTCCCCAGTGAGGTTTTGATATTACGTGTATACGCACACCAATTAACCTAATGTGCACACTACCACAATCGAATGGTATGTCGATGTAGCACTTTAGGATCGAATCCACAGAGACTAATGATTACACTTTATTTCTATAGGATCAATATCAAGCCAAAACAATATGAGGGTTTTAAAGTTGATTTCGTAACAAGCAAGTAAGAGATTGATTTAAGGTTTTTCAAATGATTAAGAATGCTAGCCTAGGGTGGTTTGATCGGGTGCTAAACAAGTGTGAGCCAAACAATTATTCAAGTTCAATTAAGGGTAAGTCTAGAACTCGGATCACTCAGGTTGAATCAACCCACTCTCGTGGTATTGATTCCTTTGCAAGCCGGTCTTGATGCCTAAACTCTCGTTTGGATCAAGACGCACTAGCAAGCTTTAGAGATCAAGTCCGATATGTTCATAATACACCCTAATATCTACTCTCGCTGACTAGGGATGCAATGCTCATTCATAACAAATCTAGCAACGTATTACACGGTTAATGAACAGGTTAAACCTAGGATCTAACATTAAGCGGTCAGTTTAATGCAAGCATTAAGAATAGTTATGAATGAAGACAATCAAGGGATTCACTTATCTATGTTTAACTCACGGATCTAATACCCTAACACCCTAAACTAAGCAAGTGGATTACTCAGCCATGGACAGAGAGATCACAGAGATAACAGATGAATAAAACATGTCTGAATTAATAATAAAAAGCAAAGTGGGTTTAGAAATCTTCTCCCAAGAATGTAGAGATTCTTCTCTCTTAACAAGAGTACAAGTTTTCTCTCTCCAAAATCTCTCTAAAAGAGTAACGTAGAATGTCTAGAATAATAAGAAAATATATATTGCAGGTCTCTGGCGGCTGCAGCAGAAAAAAGGGGAAGCCCTAGGTAAAATCCCGAAATATTTGGAAACTTCCTTAAAAATCTCTGCCGCTGGAACAGACACTCAGATTGCTCCGTGAGACTGCTCTGCGTGAAAAACTCCAAATTGCACTCTTTTCTGCCTTTTTTGTTCCAGCTGATTCATCTCACATCCAATGCAACTCCAGACCTGTAATGACTCGAAAAGGACTAGGAAGAGTCGATAAAGACTTGAAAACTAATTAGAAAACATATATACAAGATGCCAAAAACACCATATATCAATTCCCCCAGACTTAGATCCTTGTTTGTCCTCAAACAATGTCAAGTATCAAGAACAAGGAGAAAGGTTTGAAAGTGTGGAAACTCTCCTATTCTCAGCAACCATACTTTAACCACGAATCTCTGAACCATATAAACAGTAAAACTAGGACAACACACCCTTACCGGAACCCCACTGACTGCTGCTCAAAAATCGGCTTCATACTCTACATCTCAAACCTGAAAAAGCAACACTATCGAGACAAAACTCTATACATTCATTTAAGAGTAGCGTGAGCTTCTCATCACATGCACTATTCAGGGTAGACGGGCTAGGTGTTAAACAGGCTATTTAATGGTGGTGTTAAAAGTGTTTAGGGGTTACTATTTCATTGTAGAAGATGCAGGATATCGCACAAAATGGCAAGAGAGGATAGATCCATTGATGTCCACAGCTTCTACTCATTTTTGCTCTATCTGGAACGACTGCTCCGTTTTCGATCAGCCATCTGGATGATCAGATCATCTGCCTGCTATCCAATCTTTCAACTTGGTACCCACTCTTTTGCTTGACCTTCCCATTGGCTCAAGTTTCTTTGATTTCTTCCCCTTCTCCATCACCTCATTTTCGTTTTTTTTTTTCTGAATACTGATATGGTGATATGACGAAGAAGGAGGTAATACATGATGTTTCTGAGTGCCACTGGTGGTTCTGATTTTCCACCCCTGCTGTTGCGCAGTTCATTGGTTATGGAGCGGTTGCTCCCTTAATCTGCTTGTTCTCCTTTTTGACTGAATTTCTGCAACAGTAACGAGTAAGAGACTGCATCGATCCTTTCTTCTCCGACCTTTTTGCATATATCTGCACATATGACACTGAAAAACAAATGCATGAAGGTGGAATAAAGGCTAAGGTGCAGGGTGAGAACTAGCTAAAGATGAACTAGCCACTCAGGATCAGCAAGATGGATAAAAAGGATAAGAAGTCCTGAGTGTGTTCTCGTTTCCCTGATCTAATGCCCAAAACAAGAAAAATTTCAGTCAAGATTAGATTCAAGTTAGGTGAAGTTAAGTCTACCCAGTGTAACCTGATCAGCTGAGAACTTCTGGAGAATCAAGTGAGATATGTCATGGTGTTCCAGGTCCACATGTGTGTCTTTGCCACCACTAAGGTCACTGAATAAGATAACTAAAGCACGGAATAAGGTCATAATTCCCACAAAGTTTTAACTGAATCGATCATAAAAACTGACTCAAACTGACTCAAAAGAAAAACAAAGAAAGAAATGAGTTAGTAAACAACGAAAACCCTCCTCCAGACTTACTTCACACCATCCCTGGTGTGAAAGTAAATTAGAAAGAAGGTGAAAACAAGAATAAACTTTTTTTTAGATACTTACCTGAGTGGAGCGGACGCTCCAAGAAAATTTTGGGTGTTCCATCGTAAGATCTGCGCTTGGAACAGTCGCTCCCTTCTACAACCCAAAATTTTGAAGTATTTCGGATTTTCTGTTTTTTGACCTGAGACTCAATAAACTAAAACGAAAAATAAGCTAAAAAAAACAAAACCAAGTTATATTTACACTTACCACTGGGTTGCCTCCTACCAAGCGCTTGGTTGAAGTCATTAGCTTGACTTGGTGACATGAATCAGTCGGGTTGAGCATGAGGGCTTGTTCCAAAACAAGCTCCACAATCAGACATGTTCAGCTTCAAAACTCTGCTCAACAACCCTTTCACAGTAGCTTCTCCTTTATCTTTAAGCTCATGTGTGAGAATTACTCTGACCTTAGAGAAAGGTTTAGAGGTATCCTTGCACTTTACCTCATACTCAATGGATTTCTCATCACACAACCGAGGTATCAAAGTCATCATAGGGTCACCCTTGACCCTTTTCTTCTGAACTTTTTCATTCACCCTTGCATTCCCACTGAGTTTCTTGGTATCAGTGTGAGGATCTCCATCCAGGACTTCTTTGATCTCACCCTTTTTACCAAGCTCCTTCTTAGCAACAATTTCCAGCTGTTCTCCACTAACCACTGAAATGCAAGAGGCGTAGCGGATTTGTGATCTGGTTGGGACAGTCTTGTAGAAAACCTTCTTGGTTATGTTGGAGAAGGAGACTCTCTTATTAGGCATGTCGACGACTGCTCCAACTGTGGCCATAAATGACCTTCCAAAGATCAAAGGCATCTCATGATCCTTGCTCATCTCAACAACCTGAAATTCGGTATGGAGAATACAGTTCCCAACTTGGACAGGAAGGTTGCGAATTGTGCCATAAGGGACTGTCATGGAAGAGTTTGCAAAAACCAGTTTCACCTGAGAAGGCTCAATGTCCACAATGTTCAGCTCGTCTACAATCGCCCTTGAGACAAGGTTCACACTAGACCCAGAATCACAAAGAGCTTCCTTGAATTCCACTCCAGCAATGGAACAAGGAAAAACAAACTTTCCAGGGTCATCAACCTTAGGCAGTACCTTCAGCGATGGTGTTAGTGCTTCAGTAAATGGTGCCTTGATTTCCTCCTGAGATTCTCTGCAATGTTTGAAGAACATATGCAATGGCCGAATTTCCCAAGCATGTTCAAATGAGATCTTTTCAGGAAGCCTTCTTACCAACTTCGTAAACCCAGCCAGCTGCTCTGTACTAATAGGATCCATTAGATGTTTATGCGGGATTGGATATGGAACCTTAGGAACATAGACTTGCACTGGTGGAATCTCAATAGGTTCGTCGGGAGCAGTCACTTCAGAGCTACCAGGCTGCTGTTCTCTCTTCTGCGCCTGGAGCAGTCTCAGCATACAGTTGCTCTGGTTCTTTTCCCTCAGCTTTCTCACATCTCAGCTCTGCTGCATTACAGTGCTCAACTCTAGGATTCATCACACTCTTTCCAGAAAGGGTACCTTGCTGTCTCTTGACACTCTCAGCTGTTTGAGCAAGTTGAACATCAATCCTCTTTATGTGGTTGCTC